>NC_138539.1:76526777-76959645 GCF_964234715.1 Podarcis melisellensis
TGTCTACCTGAGATTGCAGAAACTGGGTCAAGGAGGAATCACTTGTCAGCCAGCAATACGAGGCTGGAGAGCTGGGTGGACGTTGCAGAAAACAAAATCAGGGACTTCCCTCTGTTGCCTGAAGTAAACAGCAAACATTGCACTTTAACTCATAAGCGGGGCAATTTGTCAGAGTGTACTTTAACATCTATTTCCATAGACCACAAAGCAATCCGGTATGCCAGGTTCTGAAAGATGACTTCATTTTGCATCCTAATCTCTATAAGCCATCAACACACAGCAAAGGTTGCTTCCTTGCTGCCACCATAATCCTATTTCCCATATTGGTGTTTCAAGAACCACAATACCCAAATGGGAGCTAGGCTCAACTGTTTTCATCCACCTGCTTTGCACTTTTGCTAGACCTTGTCATCAGCAAGTGAACATTGATAGATTTTGTAAATGTCCAAAAATTCCCCTTTTAACATCAGTAGAGATAGGTTGTCTGGTTGGCCTATTGACTATTTTCTTCCTCCAGTGGGGCCGGCTCAAGCATAAGGCAACATGTGGCAATTGCCTCAGGCGGCAAGATCCACAGAGGCAGCAGATCCCAACATAGATCCATAATCCCCCCTGCCCTTGTTCCCAATTTAGATATTCACTCATGCCTTCTTCCTAGGCAGGGAGGCGAGTGCCATTTGGTGGTTTGCCTCAGGCACCAAAATTCTTGGGCCAGCCTTGACTGCAATGGAGATGAAGTAACTGCAGAAAACAAAACAAAACCAAAACTCAAAGCATACCGGAATCTTAATTCATACCTGAGAAAAACTATGGAGTAAAACTGCATTTTTTTATTAAAAAAAACAACAATAACACCCCAACTTCCAACATGGAATGTGATTGGGTTTTATTGGTAAAAGCCAGTAATAGGAATGCAGATTAATTTTGAGAGAACTGTTAATTGCTTCACAATACCTTCTTCAATCATTATTGACCTATATTACTACAGTGGTACTTCGGGTTAAGTACTTAATTCGTTCCGGAGGTCCCTTCTTAACCTGAAACTGTTCTTAACCTGAAGCACCACTTTAGCTAATGGAGCCTCCTGCTGCCACCACGCCGCTGGAGCACGATTTCTGTTCTCATCCTGAAGCAAAGTTCCTAACCCGAGGTAATATTTCTGGGTTAGCGGAGTCTGTAACCTGAAGCGTATGTAACCTGAGGTACCACTGTAATTAGAACAAACACACTCCTTTTCAGGAACCTTTCCCTTTGAAACTGACAATCCTCATATTCTATTAAAAGATGTCCATTTTCATTCTGAAAATATTTGAGATTCAAGAGTATCTCAAAATCTTCTGTGAGCATAGAAAACCGTGGTTAGAGATTGGGGGAAGTGGCCAGATTTTTCAAGATGTGTTCAGTGACCCTTCACTACAGTAAAAAAATAATATTGATCTGTTCTATTATTCCCAAGAAAAGCAGAAACTTCACCTCCCAAAAAAAGCAGGAATGTAAGCATCCAGATCCTGTATGAAAGACAGGAATGGAAAAATCTGTCAGCTTTGGTTCTCTCAGTTTCTCCATCTTTCCCCATTGTACATTCAGTTCTCCACAATTCTGCAGCAATTTGGCTTTTAGGGGGAAAAAAGAATCCTCATGACATGAAAATTCATCAAAAAGGTAGTGCAAATTTTTCCTAATAAGTTCTTTTTTTGTATGCCGTTTTGACAAATGTACCTAATTTTGCCAACAATTTCCCCTAAATATAATGCATTTTTGAAAACGTTTGATTGGAGAACTGCATCCCAATATTCAAATAAGTGCTATTTTAAAAGGGTATTTTGTTTCTCACATGGTTTTGGAAGGTATGAGCGTGGTACATTTGCCTTTAAATGTGAACTGAATTAAATTCTTCCCGTTTCCCTCATGAGAGATAACAGAGCAGTTTACTTGGGGAAGCAATTAGGTTGCAGGTTGAATTTGCTCCCCAGCCATTTAAAACAAGATCTTCTAAATATTTTTTCAAAGGGAGCTAGAGTGCTGACAGAATTAGATATAAAATGGGACTACTGAGATTAAAAAAAGAGGGAGGTGCATGTTTGGGTGAACCCCAAGGTATGTCATCAACATCACCATCATTTCAATCATCCCCACCATCATCATCAACCTGAAAAGGTGGTGAAAACTGAAAAACACAGCCCAATGCTGGCTGAGCACGCTCAGTGACTTGCTGGGGCCATTTGGAAAATAAAAATGGAAAACTGGGGAAGGCGGAGGGGAAGGAGTGAACTGGCCTGCTTGCACCCCTAAGGAAGGAGGATATGAGTGGCTGGAATCTTGAACAGAAGGACTTGTAATAATTGAATCGTAGAGTTGGAAGGGGGCCAAGGGTCATCTTGTCCAACTCCCTACAATGCAGGAATCTCAGCTAAAGCATCCACGGCAGATGGCCATCCAACCTCTGCTTAAAAATCTCCAAGGAAGGAGAAGGCACAACCTCTCCTGGGAATCTGTTCCATGGCCAAACAGCTCTTACCATCATAAAGTTTTTCCATATGTTTAGTTGGAATCTCTTACCTTGTAACTTGGAAGCCACTGGTTCGAGTCCTATCGTCCAGAGCTGGAGAAAACAAGCTTGTTCCCTCTTTCATCAGACAACCCTTGAGATATTTGAAGATGGCTATCATATCTCCTCTTAGGCTCCTGTTTTCCAGACTAAACATACCCAGCTCACACATTCCAGCTTGTCAACATCCTTCAAGTTTCCTCAACTTGTATGACTCCGTGAAGGTGTGTGCTGGAATGTTGGAAACTTTTTTTTAAGCTATAGGCTTTGAATAAACTGTTTACAAAAAGATTATGGGCCTAAACATATTTGGCCATGTCGCCAAGTACAGTTAGTAAAATTGTATAAATAAGGTATCATCAGTAATGGCTACTTCTCTGTCTAGTGCTGGTTTCCTTTCAAATGTTGCTGAACTATAACTGTTATGTACTGAAGTTCTCACCCTGGGCCAGCAGGGGGATACTGTAGATAGTTTTCACTCAGGTCCACATATGCAAATAAGGGATTGAAAGTGACGTTCAGTGATTGGATAGTTACAGAAAGTGTTACAGTTGCGTTGTAGTGGAGCTCTATATATGCAGGCTGGCTGAACCCTTCAGTTCAGTTCAGTTCTGGCCTGTGAACAAACAAGAGCTGTTTGAAGAATCGCTGTGTCGTCTGATATGTTCACCCACAACTTAACAATAACTTCCATCATCCCTGACTGAGCTGGTGGGAACTGAGAGTTCAACATATGAAGGACCACAAGCTGGCTAGTCCTGGTCTAAATGGGTGAGCTTCCTCGGATTGTCTAGAATCTGTAAGAATTTGATCCTTCATTGAACATGCAGGAGTCTTTTGAATTTCTACAGTTGATGCCTTTGGGCTTGGGTGTTGACTTGTCCGTGGGTGGGAGAGAACCGGATATGAATGCAGCTGAAAGCCTGTTTTGTTTTTAATTTAATTGGAGGAGAATTGGAGCTGCAGGGGACAAGGCATGCAGGCACAACAATGAGTGTCTGTAACAGCTCTGCAAAAGGTCAATGTGCACAGAGGGGAGGGGTTTTAACCTATGCATCACGTAGGACTTTTTTTTCAGGTGGGCACCATTGCCATTGTAAGAGAACAAGGGAGGTGTTCATGGTGAGTTCTGGCACCTCTTTTTCTAGAACAGGCATGTGCAACTCCCAAGAGACTGTGATCTACTCCCAGTATAAAAAAACTGGCAGTGATCTACTCATTGTCATTGGAGGGAGGAGGAGCGTGCATGGGGTGGGATTGTCCAGAATTGTTGAGCTTTTGGGGGGTAGGATTGTCCAGAGTTCTTCAGCTTTTATTTGTTAACTTTCGGTAAACTTTATTTAATCCCACGATCGATAAGGGTCCCGCAATCTACCAGGATCAGCTGGGGATCTACCGGTAGATCGCGATCTACTGGTTGGACATGCCTGTTCTAGAAGAACAGCACTGGCATCAGCAGATCTGATCTTGGATCTCTGGTAACATGTGTTGTCCGGCCACAAGATCATCTGTAGGTGTGAAGGGCAACACTTATTGAATGCCGATGCAGATCTTACAAATCAGCACAGACAGGGGTGGATAGGAAATATAAAGTCTGACTAAAGAGTCAGTGGTGGAAATGGCTCACTAGGCCACTCCAGTCTGGTTCTAACTCACAATATGGCTGGAGGGTAAGATATTGTGGCTGTCTAGACGTGAGATGGCAGGCAAACAACATTCTTTCCAGGAAACGGGCAGACAGGAGATGTGGCTCCTTTTTAGTTCCTACTAGAGTCTGAGCTAACTGATTTTCCCAGAAGGATGACAGCTTAGTAAGTCTACTCACTCCCACAGCATTTTCTGTAAATATGGTTCAATTTATTCCAATTTAAGAAATTCATATGTGTTCCCCTAACTCTAGCAAATAAAGCTAGTTCAAAAGCAATCTGTTGTACCAAGAAAGAACTGGAGTGAGGGGATATGAGGAGAGGAAGGAGGACCTGACACAACAACAACAACAATCACCCACCCATCTGACTGGTTTGCCTCAGCCACTCTCGGCAGCTTCCAACGAAAATACCAGGAAACAACAACATCAACATCAAATATTAAAAGCTTCTGAAACATTTACTCTTTTAAAATACAACAGCATTTTTATGCATACGTTGTTGAAAACCATAGTTTTCATCTCAGTGTCGCTCCACTCCCACTTTACTCAAACTTCTGCTACTGTTGGAGAAGAGAGAAAGGAAAGATGGCTATTTAAAACTTCTCCCTCTTCCATTTTCTCAGCTGCCTCACGTGAGGCAGATCCAGGATGTGAAGCCCTCAAATATTCCATAGAACCTTCCCAGAATTGTGAAGTTAAAGATTCAAATCAGTAATTTAGAAGAGATAAGAAATATAATGTGATTTAACAGGTGCTTGCAAACCTTTGTGATTCTTCCCCCTCTTCCCAAGTTATACAGGCAACAAAAATGAAAATGACTTATCAGAGGTCAAGTCCCAGAGAAGTCAGATCAGGGACTCAAGGGCGATAGGAAAGTATTTAGAGACAGAAATGTCAAAATCAAGCCTTGAGAAGCGGTGTGCGGAATCTAAGGCAGGAAACTGAAGGCCAGGAGAGCCAAAAACTGATATGAGAGCAATGTCTGACCAGGGTCATGACTGAAGGCAAATATTGGGGTAAGGGAAGGAAGGCATTGGAGTCTCTAGACCAGCTGGTAGTCTAGAGACTCCTGGTGAGTTGCTCAGTCTGACAAGCTAGATCTGAAGGGCAGGCCAAAAATGAACTAATGTAGGCCTGATGAATTGGGGTTGACAAACATGGTTGCAGTCAACTGGCTAGAGGCACAGATGTTTGTTAGATGGTACTCTTGAAGCCCTGGGACGCGGGTGGTGCTGTGGGTTAAACCACAGAGCCTAGGACTTACCGATCAGTAGGTCGGCGGTTCGAATCCCTGCGACGGGGTGAGCTCCTGTTGCTCGGTCCCCGCTCCTGCCAACCTAGTAGTTCAAAAGCATGTCAAAGTGCAAGTAGATAAATAGGTACCACTCCGGTGGGAAGGTAAATGGCGTTTCCGTGCGCTGCTCTGGTTCGCCAGAAGCAGCTTAGTCATGCTGACCACATGACCCGGAAGCTGTATGCTGGCTCCCTCGGCCGATAAAGTGAGATGAGCGCTGCAGAGTCGGCCATGACTGGACCTAATGGTCAGTGCTCCCTTTACCTTTACCCTTGAAGCCCACCAGGTTTGCATTAGTAAGTGAGTGCTGGTGGTACGGATAGAGTGTAACTACTGGAAGCTCTGGTTCTAGACCGGGGTCAGCAAACTTTTTCAGCAGGTCCACTGTCCCTCAGACCTTGTGGGGGGCCGGACTATATTTTGAAAAAATATATGAATGTATTCCTTTGCTCCACGAATAACCCAGAGATGCTTTTTAAATAAAAGCACACGTTTTACTCATGTAAAAACACGCTGATTCCTGGACCGTCCATGGGCCGGATTGAGAAGGCAATTGGGCTGGATCCGGCCCACAGGCCTTAGTTTGCCTACACATGCCCTCTCCCAACCTAGTCCCAGAGCTTTACTGACTAGGTTCTAGTTTGGTGGGTTATGTAGGCCTGTATAAACAAACCATTCAAACTATAGATTGCTCAAATATGCCTTCATTTATTCACCCATAATCATCACAGATTGCTTTGGGTCATGCAGTGCATTTTCTCAGTCCGGTTGAATGAGTCCAGTTCTATTTTTAAAACCCACCCTCAGTTTGCTTCCCTTCCTCTCAGGGATGCAAACTTCTTCGCAGTTGGTTGAGAAAAAAAAAATTATAAGAGGACGGAACTTGGCCTTCATTTACACCCAGTGTGGTTTTGTTAACTGCAGTGGGATTGACCAGGGTCAAGTGCAAAACAAACTTGGATGGAATTATTGACCTAGATATATGAAATATTTCAAATGTTTTCTTAGCGGTAGTTCAAAGTTCACAACTGCCCAGCAAGCAGGGCTTTGAGATGTGTGTCAAATGCTTGTCAGAGTTTCAAAGCGTGCATAAGGTGTGTCTTCACAGCCAGCTTGCAATACAGGTGAGAAGGCACACCTGCCATGACTTTTTGCAAAAGTGAACAAATGAGAGAGTGAGTTTACGTATTGAGGAGGTAGAAGCACACATATTTGTCAGTCCTGGAAGACCTGCTCCCTGCCTTGCAGGCCTTTTCCCACCTGGCCTGGAGGGTGGGGCTCTGACTGACTCCAACTACAAAAGCTGAGTCTGCTGAAGAGGCCAGAGAACATCTTGGCTCTCTTAGTGAAGACTCAGGTCACTGAGCCTGAGCTTCCACATCCGCCAGAAACCACCATTGGCAGGATTGGCAGTAGATATGCTTATGATAATACTGTACTGTATTCTCTTCCCATTTATGCTGTTTTAAATGCACATTTTATATTTGACTTCCTTTAGTAATGTTTTATTTTGAGATGTTTAAGATAGGTTTTTTTCCTTAACTTTGCTGTGTTAAATGTGCATTCGCCTTTGTCACATTTAATTTGGGAATCTTTAAGATAATGTTTTAGTTTCCTGTTAATTATGTTGCTTTGAATGCATGCTTTATATTTGACTTTCTGCAGTAATGTTTCATTCTGGATTGCTTTGTTTGATGTTCTAATGTAAATGGCTTTAGGTTCCCCCACCCTTAAAAACATAAAGGAGTGTAGAAATGAAATTAAAAATGATGATAATAATATTTCAAAGAAACTACTATTAAATGATTGTGTTTGTTAGACCTTTTAATAGCTCAGAGAGGCTTATGTGGGGCTCCCAGTGGTTACATCCAAGCAAATATCAGGTCTGCTCAGCAGCGACAACATCTATTGCTCTCACATCATTCACTGCTCTCTAATAATAAGCAGCAATATTTTGGGTGGGGTGAAGTTTTGTAAATAGAAAGACCTCACTAAAAAGGAAGACGGCAGCTCCTTTTAGGGAAGCTTTTAATATTTGATGCATTACTGTATGTTAATATTTTGTTGGAAGCCACCCAGAGTGGCTGGGGAAGCCCAGCCAGATGGGCGGGGTATAAATAAATTGTTGTTGTTGTTGTTAATTTCTTTGTTTTGCAGTTCTTTGAAAGGTCTGTGTGAACACCCATGTTGCACACACACAAGACACACACACACACACACACCCCTATGTAACCTCAAGCTCCCTCTCAGGAAAATGTGGGTCTCCAATGTGGGTATCTAGTTAGCAACCCCACAACCCAAGATATTGCGAGGCAACAGTGTATATATACAACAATATCAACAGGAGATTATGAATGGACAAAGCCACTTGACATCTTCAGATTCAGAACTGCTCCCTCCTTCCATGGTCTTGATATGCCAGTGAAAGTCTACGCCCTTTGGCATTTCTCGTGGTTAGTTTAAGGCAGGCAAAGGCAAACTCGGCCCTCCAGATATTTTGGGACTACAACTCCCATCATCCCTGACCACTTGTCCTGTTAGCTAGGGATGATGGGAGTTGTAGTCCCAAAACAACTGGAGGGCTGAGTTTGCCTATGCCTAATTTAAGGGCACGGTCAGAGAGTTGGCTCCTTTGCACCTTCCACAAAAGATGCAAACATTTGATAGTGTTGCAGTATTTACTGTTTGTGCAGGTGGCAAGAACCGCAAACTTGTACTCCAAGCAGCAGGTGGCAGCAAAGAGCCTCTCGTAGTTCCTTTTGATAGGAAGTGCAAAGCAAGATTCCCAGATGTGAGTGTAACTCACAAACCTCCCACTCTAGCAACAATTTCAGCTGGGAAGGATAAGCGCAATTTCGGATAAGCTGGGAAGGATAAGCGCAATTTCGGGCAATAGGATTTGCAGCCCAGGATCTCTACTGCCAAGCTTCGCAGAATCAGTTGCATCTTTGTTCCACAAGGAAAGAGAATTGTCTCCAGTCTTCTTGCCCGACCAGAACGGTACACCTATATTCCCAGGGTGTTATGTACTGAGTTGAATAGGATCCAAAATGCAGCAGTCTGATTAGTCCTAGAACAATAGGATTCAGAATGCAGCAGTCTAATTGGTCCTAGAACAATGCAGCAGTTTGATTGGTCCGCAGGAGCCACCCAATCCAGCTCCAGGTGGAAGTGAATCCACAACCTGATTGGCCTACAGGAGAATCCCGGAATTAGCTAATCACATGCAGCTCATTGTGTAAATAATGTATGTAAAGTGGATATTGTGGGGGAACTCCCATTCCTCCTCACCACTATGAGCTGAATGTTGTTGTTGTTTAGTCATTTAGTTGTGTCCGACTCTTTGTGACCCCATGGACCAGAGCATGCCAGGCAATCCTATCTTCCACTGCCTCCCTCAGTTTGGTCAGACTCATGTTTGTATCTTTGAGAACACTGTCCAACCATCTTGTCCTCTGTCGCTGAATAAGCTGAATAAAGAGCATGAATGAGCTGAAATCCACTCTCGACTCTGAGTATATTTCACAGGGCCACTGCGCTGAGGGTGAACCATCATACAGGGACCTACATACTGAGAGGAACTGAGGAGGAGGAGGCACAAGTTCCCCCAGAACCAATCTGTTGGTTAACACATTACAACCATTATAATTCAGCACATGCTGCAGCTCTAGCAGAAATTCAAATCAGTCTCCTTCACACAGACACACCTTGAATTTCTTACAGTAAAAGTGTACTCCTGACCACTACTTCCCTCCCCAGATTTGCACACATATGAACATAAGAGGAACCCTGCTGGATCTCACCAAAGGCCCAGAATCCTGTTTCCTACAGTGGCCAACACAATTTCCCAACAACCCACAAGGAGGCAAAAGGTCTATTCCTGCTGCTGTTCTTCAGTCATGGCCAACATTCCATGGACCTGATTATAGAGAACATACTGACCCCCTCTGATGCTGCAGGCAATAGATAACCATCATGAGAAACGGCCATTGGTAGACTTTTCCTCCAAGGTCTTGTCTGGTCCGCATTTAAAACCATTTACCAGAATGCAAAGAAAAATACATGTCTAAAGAGTAAGAGACAGAAAGATGGTATTTCCTGTGGCCCATCTGGTCCAGCACCCTGTTCTCACAATGACCAAACAGAGGCAGAGCTTCCAAGTGCCCTTGTTTTCCAGGATTTACAGAAGACATCGTAAATGTCCTGCTTTTCCTTAAAGGACCCCTGACCATTAAGTCCAGTCGTGGCTGACTCTGGGGTTGCGGCGCTCATCTCACTTTATTGGCCGAGGGAGCCAGCGTACCACTTCCGGGTCATGTGGCCAGCATGACTAAGCCGCTTCTGGCGAACTAGAGCAGCGCACAGAAACGCCGTTTACCTTCCCAACAGAGCGGTACCTATTTATCTACTTGCACTTTGACGTGCTTTTGAGCTGCTAGGTTGGCAGGAGCAGGGACTGAGCAGCGGGAGCTCACCCTGTCGCGGGGATTTGAACCGCCAACCTTCTGATCGGCAAGTCCTAGGCTCTGTGGTTTAACCCACAGCTCCACCCATGTCCCTCTCAACGTTTCCTTAGGATGTCCCTATTTTCATCAGACAAATATTGTAGAGTGCGGAGTTATGCAACCTATAAGCCAAGGAAATAAGTAACTATACAACCTTTAGAACACATCTGAGGCAGCCCTATGTAGAGAAGTTTTAAAATATTTAATGTTTCATTATGTTTTTATATGTGCTGTCCAGAGTGGCTGGGGCACCCAGTCAGATGGGTGGGTTTTATTTATTTTTTACCCTGCAAAATCTTCAAATGATTGCCCTTCAAATCGGACATGTCATTATCACAAAGTTACTGGCACATCTAAGGATTAATAAATCACCCCTTTTTCCAGTTGTTTTTCAGATTCAGGACATCAGTTATTAACATTATGTTTGATCCATTGCTGGTGGCTCTCTAGAGCAGACAATGCTGGCATGATCAATAGCAATTATCGTACCATTTTATTAGTTAGCATTTTTGCGCTGAGTTTTTTCTCACATTGCTTCCTGTTGTTTTGTACTTTGAAATCAGGGCAAGAGAAGAAAAACAGCTTCCTTTTTTCCCTGGATATATGTTCCCTCCCTAATTTAAACGGTAGGCAGGAAGATGTGTGCACAAAATTTAGTTCACAGTTTTTTGATCCCCGCAAAGCAGAGATTCCTTCGCAGTGAACCAGAGAAGCTAGCACTAACACACATCAGAATGTGAATTTACTTCTAGACAGTGAATACTCAGAAACCTTTGCAAATGATGGGCTGTTCCAGATATATTATTAGTGCCGCAGTGAACTGAGTCAAACCCCATGTGGATGCATACGGTTGGCTCTTTGTGTCCCACAATCCTATGCTTCCTGGAATCCTTTGGTCTCACAGACCAGGTCAGGAAGAATAAAGTCCAAAAGTACGACAACGACGGCAACAACAACAACTGAGAGGAAGTGTGTGGGCTTGTGGGTAGAGTAAAAGCACATAGTACTGAAGACCCACAATCCCATTACACTTTCCCGATCACCGTCAAATGACAACGTATACCTCACTCTGCGACAAAACTCAAAAACGTTTTCATTTCCATTTTCATGTGGTTTCTGCCTAATTGTTGTCTTCCGTTTGGTTCTGACGTAGTGGGATTTTAAAATGAAAAAGAAACCGAGAGAGAAAGAGAGACTTGTGTTGACCTTCTTTTTCTGCTAACCTCCAATTTGGAAACATAGATAGATAGAAGATAGATAGATAGATAGATAGATAGATAGATAGATAGATAGATGATAGATAGATAGATAGATAGATAGATAGATAGATAGATAGATAGATAGATGATAGAGATAGAGAGATAGAGAGATAGAGAGATAGAGAGATAGAGAGATAGATAGATAGATAGATAGATAGATAGATAGATAGATGATAGAGATAGAGAGATAGAGAGATAGAGAGATAGAGAGATAGAGAGATAGATAGATAGATAGATAGATAGATAGATAGATAGATGATAGATAGATAGATAGATGATAGATAGATAGAGATAGATAGATAGATAGATAGATAGATAGATAGATAGAGATAGATAGATAGATAGATAGATAGATGATAGATAGATAGATTTTCTTATTTTAATCTAGCTGCTATCTATCATTCCATGATTAGAGAATTAATCTTTGTACTAGGAGCAGTGGAAATTTAAACTTTTTGTGAATGTAGGGCCATGGCATTAAATGCTCTAGACAGTCCAAATGTATGCATTTTAAGATTTTACTTTCAAGGCGGGGAAAAGTAATTTGCCTCCTATTCTCAGGTTACTCCATTAAAGGACAACTAATACTTTACAAAGCAATACTGGAAAGGGAAGAAACCACATTACCCACCCTGTGATCTATTTCCTTCAAGCAGGGAGCAGTGTGGGAGCAGCCCTGTTATAAACCTCCCCCTGTATCCTGCTGGTAATATATGAAACATCTCTAAGTCACTTCTGGCAGTGGTTTTCCAACTTCCTGCACACAGAAAACCTTTTCCATACTTATTTGCAATGGAATCCCTGTACGTCTGCTACATAGCCTCTGGATTTTGTAGCACAGGGTCTTTGTGGCACACACACAAGGACATAACTACTTGATTTCACCCCTCGCCAGGTCTTCACGCTGCTCTGATTGACTTTACGTTGATTCACACTGGTTTCATGTTCCTACAACAGGAGCGCCATTCACCAAATAGTATGGGAAACAGCCCTACTAGAAAAATTAACTAATAAACTGAAACTGACACGGGGACAAACAGAAGAAGACGCCTTCACCCCGGTATGGCTCCCCTTTATCACATACACAGCCCAACAGGACAATGACAATAATCCACCAACAGCATAAAAATCAATATGGCTAACCTGATCCAAAACACACACACACACCTCACTCACACACGAAAACAAAGATCACCACAGCCAATCACAAGCAAACAATCACACCCTAGGCCAACCCCAACCTCTCTCACCACCAAAGGAACACAAGTGAACAACACAGGCAACGCTGACACCAAACTCTACATACATTAAACATAATAGAAACACCGCCACCCAACCCCACCCCCATCCATCTTCCCTCTCTCCACCCCCTTTCTTTTTTCTTTCTTTTTTCTTCTCCCCCTAATGCCTCAACAAATGAAACAGATTTGTAAAAATGTTACATGGAAGAAGAAAAAAAAACCGAGGCACTACACTTCTGTAAAACAAGAAAATCCTTAATAAAAAATATTTTTTTAAAAAAAAACAGGAGTGCCATTCCCAGAATTTAACCGTTTTAAGTTTATGGCATTTGTATTTTATGGATTTTAATTTATGAACTGCTCAGAGGATACAGTTAGTTGGATGGTACACAAAAACCGAAATAAAAATGAAGCAGATTTGCACCACCAACAAGATGTTGCTGGGATAGCTCAGTCGGTAGAGCATGAGACTGTACATCTCAGGGTTGTGGGTGTTCCGTATTCAGTGGTCTGAGCTTGAGTCTGGACTAAGGATTCTGTGTCCCTGTGTTCTGATTCGATACATGATATCCAATCACAGAACATTTCAGGATTTGGGCCTCTGCCATTGGCCCTTAAACTCTGAGTCATGATTCGCAGTTTGGAAGTTTAGATAGCCAATCACATTTGGAGTGGGAGTGGCCCAGGCCTTCAGAAATGTATATATCGTAAGCAGTTGCTTTGCCCCTGTTGTCCAGTTCTGTAGTTTAATAATACAGCGGTACCTTAATTCGTTCCGGAGGTCCATTCTTAACCTGAAACTGTTCTTAACCTGAAGCACCACTTTAGCTAATGGGGCCTCCTGCTGCCACCGCGCTGCCGGAGCACAATTTCTGTTCTCATCCTGAAGCAAAGTTCTTAACCCGAGGTACTATTTCTGGGTTAGCGGAGTCTGTAACCTGAAGCATATGTAACCTGAAGCGTATGTAACCTGAGGTACCACTGTAATAATAATAATAATAATAATAATAATAATAATAATAATAATAATAATTTATTATTTATACCCCGCCCATCTGGCTGGATTTTCCCAGCCACTCTGGGCGGCTTCCAACCAAATATTAAAAAAAATACAGTGTCAGACATTAAAAACTTCCCTAAACAGTTGTCTTTTAAAAGTAAAATAGTTTTTTATTACCTTGACATCTGCTGGGAGGGTGTTCCACAGGATGGGGGTGGAGACGCTCCTTCAGGTATACAGGACCGAGGTCGTTTAGGACTTTAAAGGTCAGCACCAACACTTTGAATTGTGCTCAGAAACGTACTGGGAGCCAATGAAGATCTTTCAGGACCGGTGTTATATAGTCTTCGCGGCCATTCCCAGTCAGCAGTCTAGCTGCCTCATTCTGGATTAATTGCAGTTTCTGAGTCACCTTCAACGGTAGCCCCATGTAGAGTGCATTGCAGTAGTCCAAGCAAGAGATAACTAGAGCATGCACCACTCTGGCAAGGTTCTTGCTATTATCACTGTGTCCTGCCTCGTGGGAACCCACCTATAATTCAGTGGATTTGAGCCCCACGCTGGGCAAAAGATTCCTGCATTGCAGGGTGTAGGACTAGAGGACCCTCATGGTTCCTTCCAACTATACAAGTCTACAATTCTATTACATATAAGCCCACACCTATCTCTCCTGAGGCCATTGTCTATAATATAGACAACACTTATCTACAGGTGCGCCTTGTTATGGTGATGTAGTTAATGGTGTAAGGATGGACAAATGAACTTTCTTTTTTTTATATAGGTTATTTATTAACATTTCAAAGGTTATACAAAAACAATAATAAAAAAACACAAACAAAAAATAACAAAAATACAAAACTGAAAACAATTTAAAAACACATAAAATTCCATTCACTTATTTTCTTATAACTTACTTCCCAGACCTCCTCATACCTCCCCTTTTTGTATTCCAATTCAAATTATTAATTCAGCAAATCCTCACCATTGATTTTCACTTAATTTTCAACCTTTCTTTCTCCCCCCCCCAATTATCTTAGTCATTACAACTGAAAACCACTTAATTTCTAACCAACATCATTCTAACATTCATTAATTTTGTAATATTTCCAAAGATAGTCCTTAAATTTCTTCCAATCTTCTTCTGCCGTCTCTCTTCCCTGGTCTTGGATTCTGCCAGTCATTTCTGCCAGTCCCATATAATCTATCACCTTCATCTGCCATTCTTCCAGAGTGGGTAGATCTTGTGTCTTCCAATACTTTGCGATGAGTATTCTTGCTGCTGTTGTTGCATACATAAAGAATGTTCTGTCCTTCTTTGGCACCAATTGGCCGACCATGCCCAGGAGAAAGGCTTTAGTGTATCTAATGCATTGGACATAGAGACATGCCCTTTCTGTTTGCTAGAGGGAATCAGGACCCAACAGAGGCTTCCGTAACAGCAATGAAGGCGGACCATATAGTTGGTAAAATCTTTTTTTTAAAAAAATAATTTTTATTCATTTTATATACACATAATAAAAAAAACAAACAAGACACAAGACAAAAACATACAAAAACATTTAGATCAAAATCTTATTTTCATAACCCTTCTTTCCTCCGACTTCCCCATACCTCCCTTTCGCTGCATCCTTATTTTACAATTCTTTAGCAACCCTTTAGTCCATTTATCTATTAATTCCCTTTCGTTAATTTTCCTTAAACTTATTAGTTACAGCTGTATTTCTCTAATTCTTACCCCTTGACATCTTAACATTCCTCAATTTTGCAACAGTTTTTAAGATATATTTTAAATTTCTTCCAGTCCTCTTCCACTGTCTCTTTCCCCTCATATAGTTGGTAAAATCACTGCCATGCTCCCAGCATCAGATTTAGGGCCATGCACTGGGTTCCCCAACCCAGGGTGCTGAGCTGAGGGGATGCATTAATAATAAAACAACAACAACATCAACAACAATAATAATATATTTATATGGGTATCTGCTGAGAAGAGCCATTAAAAAGCAATGGTATCAAAAGGGATTATTGTGAAAATAAGAAATATTTAAGAGAGGGTGTACCAAATTTTGTCCTCGCTCGGGGCGCCATATTACTAAAGTCTGCTCCTGCTGATGCCTTCCTACGGTGTGCAAACATCCCTGCTGAAAATAAGTCTGGATCCAGCTCACTTTAAGCGAAATAAATTTGCCACAGGTTCAATTCCATGATAAAAACAAGTGTTTGTATAGAACAGAGTACTGGAGGAAGAAACCCAAGGTGAATGAGGGTATCTGAGCCCTAGAAAGGAGGAGGGAAAATAAGGTTTAAAGGACTTTTGTTTAATTCCCCTTCTGTCACAGGATCATTGCCAAAATGAGACGGTGTTGCCAAAAGTGCCACCACATCCTGAGGACAAGGAGTGAACCAGTGCTCAATTTGTGTTTTACAGTCCCCAGGAAATACTTATTTTCAGTCACTTTGGCTTGGTCATGTTTCAGAAACCCAGTATGTTATTTCACACACACCCCTTGAAAACCTCAGTTATGAACTCAAAAACCTGGACACTGTCCTCTAGATGGTACAGAACGAGCTGGAGGTCAAAAACCAAACCTTGAATACCTTCTTTTGTTGTTCTCTTCAACATGACTACATTGGTTCATGAGACTATTTGACCATTTACTTTCCAGTGCTGGGTGCTACAATTTAAGAAGGATATTGACAAGCTGGAACGTGTGCAGAGGAGGGCAACCAAGATGATTGACGGTCTGGAAACCAAGCCTTATGAGGGACAGTTGAGGAAGTTGGGTATGTTGGTCTGGAAAAGAGGAGATTGAGAGGAGATAGGATAGCCATATTTAAATATCTCAAGGGCTGTTCCATGGAAGAGGGAACAAGCTTGTTTTCTCCTGCTCTGGAGGGTAGGACTTCATCCGATGGCTTCAAGTTATGAGAAAGGTAAAAGGTAAAGGATCCCTGACAGTTAAGTCCAGTCGCAAACGACTCTGGGGTTGCGGCGCTCATCTCGCTTTACTAGACGAGGGAGCCGATGTTTGTCCGCAGACAGTTTTTCCGGGTCATGTGGCCAGCATGACTAAGCCGCTTCTGGCAAAACCAGATCAGCGCATGGAAATGTTGTTTACCTTCCCGCCGTAGCGGTACCTATTTATCTACCTGCACTTTGACGTGCTTTCGAACTGCTAGGTTGGCAGGAGCTGGGACAGAGCAACGGGAGCTCACCCCGTCATGGGGATTCAAACCGTCGACCTTCTGATCAGCAAGCCCAAGAGACTCAGTGGTTTAGACCACAGTGCCACCTGCATCCCTACAAGAAAGGAGGTTCCTATTAAACACCAGGAAGAACTTTCCGACAGCAAAAGCTGTTCAACCGTGGAACGGATGTCGTTGGAAAATGGTGGACTCTCCTTCATTAGAGGTTTTTAAGCAGAGGTTGGATGGCCATCTATCATTGATGCTTTAGTTGAGATCCCTGCATTGCAGGGGGTTGGACTCAATGACCCCTGGCCTAGAGGATCTTTTCGAACTCTATAATTCTATGATTCTATGACATATACTTGATGCCAACTCATCAGAGCTGTAAGTATTTACACAGAGAAATGTTATTCTTCCAAAATCTAAAGAAGTTCCCTCCCAATCTCTCAAAAACATGTCTCTAGTCGGACTGAACAGAATTTTAATCCAGTTTAATCTGGTTTTAGTTTGGGATTGAAATTTGCATTTGCAGTAAGGGAGAATCTTTTGTCAAACATACTTTCACATTACACAAAAATGATTCCCCCCCCCCTCGGAAAAAAAATACCTCCAGGATATCATGCTCTGAGGAAACTGTAGGGACCTAATTTTAGATTTAAAAGGTAGAGAAAAGGTTAAGGGAACTCTAAAAAGCACAATGGAAAATGGAAGTATTTAAGGAGAACAGTGAAAACAAAACTGAATAAATAATTTTGGCACAGCACTACTCACTAGTTTTGAACTTTTATATCCTATTTTGCCACATGTAAATAAATTGGCCAGCCGCATATTAGCTATTGGAGCAATTTTCATTTTCACTGGTGGCACCAGTGTTGTGGAATGCAGTGAAATATGAGAGGCCCTGCCTGTAATGGCATTCCACTGGCTTTTGAAGACACACCTGTTTGCAAAGGCTTCCCCGTGATCTCTTGACCTGGGAATTTTTACTGCATGTTTTAAAAAATTATCGTGAATTGAGCAAATTTGTACAATGGGCCGTTTATTTAAATAAGCCATTGTAAATCACTTTTAGAAGCCATCTGGGCATTAGGTGGAATATAAATCTAATAATAAAAGTAGTTGTTGTCGGGCAATAGATACACAGCTGTCCAATCTGCAAAACTCTGGCTAACCTTACCTTGACACATAGAGTCTGTGTGCAAACAAACGTGTTGTTCTAGAATAATGGAGACTGAGCACTTAGCCCCCCAACCCACGTAGTCTACAAACAATCTAGATCTACTGCATATTTTTTGCCGCTGAAAAGTGCTTTGCGAGAAACTGGTTTGTTACGAATGCAGATTGATTCTGCTTCACACTGCAGTGCACACTTGAAAACAGATGTTGGCAGTCCCTGCCCAAAGGCATTGTGGGTGGGTGGATGCATACCAAGCTTGCAATCACCGCTTCCTTTTTCATTCAGCTGGGACCTGTGCCAAGAGGAAACGGCATGGATAACCTAATGAATAATCATAAAGACACTGCCGTCTCCCCTGTGCCTCCAAAGGGAATCACGGACCCTGGGTAAGCAGCTGGGCTCCTGGTATCTCACACTGCTTACAGCTGAAGTAGCATGTAACACTAATCAGCTTCATTTTTTGTTTTTGCTATTGGCTTAAAAGCTCTACAGTGTTAAGGTAAAGGTAAAGGGACCCCTGACCATTAGATCCAGTTGTGACCGACTCTGGGGTTGCGGCGCTCATCTCGCTTTACTGGCCGAGGGAGCCGCCGTACAGCTTCCAGGTCATGTGGCCAGCATGACTAAGCCGCTTCTGGTGAACCAGAGCAGCGCCGTTTACCTTCCCGCCGGAGCGGTACCTATTTATCTACTTGCACTTTGACGTGCTTTCAAACTGCTAGGTGGGCAGGAGCAGGGACCGAGCAACGGGAGCTCACCCCGTTGCGGGGATTCGAACCGCCGACCTTCTGATCGGCAAGTCCTGGGCTCTGGTTTAACCCACAGTGCCACCCGCGTCCCCTCTACAGTGGTACCTTGGGTTAAATACTTAATTCGTTCTGGAGGTCCGTTCTTAACCTGAAACTGTTCTTAACCTGAAGACCACTTTAGCTAATGGGGCCTCCCGCTGCCACTCCACCACTGCTGCACGATTTCTGTTCTCATCCTGAAGCAAAGTTCTTAACCCGAGGTACTATTTCTGGGTTAGTGGAGTCTGTAACCTGAAGTGTATGTAACCCGAAGTACCACTGTAATGCTTTTTTTTTTAAAAAAAAAGTAGTATGAACACTGACAACTGGGAAACGCTGGCCTGCAAGTGCTCCAATTGAAGAACAGCCTTTACCAAAGGTGTCATGGACTTTGAAGACGCTTGAACTCAGGATAAAACGTGCTAAGAGAAAAGCATTCTTGGCAAACCCTCACCGTGATCAACTCCTGCCTGGAAACCTAAGTCCCCACTGTGGAAGGATGTGAGGATCCAGAATTGGCCTCCACAGTCACTTACGGACTCACTGTTAAAACTGTGATCATGGAAGAGAATCCTACTCGGCTACGAGGGATCGCCAAACAAGAAGTCCGCTTTCAATGGGTTTTCAACAGTTCCTTCAGAATGTTTCCTATTCTTCATCCTGAGGTTACCTCTGTCTGGGGCGGTGGGGAATAAACCGCTGCAAAGCAGCTGAATTGCATTAAAATCCTGGTATCCACAACAAGAAAGTTTGAGGAAATGCTGCAGGTGAAGAAAACATGTCGTTGCTTAGTCATCTAGTTGTGTCCGACTCTTCGTGACCCCATGGACCAGAGCATGCCAGGCACTTCTGTCTTTACTGCCTCCTGCAGTTTGGTCAAACTCATGCTGGTAGCTTCGAGAACACTATCCAACCATCTCGTCCTCTGTCGTCCCCTTCTCCTTGTGCCCTCCATCTTTCCCAACATCAGGGTCTTTCCCAGGGAGTCTTCTCTTCTCATGAGGTGGCCAAAGTACTGGAGTCTCAGCTTCAGGATCTGCCCTTCCAGTGAGCACTCAGGGCTGATTTCCTTAAGAATGGATAGGTTTGATCTTCTTGCAGTGAAGAAAACATAGCTCTGGGCTATAACTTGATTGCTAGCAGGCATGCAGATCACTGCAGAAACTTCTGCTCCTGGGTTGGGTGCAATCAGTGTTAGCCAAGTTAAGTGTATTCTGGGGATTCTGGAGTCAGAACCATCGCATTGTTTCTGATAGAACCCTCTCACTGTGGCAGTGACTGCAGCATAAACCATTAATAGAGAAAGATGGCAGGAGGAAAAGTCACTTCACACACTTTTGCCCTCTCCTTCTCTCTCTTTCTAAAAATTTGAGTGGAGGTTAGGAGATAATCAGTGGGTAGGAAGGAATGCTTAACCTTTCTCTTCCCACTGATTCTCTCCTGGAAATGTCCTTCCTAGCCTGGTTCTTTTCCTTGCAGGTGGGCTTCCAGTTTTTTTGGTTCGGCTGGGGAATAATGTTAGGAAATCAATTGAGGATTAAATCTCTGTGTGGGAGAAAAACAAAAAGCCATTGTCCTGTGAAGCCTTTTTAGCAGAGTAAAACACTAACACGTTTTGCAGCTTACCAAAGTTTAGGAATAAGGCCATCACACCTTTGCACCCTTTTTATTTGTGGTCCCCTCTTCACCTCCAGTGCAGAGTAAGATAAAAAGTTTTACTTACATTTCTAGCAGATAGCAAATAAGTAAGAAAATGTCTCGTGTACTGAAATATACTCGGAGTCGAGAGTGGGTTTTATGCTCTTTATTCAGCTCATAGTGGTGAGGAGGAATGGGAGTTCTCTCAGTATGTCTGCTTTATATACATTATTTACACAATGGGCCCTATGTGACTGGCTAATTCTGGGATTCTCCTGTAGGCCAATCAGGTTGCGGATTCCCTTCCACCTGGAGCTGGACTGGGTGGCTCCTGTGGACCAATCAGACTGCTGCATTCTGGAACCTATTGTTCTAGGACCAATCAGACTGCTGCCTTTTGGATCCTATTCAACTCAGTACATAACATGTACAAAATACAACATACAAAATAGGCTGCCTTTGCCTGGACACATTTTGCCCCAAAAGCTCAACAACTGCATCCCGGTTTTCACTTTTTGAAATATGGCAACCCTACAACACACGTCTGATCAGATTGGGAGCATGGTGGAGAGAGAGTCTCCTCAGAGGCATAGCTGTCAACTTTGTCCTTTTTTTCCTTTTTAAGGGAAATTCCCTTATTCCAAATAGGATTCCTCGCAAGAAAAGGGAAAAGTTGGCAGCTATGCTCAGAGGCCAAAGGAAGTACAAAGGATCATCTCCTTTGTTACAGGATTCCTGCCCAGAGGTGGGAGGGGAAGTGACCACACAGAGGGTCCTTTCTAGGAAGTTTCTAGCCCTGGGCTTGTCTAGCAAAACATGCATCTGTGATTGGGCTGCAAACCCCACAAAAATGATTCAGATAAACTGGGTGAGCATTTGTAGGGAAAACCTGCTCGTGGGGAAAGGAGTAATCAGTGAGTCTCCTCTCCAAGTGCCCACCTGTCCCCACATTTGTTATATGAGGAAGGAAAACACAGGTTGGAAAAGCCATACTTTTAATCTCACTTGAAGAGCATCTGCAGAAACTTCATAGCTTCCCAATTAGGTGCTATAAAGAACCACCAGGGATGGAATCACGTGGCACCCAGTGGGAAGGTTGGCATTTCTTTGCTCTTCACATCTCATTGCTTTTACGCTCACCTCAGGAAGCCAGTGATTCAGAATGTGCTTTCCACTTCTCCTCTTAGCTATGTACACATTTATTTTAACTCGAGAAGGCCTGCTGCCTCTTTGAGGACATCTCCTTCCCAACCCCCATGCCTTAAAGTGGACTCAACAAATTAAAAGTAGGTAGGCAGAGAAGGAAACGGCTGCTCAGTAAATCTTTGGTAGAGAAAAACAACTATCGAATGAATCAGAAACAGTGTTCTGATTTTATTTCAGGGGTATAAAGAGGATCCAGATGCTGACGTAAAAGTAACCTCACCGGATCAAAAGTCGGCAAGGAAGTCTTGTCCTGGTCAGTCAGAGGAAACAGGCAAGGAGAATAGCAGCTCATGTTGTGTGCAACCAGAACTTCCTTTTAAGTAGCAGTGGTAAAAAGATGTAGGACTGGAATCTCCTGTGTGGAAAAAAAAACATTCAGCTTGTCCTATTTGGTATATGGAGAATGAAATAATGAGTGCCTTTATTTCTGGAGTTTACAGTGATTTACTTATGATATGCTGAAACACACTGGATTACACCGAACTTCCTCTAATCTAACACAAAAGAAAGATGGTTCGGGGCAAACACTCAGGACTAAAACTTGCACCAAGAAGTTCCAGTAGTTTGCAAAAGGATGGTCTTTCTCAGCTTTGGTCTCATCAGAACTTCAGTTCTTAAGATACACATACACGTAGACAGTCGCTTGTTGGATGAGAGCCTCAATTTTCCTGCTAAAATTGATCGGAAAATAGTATGAGGGAAATTGGCGATCAAGGCCGGCCCACCCTTGAGACAAGCTGAGGTAACTGCCTCCAGTGGCAGGATCCACAGGGGCACCAGATTCCAGTGTAGATCTGATGGTTTAATTTAGAAAAGGAAAACCAGTGCAATCTGAGAGAAATAGCACTGGAAGAAAATATAGCATGCAGACAAAACAGAAATAAACAAGAAAGATACCATAGAAGTCAATTCAGATGTAAGCACTCAGGTAGGGTAGGGGCAGAAGAGATTATTAATACTACAGATTACAACGAGGCAAAATACAGCCTTTGTTCACCTTGCCATGAATTGCCTCATGTGAATATTCTCCTCGTCTTCCTGTCTCACAAACACACTGTTTGACACCTGTAAAAAAAAACCAGGATGCTCTTCTGAACCCGACTTACCTTGGACAAACCACAATATTTAACTTACTATGATTACCAGCAGCACAGAGCTGTCTATAAACTGTATTTCTTCCATTCGCCCCCCACCCTTCAGAACCATTACAGTGCATTTTCTGTAAGAATTTTGCCTCCTACAGCTCAGAGGTTTAGAAACTTGACGTTTTAAGTCAACTCACTGAAGTGGGCGACTTCCTTGAGTAGGTTTTGTGAAAACAACGAGATTCATTATGAAAACACGAGTCGGCTGCTCCTTTTCACCTTGGTTAGCCAAGGAAGTCACATCACCAATACAGCAGGAGAGAGGGCCAGCAGCAGCTTTTTAAGAAAAGAAATTTCTTATTGGAAGCTGGAATTCTTAACCATTTCTGCTGGCAATGGTAGCTAAAATCTCATGCTAAAAAAGATGGAGTATAATAGATATTTAGGGATGTGGGTGGCGCTGTGGGTTAAACCACAGAGCCTAGGACTTCCCGATCAGAAGGTTGGCGGTTCGAATCCCCGCGACGGGGTGAGCTCCTGTTGCTCAATCCCTGCTCCTGCCAACCTAACAGTTTGAAAGCACGTCAAAGTGCAAGTAGATAAAGAGGTACTGCTCCAGTGGGAAGGTAAATGGCGTTTCCATGCGCTGCTCTGGTTCACTAGAAGCTACTTAGTCATGCTGGCCACATGACCCGGAAGCTGTACGCCGGCTACCTCGGCCAATAAAGCGAGATGAGTGCAGCAACCCCAGTGTTGGCCCCTAATGGTCAGGGGTGCCTTTACCTTTATAATAGATATTTACAAAGTTAGGCACAAAGATAATAATCAAGGGAGTCTGGAGCGCTTGCTGAAGTCTGCTACTCTTCAAGGGCACATATAATAGTGTTAAAGATTGGTGGGGTGGTGGAATTGACTAGGGATGGCTCTTATGACTGCTTCATTGTACTCAGAGGTCAAGTGACCAATCACCTGCGTTTCCATAAGGTGGAAATTACCATGTCATCATGCACAATGGTGATGCATTCTCTGCTGATTCTGACAAACCAGCCTCCTGACTATAGTGTAACCAGCTTCACACAGCTGAGCTGTGAGCCAAAGGAGCCTAATGGGGGAGCAGAGACGACTTGGGCACAAGAATGATGCCCCATTTCCATCCAGAAATTCCAAAATTGCTTTGCGATATACTGTTGGAGCACTTCCCCGAACCAACACATAAATCTGATCGCCTGTCTAAATCGACACTTTTGACAAACGTCATCTAGAAACAGTGAATTCAGTGTGGCTGACTGAAGTTATTCTGTTGAAGTGCATGCTTGAACTGGGAGAAAAATGTGTTCATAGATCAAAAGACATGTTTTAAAATTGGTCTGAAAATTATTGCTTGTACAGTACTTTGCCCTCTCTTCGGCCTGGTGATATCCCTGACCGCACTCCTTCAGTTTCACACGTAAGTGAACTGCCACTCAGGGCCAACCAGACATGACTTTAATTGCATTTCCCCCAAGTCTCGTCCCCCCTAAATACAGTCATGGGAGAGGGCCAATCAGGATGAGGCTCGGGCACATGGAGAAAGAGGGCTGAACCCTTTCTACCCCACTGTAGTTCTGATGACAATCCTGCCTCCAGCTGAAGAATACCCTCCAACATTTCTCCAAACCACAGAGCCTAGGACTTACCGATCAGAAGGTCGGCAGTTCAAATCCCCGTGACGGGGTGATCTCCCGTTGCTCGGTCCCTGCTCCTGCCAACCTAGCAGTTCGGAAGCACGTCAAGGTGCAAGTAGATAAATAGGTACTGCTCCGGCAGGAAGGTAAACGACGTTTCCGTTTTGAAGGAAGCAGGGGGGTTTCTGTTAAGTTGTGGGTGAACATATCAGACAACACAGCGATTCGTCAAACTGCTCTTGTTTATTCACAGGCCAGAACAGGACTGAACAGAAGGGTTCAGCCAGCCTGCTTATATAGAGCTCCACTAGAACGCAACAGTAACCATTTTCTGTAACTATCCAATCACTGAATGTCAATTTCAATCCCTTATTTGCATATGTGGACCTGAGTGAAAACTACAGTATCCCCCTGCTGGCCCAGGGTGAGAACTTCAGTACATAACAGTTTCAAAGTGGGAGAAAAAAGGATATGGGCTGCTCCACATGACCTGCCTTGTAATCATTTATCCTGATATGCTTGCACAGACCTAACATGGAGGTTAGACCATGTCTGTTCTGTATTGAGCATTAGTCATGATTGATTTATGGGAAGCTTATAAAAAAATGAGCAATCACCTTGAATTTATCCTGATTTGCTTGCTTATTTGTTTATGTATCTTCCCAGGGTTGTTGTTTTTCAGTCAGAGCTCACCGGAACTCAGTTTTTGCACCTCTCAGGTGGGCACCATTGCCATTATAAGAGAACAAGGGAGGTGTTCATGGAGAATTCTGGCACCTCTTTTTCTAGAGAAATAGCACTGCATCTTCCTGTTAGTCATTTGCCTAACCCATACTTTTCAGTGCATTATCTTGCTGCTTTCCTAACTGCCAAACTTTCCAGAAAGCTATGCTTTAAGCAACTTAACAAAATATGTTCTTGCATAGGTCTGTAGTAGGGTTGGGGTGATAGGTGTAAGTGCAGTTGAAATGGGAGCAAAGCAAGGGCTGATTAAGACTGGGATCGTGGTGCAGACATTTTAAAAGATGACTCCAGTCTTGCACATATAGTCCAATAATTGTGTCTGTCAAAAGCATGCAACATTCCTCTACTAAAAATAAATACCGCTTAGAAACCAAGTTTCTACTATAGGAAATGAGACCCTACCTTAAATATTAAAGGTAAAGGTAAAGGTACCCCTGCCCGTACGGGCCAGTCTTGACAGACTCTGGGGTTGTGCGCCCATTTCACTTAAGAGGCCAGGGGCCAGCGCTGTCCGGAGACACTTCCAGGTCACGTGGCCAGCGTGACATCGCTGCTCTGGCGAGCCAGAGCCGCACATGGAAACGCCGTTTACCTTCCCGCTGGTAAGCGGTCCCTATTTATCTACTTGCACCCCGGGGTGCTTTCGAACTGCTAGGTTGGCAGGCGCTGGGACCGAGCAGCGGGAGCGCACCCCGCAGCAGGGATTCGAACCGCCGACCTTTCGATCGGCAAGTCCTAGGCGCTGAGGCTTTAACCCACAGCGCCACCTGTGTCCCTTACCTTAAATATTACAGTGCTTCAAATTTACCTATTCTCTATCAATCAGTTTTGTAGCAAAATAACTTTTTTTTGGGGGGAATTTCAATTAGTTTTTTAAATATAGAGAGGAAGAACCCTACTTTAAATCACCTGATTGCATTTCTTTGACTTGTTTGCTCTCCTGCATTTCAAGGGAGTTTACTTCTGCACTGCTGAGTAAAAATGCTGGAGGAAATAAAGGTGTGCAATTTATTTTGCAGAAAGCTCATCTATCCATAAAGTCCAGCTCCTCGTTGAATTACAGTGGTACCTCGGTTAAGAACTTAATTCGTTCTGGAGGTCTTAACCTGAAACTGTTCTTAACCTGAAGCACCACTTTAACTAATGGGGCCCCACACTGCTGCCTCACCGCGATTTCTGTTCTCATCCTGAAGCAAAGTTCTTAACCCGAGGCACTATTTTTGGGTTAGCGGAGTCTGTAACCTGAAGCGTCTGTAACCTGAGGTACCACTGTATCTTGGACTGTGAAAATGGTGTGAAATACAACTGTTTTCCTCCTGCCACATGCAGTGTCTATTTTTTCATGTATATAAAGTTTACCCGAAAACATTTCCAATTAAGTACTAAGTCAACTTTTCTATGGCACCAACAGTAAAATACCTGAGCTTCTGCCTCCAGCATGAAATTAGACTGAATTCATGGTTTTGAACAAGACCAAAAATATAAAAGTCAATGGCTAGAATCGGGTTATATCCTTTTGTGCTGCTGTTTAGATTCTATGAAATTGCTATTGTGGATTTTATTGTTATGAGCCATCAGTGACAACTGAAGGCAAAAGGCAGGATATAAACATTTTAAGCATACAACCCCAAAGCCACCTTTTCAGCCACAATCATAGTATCCAATTCTGACCATGAACAAGGGCTTCAGCTCAATTTGTAATATCACAATGATCTGATTATTTCAAGAGATGTCATAGCACATCCAGCTACTGCTAATTTTGGGGACAATTTTTAAAAGACTGGACTGTATCCTGATTGTGGGCACCCTGTGCATACCTGGAGTGCTGACTCACTTCCAAATAGCCCCTGCACTTTGCCCAGACTGCCAACAAGTGAGTCTGCAACTTCCTCCTTGGAAAATGTGTCATCTATTATTGACTTTTCAGAGGAGCACAGCTAAGGAAATTGCTCGTAGCTAGTTCCCTCTCATGACCACAAGCGAGCAGTTTTTCCACTGCCCTCAGTCTAACATAAGGAATTAAGCAAAAACAAAACGGTTCTCCAAAGTATATTTCAAATATGCAATGCACATTGCCTACCAACCTTTTGACATGGCAGATTATGGAAGGATCAGCCATTCAGCACATGGGTGAGGCAAAGTAATTAGGACACCAAGGGTCTTATTGGAACTAATAATAGATACATGGTCCTGTTATTGGAAAAACAGATTGCTGATGTCTTTTTGTTATTACACTACACAGCAACTCTGATTTTCAGAGTAGCAACCCTGCATGTTATATTTCTATAATATAATGCGCTCACTTTAAGGCATTCTTGCTTATGCTCTCTGCTGGCTCCAGAAGCCCTTTCCTGCCCCAGACTGGAAGAAATTTAAAGACTATTTGCAGAAACACTGTAAAATTAATGAATGTTAAAATGATGTTGGATTGAAAATAAGTGGCATTAGCAACAAAGTTATTAAGAATATGCAAAAATGAATTGATAATGGATGGAAATATAGAGTTATAATACGTTAAGATATAGAGTTAAGATAAATGAATGAGGGCAAGGATTTGCTGATTTGATTATG
This sequence comes from Podarcis melisellensis, assembly GCF_964234715.1. Taxonomy (NCBI): domain Eukaryota; kingdom Metazoa; phylum Chordata; class Lepidosauria; order Squamata; family Lacertidae; genus Podarcis; species Podarcis melisellensis. The sequence goes on from NC_138539.1 coordinate 76,554,332, forward strand.
TAAATGGGATACAAAAAGGGGAGGTGAGAGGAGGTCAAGGAAACAAGCAAATCAGTTTAAAGTTATAAAAAACGGATTTGTTTTTAATTTCTTCTTATTTTCTTTTTGTCTTTTGTATGTTGTACTTTTATTTTTATTATTTATTTTTTCATGTATTTTTGTACTTATGTCTTTGTAAAACTTTAATAAATATTTCTTTAAAAAAAAACAACAGAAGCCCTTTCCTGCCCCACAAACATTTATATATATTTTGAAATGGAGAGCATATTGGTTGTGCAATGGAACTTCCCACCTTTCCTCCCCCTCCAATTATGGCCCTCTTCAGGTATTACCTTTCTGGGTTCAGAAAACATGCAAGGGTTGTGTGGCAAACATACCAGCTGTGCCAGACTCCATAATTGTCTCTGCTGCTCTCCATTTGAAGGCCAGCTGTGTGGAGCAGACAGCTTGCTGCATCTGTGGGAGCTCCCAATCTATTTTGCAAGCCTGGAAAACAAAGTTCTAAAACATACAGGAGTCACACACAGATATGGAAGGCTCTCCTGTTCACACAGATGTCATCTGTGAGTTGGACAGCAATGGAACAATTTGGTTCATGAATGAACCCAGAAGGTAACAACCGAAGGGGGAAGTCTTCGTCGTTTTGCAGGGGTAGAGTAAATGCAGGTCAATTTCAAGCTTGGATAGAAGCATTTATCCACCGCTGGAAGCTGTGTGGCAACAGGTCTTCTTTCCTCTCTTCTCCCCTCAGGGCAAGATGGTCTCTCAAAAGGCCTATTCACGTTGTCAAAATCATCAGTTGTCAAAAACAAGATCCCTAATTGGCATTGCTCTGAGTGAGATGACTTGGGACCAACTTAAAGCAAACAGTTTGTTCAAGATAAGGATGCAACGAATGCAGACCTTCTGCAAAAGCTTTAGTGAAACAGGGTTGTCTTGGTTGTATGTAACCATGTAAGCTGCCTCTCAATGAATTCCACACAGCCACCCAAGTGCTCTGTTTGCTTCAGATAAATCTTGTTTGCTAAACTATTTTTCTTAATTCCCCAAAGTAGTTGTGAAGGGTGACGGACTGTGAAAACAAAGAAATAAAGAAATAGCTGTTCTGCAGTAATGTACTCTGTCAAAGAAATCAATAAGAAACAGGTCACTGGAGACTGAAATACTGAGCAAAAAACAAAAATAGAGCAACACGGAGCATCTCAGCAGATGGAATTCTTCCATGAGAATCAGTCCTTTGGATTTACCCAGTGCCGGATTTACGTATAAGCTAAACAAGCTATAGCTCAGGGCCCCACTCTCTTGGGGGCCCCCAAAAAATTTAAATAAAAAAACTGGATGTACATTCCCAAAATATAAGATAAAGAACAAATAAAACCTACATACAGCAAGAGTGGCAAAGGGCTTTAGATACCTATTAGGTCCATAAATTACCGTATAGCATATGTTCAACACAAAAAACAGTGACCATTTGTTGTTGACAAAGGACAGCTGGACATATAAAGGGCCCCATTACCTTCAGTAGCTTAGGGCCTCATCAAACCTAAACCAGGCCCTGGATTTACCTAATACATTTTCATTTTTGCATTTCAGCAGCTGACGTTAGATACAAAGAAGAAATTGCCACAACAAAGTATTTCTTATTCTTGATTATTTCTTATTACTTGTCAAAGAAGAACAAATAACAATGGATTAGAATTTCAGATTGGGCTTCCTATTACTGAAGGTCCCTCATGATGTGGATGAAATATAATTTGTAGGGGGAAATCAGCAAGTCGGAGAGGGTGCTTAACACTTGCACACCAATTTTTAATCCTGCTCTGCTACACACCCACCCACACCTAGCTGTGCTCTGGACATAAGCCTCAACAGGTAAAAACAGCCAGAGGTAATTTGCAGGGAATGACAGCCATGTGCAGGAATGTTCCAGAACCTCTTCTTATAGCCAGGCATCATTGCTCAGGATATTCTCTCTCATTCTTCTGCCTTGCTGTGGTTAAACAGACATTGCAGGTTTAACAAGGACCACCAACAACAACCGCTACAAAGTTAAGTTTGTCAGTAACAGCAGTGAAACTTTTCTACATATTAAAAATATTTTTTATTCGGCTTTATGGGCTGAATGTCCCGTTTCACGTAGGAAGGATCTGCCAAGGTCAAGCAAAAACAGGGATGAAGGGAAAGCAGATGGTTGCAATTTAGTGGCCTTGCTGTCCTGCTGTTCTTCCGCCACAGTTTAATCATGACAATTCGTTAGAATTTGACATTTGGTCCTGGTCAGATTAGTTGAGTTGAGCAGCCACAATTCAGGATAAAAATATCAGAAAGCCAGACTGTTTCCTCCTTGTGGTTTGCACTCACAGAGGACTTTCTAGGATACGGTGTGTCTCTTTGCCTCAATTCATTTTGTCCTGCTTTATGTTACCATGGGCTGGGCTCTTCTCCATTTCCAAACAGAGTGAGAAATCTGTTACTTTGCTTTCTTTTGCAGGAAAAAACAACGTGTGAGATAGCTGCGCCAAGAAGGTGAAAACTGTGGTCAGGAAAAACATGCGATGCTCCACTCCACTAGAACCGAGTGCTACAACAGCAGTGGGAAAGAGCAGTGTGAGCAGATAAGTTGTGGGGCGAAAGATTGGTATGGGGTGCCCCAAGCCTCGGGTCTTTTGCAGCATGCACTAGATTTCTTGCTCCTTCTTCCTCGTTATTTTTTTTTTAAACACCAAACCAAAATCCCTTTGCTGATAGGGCAAATGGGCAAACTGCAAAATTCAATGCTGGTGAAATCCAAGTCACCCACTGACGCAGGAAACCCCTTGCCAATCATTCAGTTTGTACAAACTTGACACTCTCTCTCACACACACTACATACGCTACGCTTCTGTTACAAATTCAAAGAAAATCAACCATACATCGGATTTGTACCATTCCACTTTTATTTTACTCCATGAAGGAAAGACTACAAAATGGGGAAGGTTTGATACAGGGCAGCCATAATCCCCTGAGCATACCAGCACATACACAGGAGCCCTTCCCAGTTGCTATGCCAACCCTGATGGTCCTAGACAGAAGACCATCAAGGTCACAAAGAACTTGCATATGGGAGTGGATTCAACATGGACTGGAACAATGATCAGCATTTCCCTCTGGGGGCAGGAAACTGCAAACTCCCCTTTGTCACCTGGAAATTACTCATGGGGAGGGGGGGAAAGGAGGAACCAGCCAGGTGACAAGATACTCAGGTTACCTCCACAACTCCTCCCTCAACCCCTCCTTTTTGTGATGTAGTCTTAGGGGTGTAGTTTGGGGGATTAGTAACTAATAAAAGTTGGGGTCTTCTTTTGTTCTGGGCTTCCATTTTGCTTCATCTTGTTGTGGGTGGGAGTCCTGTCGCAACAGTTTCTTATATAGGCCAAGCCTACAGGCTGCTGTTTTGCTCCAAATTGTCATGGTTGGTGTCTTTGTCTTTTGCCCAAGGGAGCCTTCGGATTCCTCCGTTAACACCCACTATCTTAAATTCCAAGAGGCAGGCATCTATACATACAAATCCGCATTTCTTATCTTTAGCAAATTTGTGTCAGGAGCCTGTGCCTTAAAGGCCTGAACAGGAGTCCCTTCCTTCCAGGAGACATAACATGCAGAGTAAGCGGGGTCCTCTGTACAAAATAATGCCCAATCCCATGAAGTATTCATTTGCAATATGCTCTCCTCCCTCACAGAATAGCAGAAGACTCACGTGAACCGGACTTTCATGCTCGTGTTGAGAGCCTTACTTACACTGCAGGCCCCCATGGTTGTGGATGGTATGTGTGTCGTAGATGGTTTTTCCACTACAAAAACATTTGAAGTGGTCGCCACACCATGTGTTATTCTGCAGTAGTCAATCACGCCACACTCTTTGCAATTTCACTGGGGGGGAAAACCCCCAGGATTCCAGTGAAGGGAAGCCAGACATTATAAAGCATTTAAATAGTGTAGTTTAGCCCCTTGTCATTAGATAATTCTGCATTTGGAAAAGCATTTTCCTTTATTTTATATAAAATGCCCTGTTCGACTCCTGATGATCCTGAGCCTTATCTAGTACAGTCATGCCTCATGTTACGTTTGCTTCATGATACGTTTTTTCAGGTTGCGTCCCGCAGCAACCCGGAAGTACCGAAAAGGGTTACTTCCTGGTTTCGCCAATCCCACATGCGCACAATCACCAAATCGCACCGCGCACCCGCGGAGATACAGCGCTTCAGGTTGCGGGCTTTTCATGTTTCAAACGGGCCTCCGGAACAGATCCCGTTCACAACCAGAGGTACCACTGTATTACAAACCTTGCCTAATAAAACCAAAAACAAGGTTTACAACATTACTCAGTGTTACTCTTCTATGGAATTAAATCATTCAGCATTCTCAGGAACACAAATCCCTCTTGGCATTTCCTTTGGCATGTTGATTCACAGCCTGCCTCGGTTGCTAGGGCACAACACCGTGAAGTGGAATTTGGGAGATGAGTTGCTGCCATTTCATCCCTATAATTCAGTGAGGCTCAGCCTTAGCACCATCCTTTTTTGAAGGGCAGTCAGAAGGCAGCCCTCACTTTGAAGGTGTCCTCTATCTAAGGGCTTCCCCCGTGCAAATCTGGCTTAAATTAAAGTATATGGCTACCTTTTCCAGCATATATTGGACACATCTTGCCTTATCTCTCCCAGATTCCTACATGATGTTTTCACGCATTATCATTTTTTACCACATTATGAAAGAGAGCCTGAAACAGAACAGCTTATTATAGCTTTCGTCTCCAAATCCTTTTCATGTATTGAAAACAATACTCTGGCAGCAGCAGTGAATAACATCTGTATTTTCAGAAAAGCAGTTACCGCACTAACTAATGGGAGCTTCGGGCACCTTGAGACTGACAGATTCATTGTGGCCTCACTCTCATAAACTAAACATGTGGTATTGGGTAGAGTAGGCTCTGGAGCACAGTGAACCTCAGTATTCCATTTATTTCGTTATTACTTTTTAAGAATACGGTGTCACAACTCTATTTCCACCTCACCATGCGCCTTTTATATGACAATTCGCAAGCATTTTTATTTTTGCCTTCCCCTAACATGCTATTTGCAGAGCTTAGAGCCACAGTAAAAATACTGGAAACATCACATTGAAAGAATTATCGTTTCCTCACTTCCTCTCAAACTTCTAGACAACTTCCTTCATTGTCCCCAAAATAAAAGTGCATATTGTTTCTGTCTGGATTGCAAACAGATGTGTACCAGAACAGATGCCGGCCACAGTGAGAGTACTACATTTTTGCCTCCCTTCAGCCATAAAGCAACTTTACCCACCTTAGATAGCCATCCCGTGTGCACTTACTTGGAAGTGTGCCTCCATTAACTCAGTGAAATTTACTTCCAAGCAACCACATATAGGATGGGACTCCAATACAGTGCCAGATTTACATATAAGTTAAACAAGCTATAGCTTAGGGCCGCACTCTCTTGGGGGCCCCAAAAATATTTAAAGAGAAAAAAACTGGATGTACATTTCCAGAATATAAGATAAAAAAACCAAATAAAATAAAACCTACATACAGCAACAGTGCTTTGTGTTGCGTAGACTCCTAATTGTTATGTGCAAATGGCTTTAGATACATATATTACCATATAGCATATATTCAACACAAAAAACAGTGACAATTTGTTGACAAAGGACAGCTGGACATATAAAGGGCCCCATTACCTTCACTAGCTTAGAGCCTCATCAAACCCAAATCCGCCCCTGCTCCAATATTACTCATTTAACCACTTTTGGGCAAAGTCAAGTACACTTAAGTCTCACAGACAAGTTAATCATGACTGCCTTCACAATTGATTAAATGTGCTTTAAGCGCAACTTAATTTATCTGGATTGCAGCATAGAAGTTCTCTCTAGACCAGTGTTGGGTCTCTAGCTGTTTTTGGACTGCAACTCCCATCATCCCTAGCTAGCAAGACCAGTGGTCATGGATGATGGGAATTGTAGTCTGAAAACAGCTGGAGATGCAATGCTGGGAAACACTGCTCTGTACTATGTTTTCACTTCTCTGTCATCATAAAGGTAAAGGTAAAGGGACCCCTGACCATTAGGTCCAGTCGTGACCGACTCTGGGGTTGCGGTGCTCATCTTGCTTTATTGGCCGAGGGAGCCGGCCTACAGCTTCCGGGTCATGTGGCCAGCATGACTAAGCCGCTTCTGGCGAACCAGAGCAGTGCATGGAAATGCCATTTACCTTCCCGCTGGAGCGGTACCTATGTATCTACTTGCACCTTGACGTGCTTTTGAACTGCTAGGTTGGCAGGAGCAGGGACTGAGCAACCCTGTCGCGGGGATTCGAACTGCCAACCTTCTCATCGGCAAGTCATAGGCTCTGTGGTTTAGACCCTGTCATCATACCGCCAACCAAAGGTGCATGTGCAGCCTAGTTAAAGTGGTGAGAGAAGCACGGGAAGCCCTGGGCAAGTTGGTGGAGTGAGCAAGCAAGCAGGCAAGCAGGCAGGCAGGTGGATAGAGGAAGAAAGCAGCGAGGTAAGTGGCTCAGGCATTTTCTCTCTGCTGGCCCCACCACTGCTGCTGCCACCGAGCGTCATGACCTGGCAGGACAACGGGGAGGAGAAAGAGGATCCCAGCGAGGGGTGTAACTGGGACCGGGGACACCCTGGGGCAAGCTAAGGATGGGGAAGGAGAAGTTGTTTATTAAATTATTATTTATTTATTAAATTATTATTTATAATTAATATTTAATTAATATTTAATTAATATTTAATTAGATATTTAATTAATATTTAATTAGATATTTAATTAAATTATTATTTATGTTGGTGTAGGGATGGAGGGTGGGTTCAGTGCACAGGAACCACAGCAGCAGGACCCATCACCAGAGGCAGAGGGGCCCCTGTCTCCATTAACATGGAGGGCTCTGGGGCATAGGGAGCAGCAGGCAGGGCTGAGGCAGGCAAGGGCCCACATCCCAGCTCCCTAGCTGGCCAGGTGGGGCTCGCTAGCTCTGGGAGCAGGTGTGTTATTCCTCAGCTGAAGTAGGCTTGGAACAGATGAGGGTCACCTGCCTTATCAAGCCCAGATGCTGCAACCAGAATGCAAAGGCCAACAGGACAGCAGAGCTGAGGTGCTCTGTCTGCCCCACTGCCCACGTTGATGGACCCTAGATCTCTGTGGGACTCTGCTTCGGTTTGGATTTTGGACGTGTGGCTTGACCCTGGACTGGGGACTTGACATGTTGGCTTTTGACACCAGGTAGGCCAGGGGTTCAGGACGCTGAGAGTAGGGAAGCAGCAATGACAAGGAGAGTGTGGGAATGGGGGTGAGCTGTGAGGGGATGGGAGAGGGGGTTGTTTTGTTGTTGTTGAGCAATGAACAGGGACGTGGACTTATAAAATATATTGGGGGGGCCCGGGAAAGCTCATGAATAATAAATAAGCTCATGAATATGCAAATAAAGTGGCGCCGCCTCCTCGTGAGCGAATAGGGGAGAGCGTGCTGCGCCTATTAATCAGCTCCAAAGGAAATTGGGTGGAGCTTTTGCTCGGGAGGGAGGGCAGGAGGCATGCAGCCCGCCCCTCCCTGTGCATTTTGGGCTGGGGGAGGGGCGGCGATGGCGCTCTGCTGGAGGGGCGCCGGAGATTATTGGGGGGGCAGAGCCCCCCCAAACGAATTTTTGAGGGGGCTCGGGCCCCCTCAAGCCCCATGGAGTCGGCGCCTATGGCAATGAACACTTAAAAAAGAGCGGTGAACAGAAGCTCATGAATCAGAACTGGCCCCAAGTGGTCTGCTAGCTGAATCCCCTATTTCTTAGTACTGTTGGTGGCAGAAGTAGTGGCAACATTGCCCCAGGAGCCTGAGCATTAAGTGTTTATAGCTTTTTTTGTATGAGGACTTCTGATGCCCTCACATGAGGACTCTCTGTCATGAGCACCTGCTCCCATCAGACACCAGTGCACTATGCACATCTATAACATTTCCCAATCTCTCCCTAATTTTCACCCCCCCCATACTAATAACTCAAAAACGGTAAGGCCGAGGAAATTTTATTTACACCTGTGACTTTGATGTGTGAGATAATCCAGTACAGTGGTACCTCGGGTAACATATGCTTCAGGTTACATACGCTTCAGGTTACAGACTCCACTAACCCAGAAATATTACCTTGGGTTAAGAACGTTGCTTCAGGATGAGAACAGAAATCGTGCTCTGGCAGCGCGGCGGTAGCAGGAGGCCCCATTAGCTAAAGTGGTGCTTCAGGTTAAGAACAGTTTCAGGTTAAGAACGAATTAAGTACTTAACCCGAGGTACCACTGTACAGCAATTTTAATCAAAATCTGAGATATAGTAGCTATTTTAAAAAAAAAAATTGTGATGATCTGGCATGAAACATCCCCACTGACGAAGATAAAGGTGGTTACCCAGACCTTGTTGGTGGTTGTGAAGGGCCCCCCCATGACCGTTCAAGCTTCAGGGCCCCCCAAACGTAGATCTGCCACTGCTTGACACTTTGTGTTCTGCTGCTCTTTAAAAAAAACTTATGAAGATCCTGCTGATGGTATTTTTTCCCCAGTCATTAGAAAACTGTAATTTTAATATTTGTTCACGGAATGAAAAAAGCACTAGATAAGAGATGTAAACTTTGTTTTATAGTAAGTACATTTTTATAAAAGTAAAAAAAAAAAAAGGCTTCTTAGAACCCACCCAATGCCCATTTCCTTCCTCCAAGCCAAATGAATACAACAGTTTACTTACTTGTCCTTTCCGGTAACTATAGCTGCTTGACTTGCTGTGCAATCTTGAAACTGGCACTACCCTTAGGGTAATTCATTGCACTTTTATAAGTTTGGAAATGATGTGCATGCAGCTCACCGCGAGAGTTCTAGACAGTTTGACAGTTTGACATCAACAAACAATTATGTCCTTTTTGAGCTGAGTAAAGTATGTGTCTGACTTTATCAGTGCAACATGCTTCAGTACTTAACAGCATAAGTACTGACAGCAGCGGGTAACTTTGCCAATTACAGCCGGGTTTGCATTTCCATAGCCTGCAGCCGTTATTGGCATTTCCGATATCATTAACACAAAACAAAACACAAAAACCTTGCATACTTTACTCTTAAATCCGCAAAGCAGGCTTGTTGATAGTCACCCATCTAGCTGCTTGTAGCAGATACATAAGGTCTTCAGGTAATCAGATTGTTTTGTTTCTTAACATTTCTGTGGGAGAGTATGGGTTCAGTACAGATACCAAGAAAGGTGAGTTGTCGTAAGAGATGTCAGGTTGGGTAAGCTGTAGCAGAGATCAGGCCTGTGGAGTGAGATGTTTCAGAATTGGAAACCGCTAGCTGTCATTATCACGTTGCTCCCAGAAATGTTAGGGGAAGCCCTACCCTAACACGAAAAGTGTGGTAGCAAGGCTGGAATAATAGAATCATAGAACTGTTGAGCTGGAAGGGATCATGAGGCATCCTAGATCAACATACAACAGCCAAAACCAAAATACAGGTGTGGGGGGAGCACTTTCCACATTGCTAAAGAAGATGACAAAGATTTGCATATGCTCATTTATGTATACAGATAGATGCAAATTTAATTATTGTACAATCCATTGCACTATAATGAGGAAGACTCAGACCAAGTGATCCACTGGGTAATCTGCTGTTGATGGGTGACTTAGAGACAGCTTCTACTCTTCCTACATACGATTCTATTTAGCCAAGATTCCTGCATTGCAGGGGCCTTTGGGATCCCTTCCAACAATTCTATGATCTTTGAACTGGATTAGTAGTGGGTGGCCTTTCAAACGGAGGAAGCGCCAGTTTTTAGTGAACAATATTTCTTCTTGCACACAAGGACAGGGGCTGGAAACATACATTTTTTTATTTAATGAAGTTGGAAATTAAAGGAAAGGGTCTCTAATATCCTTGAGGGGGCTAAAGGTAAAGGGACCCCTGACTGTTAAGTCCAGTTGTGGACGACTCTGGGGTTGCAGTGGTCATCTCGCTTTACTGGCCAAGGGAGCCAGCGTACAGCTTCCGAGTCATGTGGCCAGCATGACTAAGCCGCTTCTGGCGAACCAGAGCAGCACACGGAAACATTGTTTACCTTCCCACCAGAGCGGTACCTATTTATCTACTTGCACTTGCTTTCGAACTGCTAGGTTGGCAGGAGCAGGAACCAAGCAACAGGAGCTCACCCCGTTGCGGGAATTTGAACCACCGACCTTCTGATCGGCAAGCCCTAGGCTCTGTGGTTTAACCCACAGCGCCACCCGCGTTCCCCACAAATTCCTCCCTGCTACATGTCTATGACTCATGATATTCCTAACTATAATTCTGCTGAGGACACCTTGTCTCGTTGTTACTTTTACTAAGACTTCTTCCATATTGCCCTTACTAGTTTTCCATTCATTGCAGAGCATCAGTAGAAATGCTAAATCCATTCGAGGAAGCAAACCTATGGCAAAAGACTGTCCATTTCTCGGCTTTGATGCTGAAGCTTTAGGTCTGTGGGGGAGGAGGAAAAAAACAACCCCAAGGTTCCTAACAGGAGAAGAGACACTGAATAAAAATAGAGTGCTGCATTTTCAAACCTGGCCACGCAGTGGGCGTGTTTGCAGACAGGCGTGTTTTATTTGCAAATTGCTTAATAACATGCTTTGGTTCCTGCTGGTAACATGGGTGGAAGGAAATACATCTTGGGTTGGCTGTAGAAAAAAAGATGAGTACACAAGAGAGAAAGATCGCTGTGTTTTAGAAGATCTTTAAAACAGGCACAGTGAGTTAAAGTGAAGAGCCCCATAATCTTTACTTCCACGCTTAGTCTTCCAGACCCTACAGTTTATTTCTTGGTGCAAAGAAGTTTTGTCTTTTTAGAGTTTCTGAAGACTGGTTTCTGGGACTAGGCTTTCCAAGAGAGGAGGAGTAGAAAAACAAGGAGTAACCACAAAAAAGGGGTAGTAGCAGGAGAAAAGCAGTTAAGAAGTGTTTTAGCAATTTACAATGCAATCCTATGTGTGTTTATTCAGAGGCAAATTCCACTGTATTGATGAGGCTTACTCCAGTACGTGTCTTAGGACTGCAGCCTTAAACTTGCCTTCTGATGAGAATAAACTTCTCAGAACAGTCAGAGGACTAACAGCTGGGCATAATAACTGTAGATTGAAATTGAATCACAGCTCACCTGGGTAAATATTGAATTACGTTGCAATTGCCCACCTAAAATAGTGGGAAGTTTGCCTTGATGTTAGTGTTTGGTGCCCAGTCATACAGCAGGGAAAGGGTCTGGCTAGAGGAATACTTTTTGGTGGCTCCATTTGCCCTTGAAAATGCAGTTTGTACCATAGGTGCCAACTCTCCGGTACTCTGGGTGCCTGAGCACCCACAGAATTCCCCATTAAGGGGCCAGGCACCCACAAATTTTAGTGCTAGGGCCATGCTCACTTCATGGCATTCATGGCCCCGAACACCCATGTTTGCGTGGCAAAGTTGGTACTCCTGGTACTTACTATCACAGTTCCTTATGACTTTCAAGCACATTCGAAGCACATTCCTGCTCCCTGCAAGAATTTTGGGCATCACAGTTTGCTAAGGGTTTCTGGGAATTGTAATTTCACGGGGGGTAAAAATGCAGTGCCCAGAACTCTTTAGGAGTGAAAGAAAGTGCTTCAAATGTGCTTTAAATGTATAGTGTGTGCAGAGTTAAAGAATAAACCTGATTTCTGAAGAGAAATAGCATGGGGCACATATCAGGGAACTTACCAATGGGTTAGCTGACAACTGTGCTCCTCCTGCCAACATCGCACCTCTCAATATCTCAGCCTCCATCAAAGGCAGCTCAACTGCACTGCTCTAAATGCATGTTACATCAGTTGTCTCTCTAGATACACCCCACCCCAAGTCACTTGGAGTAATAGAAGCTTTGCCTGCCATCACCACCTCGGAGAGGGCAGCCTGGAAAATTAGTTGCCAGCATGATTCTCAATGTTTACACACACATACACCACAGGATAATTTATTTATTTTTGAATGGAGGAGCAATTAAATGATGTGACCTCTCTACTTCCAGACTTGAAGTGTTTGCTCCCAGCAATTCCGACCACACTGCTAAGAGGTCAACTTAAAGAAGGCATTGATTTCAGAAGAATTTTCTTTCTATATAATTCCCCCATTTCTTGAGTCAACAGCATAGCTGTCAACGTTTCCCTTTTTAAAAGGGGAATTCCCTTATTCTGAATAGGATTCCTCGCAAGAAAAGGGAAAGGTTGACAGCTATGTTATGGTCAACAGGGGGCCACCAATTTATACCCATTAAAAAAAAACACCTGCTGTTGCCGTTTCCTCTAGCCTAGTGCCATGTTTCTAGAAAAAGAGCTCACAATGAACACCTCCCTTGTTCTCTTTGAATGGCAATGGCACCTACTTGAAAGGGGCAGGTTCTGACTGAAAAAAAGCCCTGGCCTAGCCATTAAAAGTGCAGCAAGCAAATTATTACTCTAGTTGTGAAAATATATTCATAGCTAGATACTTGTGCTCATATATTCCCATTTTACCTTTTGGCTACATTAAAGGAACAGGGGCCATTATTTTACCTTTGAGCTACATCAGCCAGAACCAGGATTTTACTTCTGGCTGCTAAAAGGAACAACAACAAAAAAAAGGTACAAAAACTATCTTTTTAAAACCCAGTTTTTCCTTATGTGGCGGTTGTCTGCTGCCCTCTAACGTTGAAATGGTGCCATTCTTGACTACGGGACAAGAAATGCACTCCTACAGAGGAATGTCGAAAGAAATAGTTAAAAGTGGGAAAACACTCCATTTCCTTTGCACTTAGATAGCAACCAGAATGCACAAGATTGCTGAAGTGTTGTCGGGAGGGCCAAAAGAAAGCTGTAAAAATGTGAGAAACGAAAGGGAGGAGGGAGAAAGCTGGCAGGCAAGGGCACTAGGGCCTGCTTCAGTTCAGCATGTTTGTGCTTCTGTTGTGTTTTGTAAGTGCTGTTAGCCACTTGGAGCACTTCAGCGGAAAAGCCTGGATATAAATAAATTAAATAATGAACAGAGAGTAGGGAGAATTGAGTATATTGCCCTTTAACTCGTCTCTTTTCCTAGACATCACCTGCCCTGTTTACTAAATGCCTCACAGCTGCTACTGCCTTCCCCACTTAAAGCTGGGCCCTGAACCTTCAGGTTGTATGGAATAATGTGGGGAGTTTGGTTTCCATGGAGACAGAGGAACAGGACAGGTGTCTCAAGGCCCACCTGGCTCAGTGTGGATGGTAGGAGGCAGATGCTGCTGATTTGTCTCCTGCTGTGGGGGGCAAACAACCCACTTCTGAATTAACTGTGGTGGATGTTGACAGAACAAACCTGTGACCACAGGAAAAAGTACTGAGAGAAGGAAAAGGGACTGTGGCCATTTAAAACCAAGTAGCCCAAAAAGGTGTGGCAAGGGCCTAGGAGGTAAGCTTTGGGAGGTAAAGAAGGCTGTGAATTTGAATGTTTGGAATTCCAGACAGACAAAATTCAAAACTTGTGGGTTTTTAAACGCTTTCAGCTTAAGGAAGGAAAGCTATATAGGTTTGTCAGAAATGGAAGAGTTACTTCCCTCATGTTTGCTCTTCACTGGTTGGCTGATACCCAGATTATACCCAGATTTACAAACTAGGCCATCAATTGAGATACAAAATGTTGATACTGCTGCTTCGCCATTGTTTCAGGCTTTATAGCTAATCGTAACAAGAGTCCTATGTCAATACATGTAACTAACGACTGTGAAACGAATAGGTAACTTTCAACTTCTGTTTATTTTAGTTATGCGACCGCAGATTTGCATGTGTGACGGTGGGAAATAAATAAATGAAGAGTGGAGAAACCCACTCTCCATTTATTTATCTCTCTTCTCCCCCGACATCTTGCAGAGCTGCAATCGGAAGCTTACCTAGTTTTGGAAATGTGGCACAATGGCCTTGGGACCCTCTCAAGAGCCCTCATGCCTCCTTCCCTCCATTTTGCAGGGGTTGGGGAGCAGTCTTGGGGCTTCCTGGCTTTACATAATTTTGCTTATATACACGATAACCCCCCACAAAAGATGTGAATTACCTGTATATATCTATGTTCGTATCTTGGGTTGTGTATCACTAAATTAGAGCCATTGAAATGAATGAACCTTAGTTATGTTCATTAACTTCAATGGGTAGAGAAATTTGATTCTGTTGTGGGGTGTTCTAAAAAACAAACAAACCCCAAAGTGCATCTGTGGAGTTTTGCTACATGCCTCAAGCCTTCCAGAGGGGAAATAAGTATAGTTCTGTTTTTCCCTTTCTTCCTCGTATTAAGTCGGGTTTTAGCTAGACAGTTTACAGTGATCAAGTACAAAACAGAAGTGTAGTATTAGCAAAAGTATGCAAATGAATGTGTAAATTTATCTTACTATGCAGTGTTTTTGTAAGGGGGGAAATGGTCATTTGTGGCTGCCAGTAACAGGTAGGCAGCCGTGTTGGTCTGCCATAGTCGAAACAAAATAATTAAAAAATTCCTTCCAGTAGAACCTTAGAAACCAGCTAAGTTTGTTATTGGTATGGGCATGTACACTTCTTCTGAAGCCAACCTGAAGAAGTGTGCATGCATACGAAAGCCCATACCAAGAACAAACTTAGCTGGTTTCTAAGGTTCTACTGGAAGGAATATTTTTTTATTTTGTTTTGGCTGCCAGTAGGCAGCAATATGGGACACGGGTGGCGCTGTGGGTTAAACCACAGAGCCTAGGACTTGCCAATCAGAAGGTCGGCGGTTCAAATCCCCGCAACGGGGTGAGCTCCCGTTGCTCGGTCCCTGCTTCTGCCAACCTACCAGTTTGAAAGCAGGTCAAAGTGCAAGTAGATAAATAGGTACTGCTCTGACGGGAAGGTAAATGGCGTTTCGGTGTGCTGCTCTGGTTCGCCAGAAGCGGCTTAGTCATGCTGGCCACATGACCCGGAAGCTGTACGCTGGCCAGTAAAGCGAGATGAGCGTCGCAACCCCAGAGTAGGTCACGACTGGACCTAATGGTCAGGGGTCCCGTTACCTTTACACAGCAATATGTACTGTACGAGGACAACAGAGGTTGGAGCCATCATGAAGCAGGCTAGAAGAGCAAGGAAGCAGGCAGGTGGCCTAGACAGTCTCCCCATGATCATCACCACCACCTGCCTGCCTATTTGCATGCACACACAACAGAGTAAGGCAAGGCAAGTAACTGGGTGGGTCAGATTTCTGGGCAAAATGTAGCAGAGAGTTGTGGTAGTGGAGTCAATGAGATGTGGGGTTGGCAGAGTTAGCGAGCAACGTGAGGAGTGGAAGGCTGTAGTAATAAATATATTTATTTAAGCAAGTGGAGGGTTCTAGATTTGTTTTGAAGTTTGCAAAGTCACAGAAGACATCAAATCAACACAACTCCCGGAGCTTACTTACAATACTCGACAACTCATTTTGATATTACGGTTTTGCGCAACGCATATATACACAAACTAGAAAGAGAAATTTGCTCTACAACACGGAACGAATTTAGCCTCTGCTACCAGAAGCACACAGTGCTTAATATGATCTATTCTTAGGAAGATTAAACAACACTGATGTAAAGATCACAAGTGATTTACAAACCATTCTTCAAAGAAATGAATCAATATGAAATCTGTTCAGTATTACAAAGCCAGAGGCTTAACATTTTCAACAAAAATGCAAGTTGAAAATATTTAAGTACATTTTGAGAGGAATAGGGTACTGCAGTGATTACTTTGAGATAGTCGCAATTACTCTTTCTAAAAAAGAATACGGCCTAGGCTCTGTATATGTTGTGACTCTATATGACTGCAAGGAATGCAAAAAGGGGCATTGATTGGATAATTCAGCAGCATGAGAATCTCAGCTTTTTCAAAGTTATAAGAATAATAAAGAGTAGGTTACTAATCCTTATGGCTATGAATGTATGTTGAAAGTTTGCAGGTGAGATTTTGGCAGTCACCGGGACAGTTTAATAAGATTTCCATTGGCTACCGATATGGCAGCAGTGCCTTGCACAACTCTTTGGCTTTCTAAATGGCAGGCAAAACCAGAAAAAAGTATGCAGTACAGTGCAAATCACAGAACTATGCAAATTTACTTAGGTGGTAGGCTTTTCCTTTTCTTGGCATTGAATGTGGAGCATATGCACAGCTCTGATGACGGCTGAATGCAATGCTCTGAATTCTACCACATAGGATATTCTAAGGCATCCTATTCAAAACTACTACAACATAACCATCCTGGCAGTAATGACCTATCAAATCCCATGGCATTTTGGGTCAGCTATAGGCAGTGGAAGTGATGTTCTTGAGCAGAGTTAACACAAATAGCTCTTCCCAGCATCTTTATTGTCAGATGGCAACCCAACATCTGTCTGCCATATTTTTGTGAGCCAATGTAATTGTTGCATGTGGACTATTTCGCACAGAATGAACGGTGTAAATGTGGAAAATACATGTGCAAACAACTTTGGTTGCTAAGGAGACAAGATTCAAAGTATAGTCAATGGTAACCGCCGCCCCCTTTATTTTTTACAATAGGATGTATAACAAGGTCCTTTAACTGCAAAGCAAGTAAGTGGCTTTAAACAATACTGTGATGTTTCTGAAGGACTTGATATACTATTGCTTTCAGCAATCCCAATGCAGGGCCTTATTTCTGTTAAATAAGCAAGATTGGCTACCCTGGAGATTGTATAGTTATCAATCGATACTGATTGATATAAGTAAAACTGAGCTGTCCATAGATCATAGCCTCACAGCGCCCATTTACATTACCAACTTAATACCGGCTTTACACCAATGCCACTATATGATTTCCCTGCAAATTTTAAGTGGGTGATATTGCTGAGAATTATGTGTCAAATTCCCATTTCCCTCACAGAGCTAGTTCCTTGGGGAAAAGGAATGGCTATTAGTTTACAAGTCTATGTGATACACTCAATGTGATCTGATCTTAAAAAGCACACAAAACCAATATTGTGTGAACTGGCCCGCACATCCAATTTGTGCCATTACCAAAGATGTTTATCAATAGGCATATGCTGCTGGTGGGACCTTGAGAGTGAAATATATGGGCTTATAACATGTTACCCTCACAACTTGTGAGGCAGCTTAAGCTGAGAAATGCCGTGGATCATAGTTTTAAGCCAGGCATTAGAGTCACTCTTAAAAAAAAGTTTGGATATTTTATGGTTCTTCAGCAGGGGGATCCGATGGCAGGCAGTTCTGACAGCATCCCCAGAAATTAGATTTACATCCTGATAATAGGGATGTGATAGTGACGGTCATCTTCAGTCAGAAGAAAGACTTCTGGCCAGTCCCTCTGATACACGTCTGTGTAGCTTTCTTGGGAAACGGCTGGATTAAACTTGCACAACCTGTAAACGGTTATCTTGACTTCAAGAGAATGCCCAAGGAGAAACAGTTCGGCCTGTTAAGCAGAAAAGAATGAGAATTACACACTAGCAAACCATAATAAATTGAGTTTGTTGAGTGTGAACATGACATTGATTTGGAGTCATGTCAGCAATTAAATTAACTCAGACATTTAAAGGCAGTGAAGAAAAGTACCATATAAAAACAAATGGGAACCCATGAATAGAAGTTTCATGATGAGTGACCCCAAGCCTTTTGTTTTGTTTTGTTCTATTTGTGACATGTAGGGTGGTATTCTATATCTGGAATATCTACTAAACCTCATGAAACTGACTGATATACCTCTGGAAATTTAAATCTGATGTGAGAAAAAACGTGTATGTGAATGATAAGCATTATAAGAAGGTTTGGTGAGATTCCATTAGGGTTGTAAATTGCTGTTTTATTGAAGTAGCTTTAACTGTCTCTGGACTTCAATTAAAAATGCTGCTATATTCTTTTATTTCCTTGCAAGGGGTGATTTAAACTGTTAATTTATGGTTTTCTAACTCTGTTGTTAGCTTCTGTAAGCTTTCCTGAGGTAAAGATGGAGATATATGTTTCAGATAACTAGCAAGAGTAGAATTCAATTTCTTAAGAAAGAAAATGAGCTCCTTCATTTTAGAAAACAGTTACTGATCCATGTGCCAAATAGGCTTGAAAGTGCATGGGAGATGTCTTGTGAAATCTCAGATAAAATAAATATGGCCAAATAAGGTTTTCACTGCTCAGATGAAGCTTCAGGGCCCATATATTTATTGTCCCTTCCTTGTGACTAGTAGAGATAGAGGAAGCAGAAGCACAATTCAGGTTGTCTCTTGAAGAAAAAAAACTTTTTTTGTTTTTTTTACTGCACACAGCTTGCCCTATTATTTGATTTCTTGATGTAGACAAAGATGCATTAACCTCATGAACACATCCAAGTACTGCAGTATTTGAAGCTTTTCTTGAATGCTACAGAATTGTTGGATTTAGTTTTTCCAGCTCATATTTACCTGATCGAGGCCTCTTCTCTCCCCTATGGCGTTCAGATGATTCATCATGTAGCTCAAAGGGTCCAAGGAAGTATCACGTACAAAAAGCTGGTTAAAAAAACTTGGGATGCACTCTTGCTTGTTGTTCAAGCATTCGTAGGCTTCTATTACTTGGTAGAGCATGATGAATTTTACGGCCTCGTACAGTTTGTGCTCCAAACTTTCGTCAGCAAAAAGGGTATTGCACAAGTTCCCTCTTTCATATGGGTCTTTAATACTACTGACTTCCATCCACTATAATGCATGGAACAACAAAAAGCAGAAGAGGTGGGGGCAAAAAGTTAGCTTGAGGAATAAAACACTTAAATAGCAAGTACTGTAGCAGTTTTATTTTTAGCTAAGTATTTAATATTGTATATACTAACAGCAAACTCAAATTCTCTGAATTCTGATCCAATTTACCAGCAAGCTGAGTGAAGCCCAAGGTCTGCAGAATACCAATACAATAACATACTATTAAGGTGGCAAAAAAGTAAATAAATCCCAAAATGGTCCAGTGAGGACTGAGCATGCTCAGTGGTCATGGAATGCCAACTGGCTGCAGAGGTAAAGAAAAGAAAATTGTGGGGAGAAGGAATGAAATGAAATGTGTGGAAGAGATCATAGAATCATAGAGTTGGAAGAGACCACAAGGGCCATCGAGTCCAACCCCTTGCCAAGCAGGAAACACCATCAGAGCACTCCTGACATATGGTTGTCAAGCCTCTGCTTAAAGACCTCCAAAGAAGGAGACTCCACCACACTCCTTGGCAGCAAATTCCACTGTTGAACAGCTCTTACTGTCAGGAAGTTCTTCCTAATGTTTAGGTGGAATCTTCTTTCTTGTAGTTTGGATCCATTGCTCCGTGTCCGCTTCTCTGGAGCAGCAGGAAACAACCTTTATCCCTCCTCTATGTGACATCCTTTTATATATTTGAACATGGCTATCATATCACCCCTTAACCTCCTCTTCTCCAGGCTAAACATGCCCAGCTCCCTTAGCCGTTCCTCATAAGGCATCGTTTCCAGGCCTTTGACCATTTTGGTTGCCCTCTGGACACGTTCCAGTTTGTCAGTGTCCTTCTTGAACTGTGGTGCCCAGAACTGGACACAGTACTCCAGGGGAGCTCTGACCAGAGCAGAATACAGTGGCACTATTACTTCCCTTGATCTAGATGCTATACTCCTATTGATGCAGCCCAGAATTGCATTGGCTTTTTTAGCTGCCGCGTCACACTGTTGGCTCATGTCAAGTTTGTGGTCAACCAAGACTCCTAGATCCTTTTCACATTACTGCTCTCAAGCGAGGTGTCACCCATCTTGTATTTGTGCCTCTCATTTTTTTTGCCCAAGTGCAATACTTTACATTTCTCCCTGTTAAAATTCATCTTGTTTTGGCCCAGTTCTCTAATCTGTCAAGGTCGTTTTGAAGTGTGATCCTGTCCTCTGGGGTGTTAGCCACCCCTCCCAGTTGTGAGATGTGCAGGAACACTGTAAATATTTTGTACCTTGCAAGATTTTGTTACAGGTCTCACTTGCACACAGATAATGGTGATTCACAGGTGTAAAAGGTAGCTTGTGGTTCAGCCACTCAGTTCTCAGCCATTCACTGCTCTGAGTAGTTGTCCTTAAAGGTGGGTTATCAAGCTTTAAAAACAAACTGTACCCTTTGAGACAAGCCTTTATTTGATGCACTTAATCTCCCGCTTTTTAAAACCACATCGGTTCAATAAATCCGCACATCACTGTAACTCAATGTGGTGCCTTTTTGAGATACTATGGTTCTGTAAAAAGGTGTGCACGTTTTCTTCAGTAACTGTGAAGTAATAAGAATAACACCACTCCCCATCCCATCAAAAAGTGTATTTTAATTCTATTTTGCAGGCCTGTAATATTAAATTTACCCTCTCCAATTAGATTACCCCCACTAATCCTTGCACCTCAATTGCCTCTTTCCCATTTGCTCAGTGGTAGGAAATCTGCTTTGTATGATGATCCCAGGTTCAATCCCAATCACCTCCAGTTCGCGCTTGGAGAAAACTGCGTTTCTCCGCTCTCCCGGGAAGGCAGGCAGGGGGGAGCAAAGACTTTTGCCCCCCGCCGGCCAGGACCTCTTCTGAAGGCTGGCGGGGGGCAAAAGTCTTTGTCCCCCCTGCCTGCCTTCCCGGGGGCTTTTAAATCGCCCTGGGACAGCGGAGAATTCCTCCGCTGTCCCGGGGCAATTTTAAAATGCTCCCGGACGGCTTTTGAAGGCAGGTGGGGGGGGGGAGCAAAGACTTCAGAAGAGGTCCAGAGGGCTCTCCAAGCTGCAGATAGCAGCCTGCTGCCCCGCAGGGCTCCCCAAGCGGCGAATGTCTGCCCCGCGTGAGGGGCGCTCTGCTTAAGAGTGCCCCTCGCACGGGGCAGCAGGCTGCTATCCGCAGCCTAGGCAGGAACTCTTCTGAAGGCTTGCGGGGGAGAAGGGCTTTTCTTCCCACCGCCAGCCTTCAGAACAGCCTTCTGAATGTTGGCGGTGGGGAGGAAAGCCCTCCTCCCACCGCAAGCCTTCAGGACAGGTCCGGGAACAGAGGGGAAGGTGCGCAGCGCTTCTCCTCTGTTCCCAGACCTGTCTTGAAGACTTGTGGTGGGAGGAGGGCTTTCCTCCCCACCGCCAACATTCAGAATGCTGTTCTGAATGTTGGCGGTGGGGAGGAAAAACCCTCCTCCCACCGCAAGCCCCGGGAACAGAGAGAAGCCCTTCGCGCCTTGTCCTCTGTTCCCGGACCTCCCACAGCAAGCCTTAGGACAGGTCCAGGAACAGAGGAGAAGGCGCGCTGCGCTTCCCCGCTGTCCCCGGAGATTTCCCTATGGGCTTTCGTCTTGCGAAGCAAGCCCATAGGGAAATTCGTCTTGCGAAGCCGCTAAAAATCGGAAAACCCTTTCGTCTTGCGGGTTTTTCGTTTAGCGAGGCATTCGTCTTGCGGGGCACCACTGTATGTGAAATGTAACTGATATGCTTTTGTGCCTAAATGAACCATTACGTGTAGTGCTGTATATAAGGAAACCATTACGATTGTAACTAACGCCTTATCTCGGTGGGGAGGGGTGTTATGTACTGAAGTTCTCACCCTGGGCCAGCAGATAGTTATGCAAATAAGGGGTCAAAAGTGACGTTCAGTGATTGGATAGTTTTAGGAAATTGTTACAGTTATGTTGTACTGGAGCTCTATATAAGCAGGCTGGCTGCACCCTTCATTTCAGTTCTGTTCTGGCCTGTGAATAAACAAGAGCTGTTTGAAGAATCACTGTGTCGTCTGATATGTTCACCCACAACTTAATAGTTTAATAATAGACCAATGGGCTGATATGTAAGGTTGTGGCCCTAATATTTCATCCATAGCACAGTGATAGTTTATAGTGACAATGGGCAATCCATCCATCCTGCTGATACCTTCGCACTCACCTGACTTCTCAACGTTTCAATACATCTACGCAATTTTCCCAATGTATTGGAGCCCGTGTACTGTTCTGATCCAAAACTATATTGCTGGATCCAGTTGCAGCCTTGCGAATAAAGAAGTTTCTCTGGGAGCTGAAATAGAAGAGAACATAGCCAATAGAGGAGTTCAATGGGAATTTTAGGACTTCAGGCTGAATGAAAGCATGGTGCATTGGGTACAGGGTCAGATTGGGACCTGGGAGACCCGGGGTTGAAATCCCAACTCGGCAATAATGCTAAGTAGCTGATTTCAGCCTGACCTACCTCACAGGATTGTTGTGAGGATAAAACAGAAAGGGGAAGAACTATGTATACTACATTAATAATAATAATAATAATAATAATAATAATAATAATAATATATGTACACACACACACACACACACACACACACACACACACACAGTGGTACCTCGGGTTACATATGCTTCAGGTTACAGACTCCACTAACCCAGAAATAATACCTCGGGTTAAGAACTTTGCTTTAGGATGAGAACAGAAATCGTGCTCCAGCGGCGCGGCAGCAGCAGGAGGCCCCATTAGCTAAAGTGGTGCTTCAGGTTAAGAACAGTTTCAGGTTAAGAACGGACCTCCGGAACAAATTAAGTACTTAACCTGAGGTACCACTGTGTGTGTGTCCATTTGACTGGGTTTCCCCAGCCACTATGGGCGGCTCTCAACAGAATATTATAAACACAATAAAACATCATACATTAAAAACTTCCCTTAACAGGGCTGCCTTCAAATGTCTTCTAAAAGTCAGATAGTTGTTTATTTCCTGGACATTTGATGGGATGGCGTTCCACAGGGCGGGTGTGACTACCGAGTTCCCTGTAACCTCACTTCTCACAGTGAGGGAACCGCCAGAAGGCCCTTGGAGTTAGACCTTAGCATCCGGGCTGAATGACGGGGGTTGAGATGCTCCTTCAGGTATACTTGAGCTGAGGCCGTTTAGGGCTTTAAAGGTCAGCACCAACACTTTGAATTGTGCTTGGAAATGAACTAATATACTAGAAAATCATTCACTTTGCATATAATCATTTGTTTCAGGATGTACCTTTAGGACATCTGTTGCTTTTGTCCACAATGGAAGAGGAATACCTTGGCAGAAAATCTGGAACAACACAGCTCTCAACACACAGTAGTTATCTCCCCTGACCTGCCGTACATATTTCACATGGTGTCTCCAAAACAACTCTTCATAAGCCTTAAAAGAAAAAGAGAGAAAATACCAAATTAACAAGGAATGGTATTTCCTGAATTTTGGATGGGGACAAATGATTGGCTGGAGCAGTTGATCGAGGACCATTCTAAAGGAGAACACCACAAGCAGCTCTACCATGAGGTAAGGTCAGGGGCTAAATTTTGGGTATCAGCAAGAGCAGCCGAATGGGTGGCAGTCAGAGCTGACCACTGGAACGCAACCCATGGGGAGAAATTCCTCCAATTCAATTCTCAATTAAGCAAATGGGAGCTGCGCAGCAGCACAGTTGTTGTTTCACACAAGACCAACACATTTTCGGTGAGTCTTGTGAAGAAGAGCTTCCCAATGGATTGTACACCATGTTAATTAGTAGGGAAAAAATTAAAATTTTATTATTAACTGAATTGATTGATTGAATCTTCCTCCAGTATGTGCAGAATTTTAGCTTTGTGGGAGTATATGTTTGTTTTTGGCAAACAAAAGGAGGCAGGTATGGCGGTGGCAGAAGAGGTGGGGGCACAGAATTTTCTGCTTTTCAAAACTGAAAGCCAGCGGATATGTATGCATCAAATATGTGCATCATCACATCAAGAAGCTCATGCCAGCAGCTGGAAATATGGGCGAGTGGGAGTTAATAGATAATAAAATATTTTAGCTCTGTGTCTATTTTGTGATAAAGCACACCTTATCAAATTTTCTAATACAGTGGTACTTTGGGTTACAAACGCTTCAGGTTACATATGCTTCAGGTTACACACTCCGCTAACCCAGAAATAGTGCTTCAGGTTAAGAACTTTGCTTCAGGATAAGAACAGAAATCGGGTCCGGCGGTGCAGTGGCAGCAGGAGGCCCCATTAGCTAAAGTGGTGTTTCAGGTTAAGTACGGACCTCCGGAACAAATTAAGTACTTAACCCGAGGTAGCACTGTACCTGAATGGCAAAGATTCCAGACACTGAGAATGTTTCATTTTCCTTCTCCTGTGTTCTGTCTCCTTCACTGCAATGCGATATATGGGAACTAACCATTAGACAGCCATTGCAGTATATTACCCCAAGGACCGCCTCCCCACATATGAACTGATCCAGACCCAGCAATCATAATCTGAGGCCCTTCTTTGTGTGCCTCCTCCATGAGAAGTCTGTAGGGTGGCAACATGAGACTGGGCCATTTCTGTGGTGGCTCCTCTCTTGTGGAAAGCGCTCCCCAGGGAGGCTCACCTGGTGTCTTCAGTACATATCTTAAGACACCGGGTGAAAACGTTTCCTCTTTTCCCAGAGCTTTGGCTAATTAAACAACCTGTGGCCTTTTAAACTGGGGGGTACTGCTTCATTTCTTATTAAGTTACATATTTTTGTGTCTTTACACTGTAAATTGCCTTGTGATCCTCGAATGAGAGGCCAGTATATACGGAAAACTTAATAAATAGATAATTTCCTCCCTGCTTTGAAAATGGCACAGGGGTCGGTCAAGCTGAAATTTTAATTTGCAACAGGGAATTGTGTTCTGTATGCAGGTGCCCAAACTCATCTTGATATCTCGGGCATTTAGCAGAGATTCTGTGTTAAAAATATACAAAACCAAAGGCCAAACAAGCAAGCTGAACTTAGCTCAGCCATCCCTGCAGTGTGTCCATTTCCGTATTAGTATCTCACCCCTCTCATTCTTAGTCTTACCTTTCTCATGTGTTTGGCCTGCTCTGTTTCTTCTTTCCATTCTTTTGCACAGTAGCCAAGCAAATCAGCTTCAGCTGAAACACCTTGGTTATCTAAGTATAAGCACAGGTATCAGTTAATAAAATGAATCTGTTTAAGATTATATGAATTCCCCCCCCCCAAAAAAAAGGAACATTAACACAGTACAGCATATATTACTTGTGAATTTTCTCTGCAGGTATCTGCTCCACCTGAAAGCCAAACAACAAGAACAGTAGTCAGAAAGTCTGCATCAAGTAAGTTTAATAATAATAATAATAATAATAATAATAATAATTTATACTGTTGGAAGCTGGTGAGCAGGAGATTTGTGAATGACTGAAGGAAGTACTTCATTGTGTAACGCAAAAACAAATATAGTTTGCTACCACAAGATATGGTAAATGGCCACTAGCTTAGACGGCCCATCAGAAAGGATTAGGAAAAATTAAAGCGCTATAAAGAAGTATTTGCCCTGATGGCAAAATGGAATCTCCATGTGGAATTTTCTGCTACTGCTATTCAGGCTGCCCAATGCTCTCTATTTCAAATGTCCAGGCTGTGAGGACCATTGTTTATATACCCAAAATGGCAGCTCACTAGAGGTTGGGGCAGGGGGAATTTTGATATTTACAGAAGTACTGTACTTTTCCATGTGTATAAGACTAGGTTTTTTTCTTTAAAAATTACGCTAAAAGGTGGAGGTCGTCTTATACATGGGTAGTGCATAGGGTGGACGTTTGATTGGTTGCTGCTGTGACTATTGGGCGTGTTATTGGTTGATGCGTCAATGGCTGGTGTTGATTTGCTGGCGATGTGGCAATTGGGCAGGCAATTGACAGCTTCTTCCAGCGACGGGACAGACAAAAGGAAGTGCCCCGCATGTGGGTGAGCGATTTTTGGCAATTCCCCCTAAAAAAATCTCAACAACCCTGGGTAACCCCCCCCAAAAAAATCTCAACACTCTGTGCCCTCTCCCCCCACTTTCTTAAATTTTAGTCCCCCAAAACAGGGGGCGTCTTATACATGGGGGCATCTAATACACAGAAAACTACGGTATTTAAAAAATAGAGGGAAAGCTGAGAGGGAAATCAAATGGAGCAGAGTAGCTGGACTGCTGAACAGCATCAATCCACGCTACAATGTTGGTCCGTCTTGTATCTCTGAATACCAAACCTTAGAAGCTTCCAGAGATACCTGGTTCCCTGCTCTTAGACCAGAAGGACTCATGATCTGTTTTAGCAAGGCTGTTACTTGGTTCTAATGCTGGGCTGGAAAAACCTACTTATGCAGCCCTCCGCGTCATCTGAATCTCTGGACACTGCAAACCCAACTTCTAGCTTTCCAGACTGCTCCAATTGGTAATTGTCTCCTCTTTTTGTGTCTGTATGTGCATGTAGGGGGGCAGCTACATTGCATGGGGTTGTCTAGGTCAGGGATGTCCAACTTCCAAGAGACTGCGATCTGCTCCCGCTAAAAAAACAACAGGCACCCATTGTATTGACCAAAGTTGTTGAGCTTTTTTTTGGGGGGGGGAAGGAGCAGGGTTGTTGTTTTTTTTGCAGGGTGGTGTGTGCAATCAATAAGGATCATGCGATTGACCACAATCGACCAGGGACGCCCTGCAATCAACAGGTAGATCGCGATCAACCTGTTGGATATCCCTGGTCTAAATAATACTCTACAATTCCATGGTTCTATGCGTGTGCACACATGAGAGATAGAAAAGCGATGGGGTGGGATGACACAGAGGAAAACTATGCAATCCTGCAAACTCTGCCCACCATAATATCTGGCTGCACTGACCATTGGCTGTGCTTTCCCTCCCACCCATTGACTTTAACCATGGGCCAGTGGCACTTCAGAGGAAAAATTAGTCCATCACACCTACCATTTTAGCAAATGAGCAATATATGTATAGAGTTGCCTGCAATACCACAGAGCAGTAGCAAGAAGAGTCATGGTTAATGCAAACTGTCCCTTTACGGCTTGCAACATGTAGGGGTGATTGGCAGCTCTGATCTAAGAGGGTACATCATTCTATCCTAAAAACAGGAAAAAAAAGAATTATTAACCTTCATTGTTTTTATATATTGACAAAGTAATTCTTCTAAAATGTAAGGTTTATTAATTTCGCAGCACTACAGTGGTACCTTGTTTTGAGTCCGGGATCTGTTCCGGAACCCCGGACGCTAGACAAAGCGCCGCTCTGCGCACGTGCGCGGAGCCATTTAGCGCTTCTGCGCATGCGTGAGCAGCAAACCTGGAAGTAATCCATTCTGGTACTTCCGGGTTTGCCACAGACGTTCGCCGAAATGGACGGTCGACAGGGTGGACATTTGCAGAAGTATTACTGTATTATCAATGCAATGGTACAACCATTTCAGAGTCCCCTACCATACAACAGCATACCCTCACTTCTTCCTAGAAAGCACACAGCAATGGACCCCCGTGCCCTGCCCCACCATATTAATGACACATTCGTAACTAATAATAATAATAATAAAATTTTTTATTTATATCCCGCCCTCCCCAGCCGAAGCCGGGCTCAGGGCGGCTAACAACAATCAAATAATCAAACAGTCAAATAATCACACATTCTAAAAATATTTCATTATAAAAATTAATTAAAATCAAATTGATGGCAACCGATTAAGCAAAATTCTGTGCAGGTTGCCAGAGGAGGGAGTCAGGCTGCGCCCTGACCAAAGGCCTGGTGGAACAACTCTGTCTTGCAGGCCCTAATGAAACATCAGGCAGTCAGGAAAACAGAAGCAGTATTTACAGATCAGGGACCCTGTTCAGATTTTCCCAGTCCCCTTTTTATAAGAAAAGAAAAGAAAAATGGTGCAAAGGAAATCTTTCGATTTACTGTTGGCAGTTCATGCCATTTTGTAAACAAAAAGTGGAAAAAGAAGCCTGTACCTGCGACTGAGAAGTCATGAAACTGAAATAAGTCAACCAGCCAAAAGACTGACCACAAGGTTGAGAAACGGCTTGCAACAGGGCAACCGTCTCTCTCGGAAGGTGGTGGACTCTCCTTCCTTCGAGGTTTCAAAGCAGTGGTTGGATGGCCATCTGTTACAGATGCTTTAGCAGAGATTCCTGTATTTGCAAGGGGTTGCACTTAGATGACCTTTGGGTTCCCCTCCAATCCTACAGTTCTGATTCTGTGAACCACTGTGCAATGAAGGTAGCAAGCCTAGTGTTGGCCTCTTTTTGGGAAAGGACTTCCTTAGCTCTGCTTTTCTCAGATCTCACATTTTAGGTCTCCCCATGACCACCATCAGGCATTTCAGCTGAAAGGTCAAATTGGAGACAGTTGCTAGTGTGGAATGTTTAAAGGCTGCGAGAAGCTCATCTGGTTGCTTCCCCTGCCTCCCATCACTTCCAGGTAACTCAAAATCAGAAAGGAAGCTCATCATCATCTCTAAACATTTCATTCTAGCCCCTTTGCCCTTCCATTTCCTGAGAAATGACCTCCGGCTTTAAGACAGGCACTCTAAACAAAATCGAGGGGTTACTTTAAATAACCATGTTTCCCCTCAGTAAGTTTGCTTCGCTGCTGGCATCAGTGCAGAAGGTCAGATTGTACCTGACAGAAGAAGAAATACCTACATTTACCTTTGTACTGCTGGATATGCAAATGCCTGTCTTGATTGCTAATGTTCCAAAAAGCAGCATCATCTGATAGCTGCCTGCTTATAAAACAGTTGTCTAAATATAGGGCGACAAAAGCACGCCTTGCCAAAAGAAGTCTTACGGTTTCTTTATGCAAAGTTTTGCCATTGGTTCATTTAGCTCATTACACGGATGGACCGCAGCTCTCTGGGGTTTCAGACATTTGAATGCAAGGCATGTGCTCTTCCAAAGAGATACGGCATTTCCCTTGCCTCATTAACTTGGCAAAGCAGAAGTAAATCATTCAAATCAGGGCGTCTTTATTGATGCAGTCCTGGTGCATTAAGGGTGGACTCATACTGGACTGTCCACACACCCATTCTGCTTTATTAGTTGTCCTGCGACGCTTCCCCAATGTTACCACTTGGTTTCTGTCTGGATGGAGGTGCTCTTTCTCTGTAGTGCAGTGAAAGCAGGACAAAACCCAAGCAAAACACCAGAACGTTTGCCATATGAAAAGTCCCCAGGGTTTCAGTAGGGCATGCACTGATTGGAAATGTAGTATGCCCATTCCAAAATTTTTGAAGGCTCAAATGGCAGGATCATGTATAATGACTCTAACATCATCACGAACACAAATCACTATGAGTGTAGAATAGAAAGGCTGTCTGGGGAGTCCCTAAATTTCAAACTGTGTGTAATGTGTTGAGGTTGATAAATCGGGTTAAAAATATATGCATTGCCTTTCAGGCTTTCAGAAGAGGCCTTATCTTTGAGCTGTGGTGGGAAGCAGGGGCACTACCGTATTTTTCGCTCCATAGGGCTCACCGGACCATAGGGTGCACCTAGTTTTTAGGGGGGAAAATAAAGGGGGAAATTTATTCATCCCCCCAGTCCAGGAGCGGCAGCAAGATTGTGCACCGCGCTCAGAAGGCTTGCGGATAGCTGCCTGAAGCCCGGCGAGCGCAGCGGGAGTTGGCACAGCGCTCGCCGGGCTTCAGGCTGCTGTCCGCAAGCCTTTGGAGCGCTCCGAAGGCTTGCGGATAGCTGCCTGAAGCCTGGAGAGCGAGAGGGGTCAGTGCGCACCAACCCCTCTCGCTCTCCAGGCTTCAGCGAAAGCCTGCATTCGCTTCATAGGATGCACACACATTTCCCCTTCATTTTTGGAGGGGAAAAAGTGTGTCCTATAAAGCGAAAAATACGGTAACTTGAAAAAAATATTGGTACATAATTGATCACAAGACATGGTGTGCACACATACCATCTGAATGTCAGTGCCAGTCAACCTGGGGGGGGCACAGCCCCCTCAAATATTTTATTGGGGGTGGGTGAAGAGACCATGGCCTCCAGGAGTTGGTTCCTATGGGGGGGACCTGTGGCCCTCCATATGCTGTTGGACTCCAACTCCTATCAGCCCCAACTAACACAGTCAATAGCCAAGTACTATGGAAGCTGTTGTCCAATCACAATGGGAGTGCCGCAGGTTCCCTATCTCTGTCTTTGAGGGATATGCACAGGACTGAGGTGCTTTAGGTACACCTGTCAGAAAGGGAGCGGTCTAGAAAGCCTGGACTTTGGATTCTGATATTTCAGAAGGGAGGAACAGAAACTACAAAAGCCTGCCTATTTTGACTGAGCATTTGCATGCTACACCCAAGCTCACTTCTTTTCTTTAAAGGCTTCTATAAGGTGCCCACTAAAAAGTCTGTTAAAAATCCTGCAGCTGTTTCATATTAGGGGCTCAATATCCCCCCCTCACTTCTTGCCCTTGAGGCTGATTTTCTGCTCCAGCACTCAAACTTGCAATATTCTGTAGCTCTTCTTCAATTGCATGGGCTGATCCTGTGTGGAATGTCCCTGTGCCAGAAGCATCTACAGTGGTACCTCGGATTAAGAACTTAATTCGTTCTTGAGGTCTGTTGTTAACCTGAAACTGTTCTTAACCTGAAGCACCACTTTAGCTAATGGGGCCTCCCGCTGCCACTGCACCGCTGCTGCACGATTTCTGTTCTCATCCTGAAGCAAAGTTCTTAACCCGAGGTAATATTTCTGGGTTAGCAGAGTCTGTAACCGGAAGCGTCTGTAACCTGAAGTGTATGTAACCCGAGGTACCACTGTATAAACGTTTATTGCCAGTGTGGTTTCCTCCAGATGTTGTCAACTGCAACACGAACAGTTGTCAGGGATGATGGGAGTTAATAACCCAACACAATGGCTACCCCTGGGTCTGGCATATGGCAAGGCAAGTTCAAAGCGACAACCTCTACTGCATTGAAAACTACCGTTTTATTTTAAGGTGTTTTGTAAACAAACAACATTAACCTTATTTTGGAAACTCTGAGTTCTTCCACTGTGTGACAGCAGCATAACACAGAACTGATAGTATCGAGGCACAGTTCTGCAGAATCTCTTTGGGGAAATGGTTGTTGCTTAGAGTGACAGAGGTCATGCTGTTTATATAGAAGGTCCCAGATCAATACTCAGCTAAAGGATCGGGTGGAGGGTGCAGACCTGAATGGTACCTTGGAAAGCCACTGCCAGAGTAGACAGCCCAGGCATTGGCAATGGTATAAAGTACAGTGGTACCTCGGGTTAAGTACTTAATTTGTTCTGGAGGTCTGTTCTTAAACTGAAACTCTTCTTAACCTGAAGCACCACTTTAGCTAATGGGGCCTCCCGCTGCTGCCACGCCGCCGGAGCCCGATTTCTGTTCTTATCCTAAAGCAAAGTTCTTAACCCGAGGTAATATTTCTGGGTTAGCGGAGTGTGTAACCGGAAGCGTATGTAACCTAAAGCATATGTAACCCGAGGTACCACTGTGCTACATCCTCATTTACAATAAGCCTGTAACATATGCACATTTAACTTGTGTGCATTCAGCTTTACACCCTTGATAATTTTATTTTATTTTTAATTAAAGTGGTGAGGTTCTGTGAAAAATGATGTTGGCAATCCCACCAGCCATTGAACCCAATAGGTTTTTACTATACACAATTTTGGCTTAAGGCACGATCCCTGGAACGTAACTCCCACATAAGTTGCGGGCTTATTGTATACAGTGGTAACTCAGGTTAAGTACTTAATTTGTTCCGGAGGTCCGTTCTTAACCACTTTAGCTAATGGGGCCTCCTGCTGCCGCCGCACCGCCAGAGCACGATTTCTGTTCTCATCCTGAAGCAAAGTTCTTAACCCGAGGTAATATTTCTGGGTTAGCGGAGTCTGTAACCTGAAGCGTATGTAACCTGAAGCGTAACCCGAGGTACCACTGTACTAATAGCAAACTCAATTATCCAAGTGTGCAAATGTAGTCAAAATCCTACTAGCCACACACAAGAGGGAAGTTTCAGGCAGGTTTGGCGGAACCTTCAAGGTTTCTAGGCATACTAAAAACTTTTATGGAAAAAGTACCCTAAAAGGGGGGATTCCAAACCAAAGCAATGAGGGCTGAGCATGAGTGTGCCACGGAATGGTGGCTGACTGTTGACAGAGCGATAACATAAAACCAATGAGGGGCTAGCCTGTTTTTCTGGTTGGCTGGCACTCTACCCCACTGCCATACAAGAGCTCTGAGCAAAACTTGAGTTTTGAGACTTACTGGGATGGATTCCAAAATGATAATCTAACAATAGTGATGAATTTGAGCAAACAGCTTCATAATATACAGCTCTTTCTTTCAGGCCAAATCAGATGTGATGTAGAATATCTGTGAATGAGATCTCCCACATTTTTTTTAAGGACTGAAAACAACTGCATGGGGCAGGATTGGGATTGGGAAATGAAGGGGGGGAAGTGTTAACTCTCCCCTCTCAATTAAAACCACCACCTGAAGCTGCTATTTACTTGTGGGCGGAAATATAACAGGTACCCATTCTGCTGCCAGCCATTGCTCTACACTACCCTGCTAGCGTGAGTGCGCAAAAGAATGTAATAAGCAATTGCGACCCACATTAGGATACCACAGACATTTGCATCCTCGATCACACATATAATGTGTGAGGATTATGCTCTAGCCACAATGCCTTTTAGTCTGCTTTTTTCACTCACCCCTGCCTCAAGTCTTAACTTCTACTGTAAAGAGGAGGTGTAGTTCATTGCCGACTTAGAATGATAAGAGTTAGGAAAGACCCTGAGGATCCAGGCCCCTGCAATGCAGGAATATGCAGCTGCATCGAACCTGCAACCTTGGCATTATCAGCACCAGGCTCTAACCAGCTGAGCCATCCAACTTGTATGAGAAGTAAGGATGTCTCTGGCCTTGAACTTTTCCCTATTTTCCATTTTTGGCACATAACGCCAAACGCTCTTGAGTCTACAAGCAAATGTTCCCACCCCTCCCCCATGCAATCTGATAAAATAAAAACCTAGCAACGCACCCACCCCTCCCCTTCCTTATCCAAAACTCAACCGCGCACCTATACACAAAGGCGACGCGTAAAAAGTCTCTGCCTGGAGCGCTTTTGCGCGCGGGCAAAAAAACAGGCGCTTCTCGAGTTTTCCCAGCGCACAGGTCAGGCAGCAAAAAAGTGGGGGACTTGGCTGGGAGTTGCCGAGGAAGTATGGAATCGGGGCCCTCGGCTACATCTGCTTGTGGGGAAAGGAAGCCCAAAAGCTGGGCGCGCCAGACAGAGAAGGGAAGTGCAGAAAGAGAGAAGTAAGCGCTGCCTTCCGCTGTTTGCGTAATTGCGCGCAGCCAGCGCCCCTTCCTCACCCCGGGTCTCGCCTCCGGGGAAGCTCTCGGAGAAGAGCCGCTGACAGCGGACTGCTTTTCCTTACCGCCTTCGCAGTTGCTCGGGCCTCTTCTTGCCTGCGGCGCACTCAGAGGGCGGGC
Organism: Podarcis melisellensis; assembly: GCF_964234715.1. NCBI lineage: Eukaryota > Metazoa > Chordata > Lepidosauria > Squamata > Lacertidae > Podarcis > Podarcis melisellensis. The sequence continues at coordinate 76,587,656 of NC_138539.1, forward strand.
GCGGGTGAGTGGAGGCGGCAGAAAGGAAGGGAGAAGGCGCGACAGCAGCCTCACTCCGCCCGCTGCTGGCGGACACAAAGGCCACACCGGCCACGCCTCTGGAGGCTGGCGGCCCGGGCAGGAGAGACGCCCCGATCGCCAGAAAAGCCCTCGCGGAGTAACAGCCCACTTTCCCTTCTCCCTTTCTCTTGGTGCTGCTGGAGTCGAAGCGCACTTGGGCATTTTAAAGGCGAGGTTACAAGTAGATGTAAGGGCAAGGAAGCGAGAAACAAGAGAGGAAAGACTGCCATTGATTCTTGAATTGGTCCTGGCCGTGTTTTGGAAGTAAGGCATGAGAAGGGAGGTATTGCACAATTTTTGTGAAGGCAGAATCGCGCACTGCATCCAAACCATACTGCAACCTCACCAGCCCCGCCTTCCTTTTCAAAAAAAAAAAAATTGTGTTGGGTTTGACAGGCTGCTGGACACAGCATGTTGAAAAGCCTTTTTTAAAAAAAGGAATGAGCCTAGGTTTTGTGAAATGCACTGCATGGTACTATTTTGACATACACATTCTGAAAGCGTTGCGCAAGATGAGAAAGAGCCTTAAGGTGTTAGCAGTCAAAAGTTATTTTGTTCCTACTGCAGCAGTTTCAGAAAAAAATGCACACAACAGCTCAAAGACTTCTAAAAACACAGCCTGCTTAGCAGAAAAGGGCCTACGTGAATTCTGGCCAACTGGTGACTAGAACAATTCATAGCCCTGATCTGAAGAAAAGCTTATATTAGAGTCTGCAGTTATAGCAGAAAGAGCCACTCTGGGCAATATGCTTATGGGGGATCCCCAGGATTTGCCTTTTTGCAGGGTGGAGGAATAAGTAAATACTTCAAATACATAACCAAATACAACAAGCATCAGATAACAGGTCTATCATTTCTGGTAGGTCTGGAGGCTAAGCAGTAGCCAGGCCAGATTGTCCCATCTAAAACAAATTTGGACACAGAGCAATACTGGACTACAGTTCAGGACTGTGTTGTGCACCTGTTTAGCTGGGGATAGTGGCGTAATAACACGAGTTGGATTGCAGCAATTACTTTACCAGGGAAGACCAAAAATGGCTATAAAATGAGTCAATAAGTTTCTTCTCTGGAAGAATGGGTGTGTCCTTCTCAACCTCTCTTTGTTCAAGTGATTAGTTGGCCAATTGCTTTCCTGACATCAGTTGTTACCATGATTTCATTCACTGGGTAAACACATTGACTTGGGGAAATAGGTTAGTTTGTTACAAAATGAATGGGCATAATAGTTCTTGCATATTTTGCCAATTATTTTAGGTTCTATGATGGCAAGAGTTGCTTTTTAAAAAACATTTCATTAAGAAATCTGGGAATCCAGAGATGATAGCTAATCCAGGAGGGGCAACTGCCCCCCCCCCCGTGCGTATTGTACATGCTGATAATTTAGCAAACAAACAAAAAGCAGCCCAAATAATTTTCATCAGGAAATAACTGCCAAACCATTTGCTTCAGTAGTCCATAAAAAAGCAGCACAGAAGTAATGCAGAATGACCTAAACTTCTTGGTTTTTGAATGATGGAGATTTAAGAACAACAGTCTCAGAGGTGGGAAATGTTATTTGAAATTGGCCTCTGGTTTATATGGCTGCAAGGTAAAGCTAAAGGGACCCCTGACCATTAGGTCCAGTCGTGACCGACTCTGGGGTTACAGTGCTCATCTCGCTTTATTGGCCAAGGGAGCTGGCGTACACCTTTCGGGTCATGTGGACAGCATGACTAAGCCACTTCTGGCGAATCAGAGCAGCGCATGGAAACGCCGTTTACCTTCCCACCAGAGTGGTACCTATTTATCTACTTGCACTTTGACGTGCTTTCGAACTGCTAGGTTAGCAGGAGCAGGGACCGAGCAACGGGAGCTCACCCCGTCGCGGGGATTCGAACCGCCAACCTTCTGATCAGCAAGTCCTAGGCTCTGTGGTTTAACCCACAACGCCACCCGCGTCCCTTGTATGGCTGTAATATACATCTATATAGCTTGTGTTGCATTGAAACCTCATATTTTATCCAATGCAATATCCTATCTTCTCGGGTGCATTTGTATCTGGCTGGTAGCTATTGAAAAAATAGTGTTGCAAAAGTTGGACTCCACCCTCAACATGTGGCAAGATTCCAGGCGCTCACCAAGGGTCTGTGTTGCTGTGAGAATCAAGACATGGTGGAAACTGTTTTAATTACACGTATCTACACCTTTAGTCTACATCGAGGGTGTCCAGATCTTACAGCATGGTCCGCTCAAGTGAGGCTTGTTCCCCACAGCAGTGCAACACTGGAGTTCAAAGCATTTCTCCCAACCTGCCATCAGCCAAAATGGTTCTGCCCCTTTTCCAGCTATTCCAAGCCTCCTGTCAAAAGCCCCAAACTCTTCCTGTGACTCCACACCTAGTTATCCTGGCAACTCTCCAAATCTGCTACCTCTGTTCACACCTCAAGCCAGTGGGGAAGGACAGTTCTCTTGCATTGCCAGTGGCCCTCAATGGCCCTGTATTTTGCTTTAAATGGCCCTAGCCTGGCCAGGTCATTTTGCAACAGCTAGCCCAGGAATTCCTCTGCAGCTTCTATTATCCCTTCACATCCAAAATAATCAAAATCCTACCATTTATTAATTCCTAGGGTTTAGCCCCCACCCCCAATTCATAACAATAGAATGCTTGATAGTTCAAATGTTAGCCACTGTGTCAGGTGCAGAGAATCTGTGGCCCTGCAAATGTTGATGGACTACAAATGCCATCATCCCAGACCAGCTGGGACTGATGGGAGTTGACAGCCTCAACAGAACTGGAGGAAAGCATGTTCTTCATCCCTGTGCTATATATTTGATTATGGAAATTAGTTTCCAGGAAATGCAGTATTTTACATGTACTGCTATGGGAAAGGCCATAATTTGCATCTGTTCCATAAACAAATTGCAAGGTACGGCTTTTTAAAAAATCAACACACGCACATACACATAGACCTCTGAATCCTCAGAGGTCTATATTATTAAAAAATACTCTGCCACAGCAAACTCCTTAGAGCTCTCCTACAAGTCCCCAGATGCGTTTCAAACGCATGGGTTAGACTAGAAACAGGGATGATGAGAGTGGAGGCTTATATCCACCTAACATCAATCTATAAATGGCTGACATTGAATCTGCTCCCCTGAGGAATAGCCCCACTGATCCTCTGCAACCAGTTCCAGTCAGGCTGGCAGACAGCAGTCCTGAACACCCTTCAGAAACTGGGTTTTGCCCCTCAAGCCCTTCTAAGTCTCGGGTTGGGCCAGGCAAAAGCTACAGTCAGGCAAAGAATCATAGACACCGATAGACAACAGGACTGCTCAAGGTGCCCTGACTATAAAATTGGAGAAATCGAGAGAGACATAGCCGCACCAGCAGCATATCTCTTCTTTCTCGTATCCAAAAATACAAGAAGGGCTTTTACACTCGCCAGAAGCTTGGCTCTGCCCTTGCTGATCCTGGAAGGATCCTTTAAAAAAATCGCATATGCTCAAGAGACTTTGCGCCTGTTCATTGGGGGATATAGGAAGCTCAGAGCACTTGTTCTTTAGATGTCCCTTTTATGAAGAGGCACGAAGTGAGACCATTGATCCCCTGCTGGTGAGGCTCGCTGACCTCCCGGAAAAGCAAAAATTTGACCTTTTCCTGTTAGGCAAAGATCATAAGACCACCCAGATGGTTGCCAGATTCTGTGTACAGATCTGTAGGCACAGACCATCCCCCAACCCAAACTAGTTTGTTAAGAAAATCCCCAAACTCGGTTCCATGGGTGACTCTGGGTCATCTTTCTGTGGTAGCGTATCTTAAAGTTTTAGGTGTCTATATGCTTATCGCATTTATAAATTTTAAATTTATTGTTGTACATTGTTTTAAATGTTTGTTTTCCTTCTGGGATAGTACCCCCAAGTGTGTTTTATAAGCTAGTCTCTGACCATAATAAATTATCTATCTATCTACTCTGCCACAGCTTTGGTTAAAGAGTACTGTCTCTTCTTAGGGAGTCTGGAAACTTCCAATTGTCAGAGCGTCCCAATATTCACCTGTGAAAGACTGGAAGATCAGCCAGTTGCCACTTCTGTCACGATCAGGAAGTTTGGCTGTGCTTTTCCTAAGTTGTTCTTCCAGTTCACTGGAATGAGTGCACAAGAACTTCCCAGTAAGATGCAACACAGATCATTGGCTTCTACCTTGCTGCTTCCAATAGTGGCTCAAAATCCCACCTTAGTTCACAGTAGGGCAGGTACTGATCAGCGTTAAAAGCCTAGAAGGTTTTTCACAGCCAGATCTAGAAATTACAATTCTTGTTGATAACCATCTCTTCAGTTGTCGGGAGCTTTCAAGACAAATCTTTAACGGAAGTGTTTCAGGCCTGGTGAAACTTGAGTATCATCATTTGCTCTCAAGTCACTGTGGCCCAGATACTAGTTAAACTTTTGGGACACTGGAGATATAGACAGAAAATGGAAGTGTTGCTCATTGTAGAGGCATTGCTTTAGTCTGAACCCACTGCTCCCTTAAGTTGGAGTGTGGCAGCCACTATGAAACATTACATGCAAATCTATGTAGCTAAAATGTACAAATTAAACACAGACTTCCAGGTCAAGATTTATTTTCCAAGTAACTCCTGCACAGAACAACATGCTCACATTTTGCTTTTATGAGCTGTTGCCAGTGGAATCAAATAGCAATTAAAAGGTGGCCGGCGAGGCTTTCAGGGCTGGTGCAAACACGTTGCGCAGCTGATTGATGTAGCTAGATTTATAATTAACTTTACCCTACATGGCTGCCACTGCGGCTTACAGTGAGGCAAAGCAAAACCAACATCTTGAGAATTATTATTTTTTAAATCATTTTTTTTAAAAAAGCAATTCAGGATCTGCCCTCGATTTCCTGTTTGCAAGAAAATAAACTCTAAGGGGCTCAACAGCCTTGACAGAAAAAGGGAATGTTTTTGGTGAGCTTCTCTTGGGAGGAGGTTTCCCCAAAAGTCTTATTTGTAGTGTCAAGCCGCCCTGTCTTTTCTGCCACTGAGGTGGAAGCGGCAAATGTGGGAGGGCTCTCACTAAAGACCAAGGGGTAAAGCTTGCTCTTACTCCAGGGTAACTAACCCACCCCCCACATAGATATGAAAGTCCTAAGTGCACCTATTAAAATAGCATTTAAATAACTGCTTGGGACTGCTGTGAGTTTAACTGTCCTGTTTTTATTTTCTCCTGCTGTTTTTAGACTATGTTGGATTGTATGCAGCATTAGTTTCTATGATTTTATGATCATTTTAAAAAAAATATGATCATTTTTAAAAATTTGACTGGAAGCAGCTGAGACAGCTTAGGTTTTTGGGTAGCATATATACGTTCTAAACCAGCCAACCAAGGAGAAGGCTTAGCAAATACTTATTTGGTGTTCTCGTTTTCTACATGCAGGTAGTATTTTTTGTATTATTATTGTTTGGGCAAGGGGAGTTTTAAGCATGAAATCCTCTATGTACCTTCTGAAATGGTACATGCATACCTGCTGCTGGATCAGGGCATGAGGAAAAGCCAGGAAAGGGTTTACCACTTGATTCTCTTTAAACTAGCTCTCAGTGACATGAGAAGAATGCTTTTCCATCAACAATTTTTAATTTATTTCCAGCTTACCAAACACCTCGCGCTGCACTACCAAGAGAAGGCAAAATATATCCTCGCACCCCAACACTCATGTACATACATCCATACACAAAACCATCTCTCAATACCACTATGGTGATTAGCTTTTAACCTGAGTTTCTTAGCCAGTACAAGGCTGGCCAGCAGACACTGATAGCACTCAGCAACAAGCATCTCAACCGCCTTATAAGACTTTCATTTGGCTAGCAAAAAATAGTGTTGTATGATAACCAATGGTGCTTCTGCCTGGGGGTGGGGGAAGAAACCACCACCCAAAATTTTACACTTATGTACAAAATACTGGACTACATACCCACCCTTAGCATCAAATATGGTAATATTCGCCTGCAAATGTGTCCCTAAACAACTGTGAAATGCTACAGATTAAAATTCTTAAGAGTTCTTAACATACACACCATTTCAGCTCTAGGAACTCGCCCCTTTTTTTCTGCTGAACTAACAATCTTCACTCTTGTCAACTCATCTTCTACTTGCCGTATCATTATCCTGGTTGTCCAACTGTTCAAAACATCTCTAAATCCTATAAATTGGAAGCTGAGCGAAAGGTCTTTCGAGCTAGAATTCTTTCCCCCCTTTAATTCAATTGCTCATTGCCACAGAAAGCCACCTTTTCAGAAACAGATAATCTTTACAGACTGAACAGCGAGGAGCCCAGGCTTCCTGTTACGTTTCCGATAAACTTCTCGAGAAACATTTCATGGTTTGTGCAGATACTTCTCCAGATGCAAACCACAAAAAGAAGTTGAACGTAACATAGGCTTCTCTTTTCTGTGATGGCTGCAGGAGAGCTCAATTTAATCCGTCCTAAATTGAAGCAGTGTACAAAAGATTGCATTCCCATTAACAGCATCAGGCTTTTCTACCAGGAATATTCAAAGAGCCTTCTGTGCACTTGCCCTTGTCCATAGGGGCGATTATGTCCAAGGTGGAATTCTAATTCAGGAAGGTAGCGAGGCCTTCACAGGTTGTGTGATGGGATACATCCCATCAAATGGTGGCTTCTCACAAGCCATCGCTCTGCATTAAAAGGTAAAGGTAAAAAAGGTAAAGGGCCCCTGGACGGCTAAGTCCAGTCAAAGGTGACTATGGGGTCGCGGCACTTATCTCGCTTTCAGGCTGAGGGAGCCGGCGTTTGCCCACAGACAGCTTTCTGGGTCATGTGGTCAGCATGACTAAACCGCTTCTGACACAACGGGACACTGTGACAGAAACCAGAGCGCACAGAAACGCTGCTTACCCTCCCGCCACAGTGGTACCTGTTTATCTACTTGCATTGGCGTGCTTTCAAACTGCTAAGCTGGCAGAAACTGGGACAGAGCAATGGGAGCTCACCCCGTCGCAGGGATTCAAACCACCAATCTTCTGATCGGCAATCCCAAGAGGCTCAGTGGTTTAGACCACAGCGCCACTCATGTCCCCCATGATAGGAACAACTAGGTAAACACCCTTTAAAGTAACTAAACACTCTAATTGTTTTCAATAACCTCCCCTACCAACCCCCCCTCAAAATTCCTGACCTAAATCTCACAGAAAAAGTTAATATCAGGAAGCCACTAAGTACAATTTCAAAGTCAGAGGGTGAGGCTTTAGTGCCCCATGTGTCTCCTTACATTTCCTTGTGAGGAGAACCAGCAGAGTGTTCTGACCCGTTCATATTAGATACCCACAGGATCAAGGCAGATTAGGGGTGATGACAATGCAGATAGCTCTGAGCAAGCAACTTGCTTCGACAAACACTGAAGTTAAACTGAGGTCTTATTTGTCTCTTCCTCGAGACCCCCTTTCCCAAACTCCACCTCCTTGGCCTGAAGACTTTAGTCTGGATGAGTGCTTTTTACTTCTCTGTGGCTTCCTGCCTGTGTGCTCCTTACACCACTGGGCAGGTGTGTTAGTGCAGGAAGCACATCCTTTGATAAAATCTGGTTCTGGGGATAGCAGATCCTGGCTCAGGCTCTGTGGGCTCTGAACTATCAACCTCCTGTTCCTCAAACACTGAACCATCAGCATCAGAAGCCCACTCCACTTGGTAGTACAACAACCCTGGACTCAGCTGGCTCCTCCTCTGATTTGGAGCTTGAACCCAAGACCGTGGCAGAATAAATGATGCATAGATAGGATGCAAACATGTTTAGCATTCATTCAGAAATCAGAGGACTCCATTTTTCCTGTCAGAGTTTGTGTATCTTGTTGAATTTTTTTTTTTAAAACGGTTTTGCAAGATACCTGGAGTACTCCCCTTACCGCTAAACTGCTTGTTCTTGCGAATGGTACCAGAGTACTGGCTTGGCCAAATTGTTTCTCTGTGATCTGAGATGTTCAGGATATGATTCCTTGGTACAGAGACCACTCTAGAATCTTGAAAGCGTGAAAGTCTTCAGGGGAAGGAATCGTATATTTACTGTCTCTCAACCAAGGTGGATGCGTTAAGTGTGTGTGTGTGTGTGTGTGTGTGTGTGTGTGTAAACAGTAGAAGCAGGGCTGGGGGGACAGTGAGATGCAGAACGTGTTGCTTGGAATAAGATAAGAGTCTGAAAGGAAGGTGTAAAACTACAGTACAGTGGTACCTCAGTTTAAGAACGATTTGGATTACCGGAAATAGTGTCTTGGTTTGAGAACTTTACCTTGGTCTAAGAACGGAATCCAAACGGTGGATGGGCACCGGCGGTAGGAGGCCTCATTAGGGAAAGCGCACTTTGGTTTAAGAACGGTTTTGGTTTAAGAGCGGACTTCCGGTATGGATTAAGTTTGTAAACCAAGGTATCTCTCTCCCTGGAGATTGGATGTGGGAGAAGTGGCTATTACAAGAACTCCTTAAATCTCCAAGGAAAACCCAAAATGGTTGCTGTAGCCCCGTCCTCCAGTTTGTTGAAAGTTTTCTTCCTCTGAAAAAGGCTTCATTTTCTGTGTAATTCATAGGACCATGAGGCAGACTGAGGCCGTCATCTTGAGCAGGGTGGAGTTGCCACAGGCGACCTCCACCTTTGGAGAAGTGAGAAGCAGCTAGGGCAGCAGAATTGGGACTATGAATCTTGCATGACCAACAACTCCCCCCCCCCCCCGAGTAGTTGAGAGGTTCCACATCATCACACTCGTCATTACAGGCATCTCTGCCACAAATAGTGGACCTTCCAAACATACCGCTACTTTATATGCAGTGCTTTCTAAATAATTGTTTAGGGGTACTCTCATTTTGACTCAAGAAAACCACCATTTTATAGTTCAAATCGGGAGAAATAAATACAGTAAATGGACAAAAGGCCGCCATCGGGGGTAGCAACGGAACTGACAATTCACCACGCTAGAGAAGAAACTAAAGATCTTTTTAAAATTTGTTTCTTCTCCCTTTAGATTCACAAAATGTTTAGGGGTATGCGTACCCTCAGAAAAAAAGCACTGTTTATATGTACAGTGGTACCTCGTGTTACATACGCTTCAGGTTACATACGCTTCAGGTTACACACTCTGCTAACCCAGAAATAGTGATTCAGGTTAAGAACTTGACTTCAGGATAAGAACAGAAATCGTGCTCCGGCGGTGCGGCAGCAGCAGGAGGCCCCATTAGCTAAAGTGGTGCTTCAGGTTAAGAACAGTTTCAGATTAAGAACGGACCTCCGGAACGAATTAAGTAATTAACCCGAGGTACCACTGTATTGCATATTTGGAAATACCACAGCTTGTGAAAATCATGCCTACTTATAAAAGCTTCTTGAAAATACCATCCAAAATTGATCACCCAGTTAAAGGAGAAAGTATAACACACAATGCACGATATACCCAGGTGCTCCCCTCTTTGCTGTTTAAACCGTGGGATTACTGGGACGTGGAAGGCTGAGAAAGCAAAACACGTTAAGTCGCGAAAACAGAATGCCTGGGAACAAGCCATTTTTTAAAAAATAAAAGAAACCACCACCACCAAGCGACTTGGGCTTTAAGATTCTATGCTTCTCCATTTATTTTTGAACTGCAATTTCTTCAGTCCCATTATCCAAACCCAACTCAAATTGTGCCTTTCTCGGCTCACGTTGCTTGCATGTTACTCAGCTGAGCTGTGAAGCAGTTCTTGGGTGACCTTGCCTCATACACGCACCAGAGTTTCATCCAGTAAACCTTCTATGTAAACTTTGTGGAGCAATGGAAACATGCCCCAGTTCAGTTCTTTAGCCATGGGCCCAGAGAACTACAGGGATCAAACAGCCTGGAATTGAACGTTAAAAGCTTGGGTGCAGGGGAGAAGTAAAATACCTTTGTCCAATGACAAAGCTGCATATGAGCCAATTCCTAGGGGCTGTGGGCCCTTTGCCCCCCCCAAATAAAATAATTGAGGGCCGGGCCCCCACAAAGTTGATGGGCATTCCCATTCAAATTGTGTGTGCTCACTACGACATGTGATTGATTATGCAGGGTGGGGCTTACCTGGGCCCCCACAATATTTTGTTCCAAGTTGGCACCAAGTTTCAAAGTTGTGAGGTGAGCCTCAATTGGGAACTCATGATACAGTGGTACCTCGGGTTACATATGCTTCAGGTTACATACGCTTCAGGTTACAGACTCCGCTAACCCAGAAATAGTGCTTCAGGTTAAGAACTTTGTTTCAGGATGAGAACAGAAATCATGCTCTGGTGGCGTGGCAGCAGCAGGAGCCCCCATTAGCTAAAGTGGTGCTTCAGATTAAGAACAGTTTCAGGTTAAGAACGGACCTCCGGAACGAATTAAGTACATAACCCGAGGTACCACTGTACTGCAGTTTGAACTGCAGAATACAATTACGCTACAAAACAGATCAATACACTTTTTTAAAACAACAGCAGCAGCAAACTTAGTTGGTCTCTAAGGTGCTACTGGACAATTATTTATTTTTATTTACCGTATTTTTTGCTCTATAAGACTCACTTTTCCCCTCCTAAAAAGTAAGGGGAAATGTGTGTGCGTCTTATGGAGCGAATGCAGGCTGCGCAGCTATCCCAGAAGCCAGAACAGCAAGAGGGATTGCTGCTTTCACTGCGTAGCGATCCCTCTTCCTGTTCTGGCTTCTGAGATTCAGAATATTTTTTTTCTTGTTTTCCTCCTCCAAAAACTAGGTGCGTCTTATGGTCTGGTGCGTCTTAGAGAGCGAAAAATACGGTATTTATTTCGACTGTGTCAGACCAACACGGCTACCTACCTGAAGCAAATAGACCAGGGGTCAGCAACCTTTTTCAGCCATGGGCCGGTCCACCGTCCCTCAGACCAAGTGGTGGGCCGGACCATATTTTGAAAAAAAATAAAAACTGAATGAATTCCTATGCCCCACAAATAACCCAGAGATGCATTTTAAATAAAAGGACACATTCTACTCATGTAAAAACACACTGATTCCTGGACCGTCCGCGGGCCAAATTGAGAAGGCGATTGGGCTGCATCTGGCTCACAGGCCTTAGGTTGCCTACCCCTGAAATAGATTGTGTGCACACAGTTACAAATACATCTAACTGTATTTTCTGTGGTCTCTTAATAAACAGAATCCTTTGCAGCAACCACACTAACACTGTGCTCGCAGGCTGTGTGCTGGGGCAGGCAGCCTGATTGCTCCTCCCATTGCAAAAGCAAGCAAATGAACCAGGAAGGGGATAGCTTAGCATTATGTCTGAACTCAGAATAATGGTGTGCTTCTTTCTAACAAGCCAGGATTTGTAAGTCACAGGGTGGATAAAAATCAATGATTTTATTTACAGTGGTACCTCAGGTTACATACGCTTCAGGTTACATATGCTTCAGGTTACAGACTCCGCTAACCCAGAAATAGTGCTTCAGGTTAAGAACTTTGCTTCAGGATGAGAACAGAAATCGTGCTTTGGCGGCGCGGCGGCAGCAGGAGGCCCCATTAGCTAAACTGGTGCTTCAGGTTAAGAACAGTTTCAAGTTAAGTACGGACCTCCAGAACGAATACTTAACCCGAGGTACCACTGTATTTTTTAAAAAATGATTTTTTGAAATTTAAGTTGGATTTTTAAAATAAAATGCTTTTGGAGGAAAAATCTTTCTAAAGATAGTTTTCTACTTAAGTTACATTATAGTCGAAAGGCTATTCACCAGGAAATAAGGATTTGTTTTAAGTTTTTCATGAGTGCTAAAGCTCAGTCTGTTTTTTTTTTAATTAAAAAAAATCATTTAACCACATCAGTTAACTAACATGGATACATGTGCTATAATGTTATTATTTTAGTTCAGGCTTCCTCAAATTCGGGCCTCCAGATGTTTTTGGCCTACAACTCCCATGATCCTTAGCTAGCAGGACCAGTGGTCAGGAATGATGGGAATTGTAGTTTCAAAACATCTGGAGGGCTGAGTTTGAGGAAGTCTGTTTTAGTTAAATAAATTGTTTAAATTGTTATTAAGGAAATGATTATTTTTCTCCTTCCAACTAAGTGCAGCAGAAAAGTTGCCGAAATATAAAGTTAACTTACTAACCCTCACAATAATTTCATAATTACTTATCTATGTATTTCTGATAGTATAACCAAATCAGTAATTTTGGATATAACTGTAAAAACTATTCTGAAAATTTATTATTCCAAAAATGAAACTTTCATCTGGTTGTAAATAGTAAGATTATACCAGCAAGAATGAGTCTTTCTGGAAAAAAAGATGATGATTTTTTAAATCGAGTCTTACGGACTTGGGATTTAAATCGTGATTTAAATTGATTTGATTTAAATCAAATCCACCCTGGTAAGTCAACAATGAAACTTGCATTTAAGGCTTGCTAATGATCCTGTCTTGGAGGAAGACACAAAACATGACCCTGGGTTCAGACATAAATGTTAAGATATCCAGTTTCCTGGTGTTGCAAAGCAATGGTACACATCAGGCTATGTGTACCAACAAACTGTTTGTGCACAGTGTGGTTTATTAAGCCAAAGGCTTATCGTTCTGTGCAAACATCATTTGTAATGGGCATCCTGCCTTTATCAGGAACACACCTATGAAAGAGAAAGAAGCTACCTTCCTTTTTTTAAAACACTGAACACGTTTCTAATACTTATAATGAAAACCTATAGCACTCGATATACTAGAGGCTCCTAATTAAAATAATAATAGTAATAATCAGGCACATCTGTTAAATATGTTTAATTTTTTTAAAATAACTGATGGCAAAATAAAATATTTACATCACATCATACTGTGTAAACACGCAATGTTGCTGTACAAAGAAATATACATGCAAAATAAAGCAAAAATCCAACTAAAATAAGGAATGAAATAATAATAATAATTCACAAGCAAAAAAAAAGTTATGGTTGGTATGAATACATATCCATCCAGTTTTGATTTTAATTTTTTGTTTAAAAAGTTTCTGTACAACTTTACAAAAAAGAGAAATAAATAGATTACAATGGAAGTTGCAATTATTAAAATTAAAACCAAAGCCAGATTATGGCTTAAGACAGACTGCTATGTCTATTTTGTAAGGGATGTAGGCTAGGTTTGTTTCAACAGGCATAAAGCACAAAGAGAAACATGGATGGCTGAACATCCATGCTAGCTCACTGATGCACAGAAAACCATCAATGACTTAATATTTCACATATTGCCTATGTCTTGGAACTCATTTAAAAAAGCAGACAGTTATTTTCCGTCAGGTTCCGGTCCAATTTATGACAGTATTTTCTTCAAAGAGGAAAAAAAACCCACACACCATTCACTGTTATTGTACAGAAAGCAATAGACAAATCTGAAAATTCTAAAAAGTAGAGATCGATTATGGGGTGAAATAACACTTTGGCATCTCGAACAAACAAAACAAACCGTCTTTTGAAAATGTCGCCTTGTTTTCCTTATCCAGTTTGCATTTCAGGAAATGAAAATAATTTTACAATCCTTTTAAAACCAGCAAGACTTCCGAACTAGGTCCTAGGTCCTAAGCTAAGGCTCAAGTTCATGACACAGTGATAAAACCCCAACCCAGTCCCCCCAACCCAGCCCTGGAAATCCCCAACACAAAAGTCATAAAGTTCGCCATACTATGAATGTGCTTTTTCTATATATTTATTACAGTTACAACAGGGGTCCTCATAAATAGTTGCATAAAATGTTAAAGCCACAACATTGCACATGATATGAAATTAAAAAAAAACCCAAAACAAAACAAAAATCCCAAAGTGAGTGCATTTACAGTATTTTCTTCCTGCTGTATACTGCTTGACGATAAGAGGTTGGCTTAAGGACACCAAACCCAAGAGTTCTTTTCTGATAGGTCAAGCCAGGGCTGACCTGAACTGAAGACCCACACAGTGGTTCACCACCATTTAGGGGGGGGGAGTTATAGGGAGAGGAGAAGAGGGGGGAAATTAAAGAGACACAGGTTGAAGGCAGGTAACAGTCTATTTACAAGTAAGGCCTACATTTTATCAGAGCAAAATGGTTCATTCTATTTGTATGCAAAAATCTTGAGGTTGGATGCACTTAAAAGCAGAGTCTGATCTCAGTGCACTGCTATGCAAGATACACACAGGCGAGGCAACTGGAAAGCTCTATGTCCAAGTCCAAAAAAATAAAATAAAATCAGATGGGTCAAAACGGACACCATCTAGACGGGCAGCCATTTTGTTCAGTCGTCTTTTAAGTGTCAGTGTCTGTACCTTGTCTCTCAATACCAGTGCTTTGAACAAAGGCATATTTTTTTCCCCTCTGTCTAAAATCTTGAAAACGCTAGTTAAGATCGGTTGCAAAATTTCAATTCTCATCAGACGTTTTTAAAAAAGGATTTTTTATTTTTTTTGCAGAACCCTGAATTAAAATACTGTAGTAAGTGTCAAGTTCTTCATTGCCTTTTGCAGAGTACAATGTTGCAGTCCTCCACCCCAACATAGTTTTGCAGTGCTAGTCCCAAGTACAACCGTGCTTAGATTTACTTGGAATGCATTTCCACACGATGAATACGCTAGCAGCTGATTGGCTTCTGTTTTTTTTTTCTTTTTCCTTCACCCCAAATTCAAGTCAACAGCTGATTGGCAGGAGAGCTTCACCCGCAGTTTAGCTGACAGGTGAAAGAGAATGAGAGAACACATCAAAGATAGGTCAAACTTTTGGCAAGAGCCTGCTCTGTAAGAAGTTTTTAATGCTACGAATGGGTCGAACATCGTTCTGGTGTTTTCGCCGCTCAATGAATGAAGTCAGTCTGGCTATGTCAATGCTGTCAGCACTTTTGGCACTGCCTGGCTGTAGCCATTGCTCCTGCAGAGCCAGTGCAGCCGAAGGGCGCTTGGCTGGGTCATCCTGCAATAGGAAGCAGACAAAATCTTTGGCCTTCTGGCTTACTCCTTTGAAGTAGTCGTCTGGGAAGCTAAAGTCTAGGCGGCAAATGTTCAGGCAGGTTTCCTCTACGCTTTCGTCCAGGAAAGGAGACACGCCGCTAAGGAGAACGTATGTGAGCACTCCGAGGCTCCACACATCTGAGGTCAGGGAGACAGGATTTCCAAGGATAATTTCGGGAGCTGCAAACTCTGGGTTCCCAAGGAGCTGGTGGATGTGGTACATGGTGTTGAGCTGGATTGCATCTCCAAAGTCAGCCAGTCGGATCGTTGCTTTGGCCAAGCTCTTGTCCACCAGAATGTTTTCAGGCTGGAAGAGACGAAGAAGGGAAAGTTGTCACTTGTTACGCCAAGCAAAGCGCCACATGTTTAAACATCCTCACCCGTAACAACATAACTTGTACTTTCAAGCCTTAGAGAAGTCGGCACAATTTCTAAACGTTCGACAGATTCCGAAATGAAACGTATAGCAAAACGAGATGAACGTATCTCAGCGTGCTGACTACACTACCCATTTAACGTACGAGAGGAAAACTTAAAATGTGATGCGGGGAATATTTGAATGCATCTCGCAGCATCTTTTTATTTTGCTAAAGGCAGCTGCTGGGAAAAGCGTTTGTGGAGGGTGATCAGAACTGCAAACTAGGCGGTTCTGTAGCCCCTCAACGCTACAGAATAATCAAAATTGCTCCTATTGAAGCTGCTGTTAGCCACCTAGGAGAAAACACAAAGGAATAATACAAGAGCCTTTATGTTTCCTCCTCTGTGGCTAACAGCAGTTGCTGTTCTCTTTTGCAGGGATGGCGGGGAGATTTGCATTAGGGAATTGGAGAGGGTAAAAGTCAAATTTCCTTCCACTTCGTAGACAGGCTGCCCCCGACGTCAAGAATCCTGCGAACCAAGTATTGTGAAGTATAGATGTGAAAGTCACAATAATTTCTCCTATTTTAAGCATCAAGGTACGGCATATAGAAAGAAAGTCAAATTCACTTTTTTAAAAACAAAAACCAACACTCAGCAGTTTGCTTCTTTCCAAACAAAGCATGAGTAGAGCAAACATGACTGAGCAGAATGCTGCTTGATCATGCTAAGCATTAACCGTGGCTTACAGGGATGTGTACACAGCTGTCAAGGGCACTTTCCAGCCAATGGAAGGCACACAACAGATAGTTAACGCTTTATGGTCAAAGATAACGTAGTCGTTTCTACAGCTCGGGATAGCTACATGCAGAGTCTGCATCCTATGGAGCAGTTGTAGCAACAGGGGACCACTCCGCCTCCACAACTTTAAGTACCTCACCCTGACAGGCGGTGCACACGTAGCCAGAGACTACGCCTGCGTGGAAGGTTTTGCCTCTGCTCTTCCCGCTTCATCTCTCTCCTGGTTCTGGGAGAGAGTGGTGCAGGAGAGGGTGAGGGAGCACCCAGCCCTTCCCTTGCTTGACCTTCCTTTCTCCTCTGATTCTTCCATCCTCCAATTCTTGCCCCCTGGCTGGTATGGGTCGCCCCCAACCCACTGCTCCCCTCTCCCGATTCGGACTCCAGCTGGCCTGCCCCCGATGCCCACTCATTAGCGTCCTGCCAGTTCCCGACATCAGGCTCCAAGTGGGCTTTGGTCACAACTGTACATTGTTCCTTGAGTTGGCTTCCTATTCACACAAGGCTCTCACAGCACTTACAACCTTTGTGCAGTAAGGAGATAGGACTGGGCGAATAATACGTCCCCTGGATGAACCTTGTTTCCATACACAAGACTGGACCACCAGCTAGTCTGTCAGAAATGTGTGGGTGCTCTGAAGTACATCCTGGTATTGACGGTATTCGGGGGGAGAAAAACCTGTTATCCAGTTCACCTTTAGGTCCAAGTGCACTACTCTGCAATTGTGAAGATACTGTACAGCATCCAGAATCTCCCCCAGATACAGCTTGATCTTTCCTTCCGTGAGGTTTCCCCATTGCACGATGTAGTCCAGAAGGCGGCCCTGGTTAGCACTATGAAAGCATAAGTGTCATGTTAATCATCATCATCATCATCATGTCCACATTTGGGGGGGGGGAATGATTTAACTCTGCTGCATGATAGAGCTAGTCCTAACTATTATAGAGGGGTGTGTGTGTGTGTAGAAATAAATTACCGTATTTTTCGCTCTATAAGATGCACCAGACCACAAGACGCACCTAGTTTTTGGAGAAGGAAAACAAGAAAAAAAATATTCTGAATCTCAAAAGCCAGAACAGCAAGAGGGATCACTACGCAGTGAAATCAGCAATCCCTCTTGCTGTTCTGGCTTCTGGGATAGCTGCGCAGCCTGCATTCGCTCCATAGGTTGCGCACACATATTTCCCCTTACTTTTTAGGAGGGAAAAAGTGAGTCTTATAGAGCAAACAATACGGTAACTTTTTTTTTTAACCCACACAAATCTCACCATAAAGTGAGAAATCTCCATTATTGCTCTGTGATTACTTGTTCTTAGGATTAACTTGAAGTAGAAATGTAGCCTGATTTAAACTCAGGTGTGTATTTATGAAGACGTACTCACAAAATAAGTGTAAGATTCTAATCATGTAAGATTTTCCTATCTTCAACATTTAACATCTAGAAATCAAGAGCATAACATATTGGCCACGTTTGAATGTAGAGCTAAGCCATTGTTGTTGTTGTTGTTTAGCTGACTCTACACATGGACATCACCAGATGGGCAGCATCGAAATCAGATTGATTATATTCTCTGCAGCCAAAGATGGAGAAGCTCTATACAGTCAGCAAAAACAAGACCTGGAGCTGACTGTGGCTCAGATCATCAGCTTCTTATAGCAAAATCCAAGCTTAAACTGGAGAAAGTAGGAAAAACCACTGGGCTGGTAAGATACAATCTAAATCAAATCCCTTTTGAATACACAGTGGAAGTGAGGAACAGGTTTAAGGATTTAGATTTGGTGGACAGAGTGCCTGAAGAACTATGGATAGAGGCTCGCAACATTATACAGGAGCTAAGCCATAGTTTGTTTAATTCATGGTTTGTCTGAACACCCAAACACATTATGCACAAATAACCATCATTTGTTCTTCGGCAACAAACCATAACTTGAAACCGTGGTTTGCTTTTAGTTTATCAGTTTCAGCTTGCTTTAAATGTGGTTTGTCATCATGTCTGAACCAAGGATCCAGGCGTAATCCTGGTTTGTTTGGCATCCTGACTGAGTGGCTTGCCAAGCAACCAGATGTGTGAGGCAAGAGAGGCTAGAGCAATGTTTGTTTCTTTGATGTTTACCCCGCATCTTCCTCCAAAAGAGCCCAGGGCTGCAAATGTATCCATACTAATGCTATTAAAACATCTTTTAAAAATGGTTTTAAACTACTGTATTTTTTGCACCATGGGACGCACCGGACAGTAGGACGCACCTTGTTTTAGAGGGGGGAGAACAAGGGGAAAAAAAATTTCCGCTCTCTGCCCAGCGCCCCTTCAGCGAAGCGGCAGGAAGCGCTGCGCAGAGAGTGGGAGAATTTCCCCCCTCTTGTTTTCCCGCTCTAAAACAAGGTGCCGTTTAAGGTGCGTTCAGGCGGCTACCTTGGAAACCTGGAGAGCGAGAGGGGTCAGTGCGCACCGACCCCTCTCGCTCTCCAGGCTTCAGGTTCCTTTCGACCTGCTCTTTGGGGCTGGCGGGGGGAAGCCCACCACCAGCCCCCAAAGAGCAGGTCAGGGAGCAGCGGAAAGGCGCAGCGGAGAGGCTCCTGCCATAGCCGCGCGTCACCTCTCCAGCCTGGAGAGGGTCGCAGGGGGCTGCTTTAGCCCCTCGCGCGCTCTCCCGGCTAGAGAGGTGACGCGTGGCTATGGAGGCTCCTGCCATAGCCGCGCGCATCACCTCTCCAGCCGGGAGAGGGTTGCAGGGGGCTGCTTTAGCCCCCTGCACCTCTCCCGGCTGGAGAGGTGACAAGCGGCAATGGAGGCTCCTGCCATAGCCGCACGTTACCTCTCCAGCCAGGAGAGGGCTGCGGGGCTATGGTGTCTTCGCTCCATAGGATGCCCACACATTTCCCCTTCATTTTTGAAGGGGAAAAAGTGCGTCCTATAGAGCGAAAAATACGGTACCTTCCAAAAAAAGCTACTGAAAAGCAATCACCCGCTCTGCAACTATTAATTTCAGGGTTGCCTGGGACAGAACTTTTAGCTATCAAATACCCTAGTAAACAGTAATGTTTACATTTACCTAAACAGGAATGTATTTTTTTTCCTCCTAAAAGTTAATAGCGAGGAATAACTCGCAACATGCACGTATTCAGTTTTATGCGCTTAACAACAACAACAACAGCACACACAAAAAATATTTAAAAGGGGGCGGGCTTCTTGGAAAAGAGACTTTCGCAATCCCACCCACCATTCAACCCAATGTGTTTTGACTATAAGCAATTTTGGCATTAGGCACTATCCCTTGAATGCAACCCCTGTGTAAGTTGAGAGTCTTATGTATCACCAATTTCACGTAGGAGCAAAATATCTGCAGGTAGCAGTAACAGGACTATTGCTTAGTGGGAGGTGGGGAAATGGTAAACCTATATTATTATACTTTGTATGTGGGGTTTTTATGTCAGCATCATTTGGGTAGGTTCTCTTTCTGATTGTTTATTATATTTCCTTGGTAGTGAAAGAGGTTGGGTGGGGGCACCAAGGAATGGTTGGTTGTGTTTAATTGGCTGTAGTGAGATTTGTTTGTGTGTGTTTTGGGGGGGTCAGGTTAACCAGATTGTTCTGTATGCTGTTGGTGGGTTTTTGTTGTCTTGCTGGGCTGTGTATGTGATAAAGGAGAGCCACACTGGGGTGAAGTCATCCTCTTCT
Source organism: Podarcis melisellensis (assembly GCF_964234715.1). Lineage (NCBI taxonomy): Eukaryota > Metazoa > Chordata > Lepidosauria > Squamata > Lacertidae > Podarcis > Podarcis melisellensis. The sequence continues at coordinate 76,607,503 of NC_138539.1, forward strand.
ATTTGTCCCCGTGACAGTTACAGTCTATTGGTTAGCTTTTCTAGTAAGGCTGTTTCCCATACAATTTGGTACCACTGGTCCATGTTCACTCGTGACTGGCTGCTGAGAGTAGATGGATTATAAGGTCTTTATCATGTGAGCAGTCATGATGCTCTTGGAAAATGTTTAGTGGGGCAAGTTCTGGGGTGAGTTCTAATACCTGTTCAGTTATTTTGCATATCTCTTGTAGAACGGCTGTCCAGAATGGCTGGATTTTGGGGCATTCCCACCACATGTGCAGGTATGTGCCTGTAGAGGCGCTGCCTCTCCAACATTTTGGTGATGTTCCTGGGCATATCAATGCCAGTTTCTGTAGTGTTAAGTACCATCTGTATGTGAGTTTCAGTGTGAGTTCCTTTCTTTTACCTGAGATGGAGGTTTAGACCACTTTCTAGTCCATTGGGTGGGGTTAATTTCATAGCCTAGGTCATGCTCCCATTGTACTTTGTGTCAAGGAACTGTCAGGAGAAGATTTTCAAAGATGGTCAAGGGCCTAGTGGCACCAGATTTTACTGTTGAATTGTTTAAGAAGGTGTGTAGTTGGTGGTGTGTTAGCCAGGGTATTTGAGTGTCTCCAAGTATGTCTTGTTTTTCTTGTGTCAGTATGGGTTTGTTGTTTTTGTAAAAGTCTTTAAGACGGTGTAGGTCTTTGGCTTGCCATGTTTTTATCTGGAGGTTTTGTGCTGTGTGTTGGAATAATGGGTGATGAGCTGGGGGGTTAGTGGGGCTGGCGCTGGGAACAGTTTGCCTATTTTTTCCTTCTATGTTTTAGCATTATATGGATTTTCTTTAGATTTTATATTGTTTTGGTTGTTTTATTGTAGTTTTAGAGCATTTTTCCTCTGCATTAATATTCTTTTGACCACTTTGGGAAGAGTCTGGGTCAAAAAGCAGCATATAAAATAAACCACAACATAACATTCGGTAACATAAAAGGGCACACACATCTCTAACACCAAGATGTAACTGGTGGAACTCTCAAAGGTGTCCAGGAGGCCGACAAGCTGAGGGTGTTGGAGATTCTGCATAACTCCGAGTTCATGGGTGACCTGATCTCGTTTCATCAGTTTCTTATTTATGAACTTAGCGGCTACTTCTCGCTTGGTTCCCTTCTGGTCACATCTCTTAATGACAGAAAACCTGCCCCTGCAAATCAAATGGTGAAAGGAAAGTCAGTTCCACAAGGCAAGGAATACAAGAGAGAGAGATGTATTTATTTTCACACCCCACACTTGCAAACATACATATTCAAAGCTGGTCTTGAACTATTAAAACTTTCTCCCTTTGAAATGCAACCAGATGTCCAATTTCTGAGACACTTACAATACTAAATAATTATTATTTATATGAAGTATATTAAATCAGCCTGGGCCTGTTTCTCATGTTCTGGACAGTCAGGTGTGCAGGTTACAAATATGATGCTCTTATGATAAGTGTATGTATCAGTATTTTCATGTGAGCCAGCTATAACAGGGAAATACAAGAACAAAATTAAAACTCAGAGTTTAGAGCTACATTCATGAGTAGAAAGATGTTCTTATGAAGACTTGGGCTCATATGTTCCACCCTACCTCTGGGCTAGGAGGAGGGGTTCATCAGAATTAAGTTTCATTTCTCACAATGCCTGGCTCATTGTGTGAAGCAGAGATTGTGGTTTAAAGCAAGCTCTTTTTAGTTAAACAAGCCAACTGCATACCCCATGGGTTTGGCTTGTTTTGAAACTGATGAGTTCGCTTTAAACCATAATCACATGCAACAAGAGGTCTATCATAAAAAGTGAAACTAATTCTCCTGCCTATGAATGAACAGGGAAGAGGAGCAAAGGCTTGATGTTTCTTGCAGGTTCCTTTCTGCTTTATGCAGCCTCTCTGAATGCACATTGATCTGTCCAAAGATTTCCCAAAGTTCAGCTTATTTTGCCCGATTCATATGTAACCAAAATGGTGTGGAGGCGATTTTACAATTGCCTGATCTCATTCTGGTTTGGTAGCTTTTGCACATTAATGTTAGCTGAATGACATGATTTTTCCTTAGTGGAAGTTGCTCCAATGCATGACTCAGGTTTTAATTAATATACGTTAAGTAATAACATTGTTTTAGGCTACTTTTCATACCCCAGCACCAAAAGCTTAGTTTACTCTTGCCATGCAAACTCTTTTCAAAAAAGCACTTGATTTCTGCATTATCAGGGCCCTTGAATGTACAGTGGTGCCCCGCAAGACGAACGCCTCGCAAGACGGAAAACCCGCTAGACGAAAGGGTTTTCCGTTTTGGAGGCGCTTCGCAAAACGAATTTCCCTATGGGCTTCCTTCGCAAGACGAAAGCCCATAGGGAAATCTCCGGGACAGCGGGGAAACGCAGCGCGTCTTCCCCACTGTACTCGGACCTCCTCCGAAGGCTGGCGGTGGGGCGGAGAGCCCTTCTCCCCGCGCCAGGCTTCGGATGGCTGTTCTGAAGGCTGGCGGCGGGAGGAGGGTTTTCCTTCCCACCGCCAACATTCAGAATGCTGTTCTGAATGTTGGCGGTGGGGAGGAAAAATCCTCCTCCCACCGCAAGCCCCAGGAACAGAGGAGAAGCGCTGCGCGCCTTCCCCTCTGTTCCCGTACCTGTCCTGAAGGCTTGCGGTGGGGAGAAAAGCCCTTCTCCGCACCGCCAGCCTGGCAAGCGGTCTCCATAGGAACGCATTAATTGATTTTCAATGCATTCCTATGGGAAACCGTGCTTCGCAAGACGAAAAACTCGCAAGAAGAAAAAACTTGCGGAACGAATTTATTTCGTCTTGCGAGGCACCACTGTATGCTAGAACAGCTGAATGCCCATCTCAACACAGAAGTCATTTCTTTCCAAAAATATTTATGATTATATAAGTAGGCTGAATCATACCTGCCAAGCTCAGCCACTTCACTGTACAGGGAATCAAAGTTATCTTTCCAGGTGACTATGATCCCATCACTTCCAGGACCTGAAAAGTGGAAAAAATAATGTACATTGAGCATTTAACATGCGAAAAGCATTGCTATCTTTATTCTGTGCCTCCTTGCCACAGAGATAGACCCACCTAAAACTCGCAGACTGGCTGAAGATGAAACTGAACCCATATCGTTTGCAGCTATACAGGTATAAATACCATCATCTTCCGTGGTCACACCAATGATTTTCAGAGATGCTTCTCCCAAATCACTGCAAAATATTATAAATTTGTAAACATGTGAGATTTATAAACACTCAACTGGTATTTATCTAGTCCCTTCAAAATATTCTTTATGCTTTCTTGCCAACTATCTCACAAATCCCCCTTTTTGACACAGTATAAAGCATGCAAATGAAGAAGCCACAGGTACCTGTATGAGATGCTGTAATGACTGTCACTGCTCAGTGTGTTATGTTCAGGACCTTTCCAAGTTACTGAAGCTTTGGGACGACCACAGACTTTGCATTTCAGAATGACAGTCTCTCCTATCTCACATGTTGTCTCACTTAATGGTATTATGAATTCTGGGGGAACTGGGAAGAGAAGGAAACCATTGCCATTAAAGAGTTAATTCAGACATCTTCTCTGTCACCTAAATACATTCATGTTACCTCTGTGATACGGTTAGTGCCAGTACAGTTTAAGTCTGGTAAAAATATAGGGCAGCATATGCCTTAAGGCTCATTAGGATGTGAGTGGCCTATATAGAGACTAGGAACGAACCCTTAGGTCTTATGTTATTTGTTTCTGTTTCTCTTTATTGTTCTGGTTCTATAGGCTGCCTCTTAACAGTTTTCTCTGTCTTGCTCTGACATGGAAATTAACTGAAAGCAAAAGGAGGAGAGGAGGAAGTGATGAAAAAGCTCGTCATGTGGGTTCCTGCCTAGTCAAGGGGGACGGACACAATTAGTGCACTGTGTCTCACATTCTGCTAGGGAAAAATGTTATTTCTCAAATGCAGCCACTCCTCTTTTCCTGCGACAACGCAATGTTTCTCATGACTTAACCAAGATATTGGAGAAACTGTATCTCAGCGCTATTGCCTCTCTGATAAAATACACCTCTACATTTAAACTGAAAAGACTTTAGTCAGATCAGGTGGGTCACCCATCACTGACTACTGTTCAGCACCAAGGACCATTTCTGGTGCCCACTGGTTTGGCCATTATGGTATTTAGAAAATGTCTGAAGAGGGATTGCATCTACGACTCCCCAGACGTTTTGCAGCTTCACAGATAGTTCCCTCTGCTGGCCTAGCAGGCTCACCAGCCGCATTTTAAATGCATTTTAGACTTCCTCTGCCTTTGTAATGAAAAGATGTATTTTCATGCTATTGGCAACAGTGAACTTAAACACAACTTACCATCATAAATGTAGTTGGGGTTGAGAAGCTGAAAAGGGAAGTTGAAAAATGTTAGCATTTCGAAAGTCTCCAGGCATTTCTTAAGGACAATAAGGTTAAAAACTGAAGTCTAAACATCTGTCAACTGTTGACATAGAGGACTGTGTGCAGTTGGTGCTCAATGATGTTGTAAGGTCAACAATCATCAGCATAGCCAGGTGTACTTAACATATCATGATCAACAGACAACGTGGTATTTTCTGTGCACTTGTACTAACAAAGCTTTTCCCACTACATTCCCTAAAATGGGACATTTAGAGACCAGCAGTGAGATTTTTATGCCAAAATGTTTCCTGAAAAGATAAAGCAGTACATTGCTGACTGACAACGCCACCAAGAAATATCCCCTTTCAGTTCTATTCCAGCTTACAAAATAAAGAGCTACTTGAAGAAATCGCTGTGCCGGCTGCTATGTCAACCCACAACTTAATACTTTGCTGGGTCTCTGAAGACGTACCAGATTGCAATGCCCCCTGCTCCTCTGAAGATCTAATCTCCAGGTAAAATTCAGGCAGGTTGAAAATCTTTTTACACTCCCTTTTCATTCAGCACAGGAATTGTTGAGTGCTCAGAATCCTGGTGGATCCATTGTGACCAAATATCATCTATGACATCACCCAACCATGGTGCCAGTATGATGGCTCTATGATAATACAGTGGTACCTCGGGTTACAAACACTTTGGGTTACAAACTCTGCTAACCCGGAAATAGTACCTCGGGTTAAGAACTTTACCTCAGGATGAGAACAGAAATCATGCGCCAGCGGCGCAGCAGCACCGCGAAGTCCCATTTGCTAAAGTGGTACCTCAGGTTGAGAACGCTTTCAGGTTAAGAACGGACCTCCAGAACGAATTAAGTTCGTAACCAGAGGTACCACTGTACATGATGATGTTATACAGAGAGAATTTTATTCACTACAAGTCTAGCCCAAAGTATTCTCACCTACAATGGTTCAGAAATGCTCCCCCCCTTAAAGTGAGTAACAATTCCATCTATTGTTCTGTTAGAGCTGTATGGAAGTGATATTTATATAACAGTTTGTCTTGATTATATATATATATATATATATATATATATATATATATATATATATGATATTGATAATATATTTGACTTGAGAACTGCCCTTTTTGGGGGTACTGAAAATGTTTAAAATGGGGTGTAGAAGTATGGATCTGGATTTATTGTAGGAAGTCATGGCAAAGGGATCTATTTGATATTAAAGCTTTGTAAACTTTTGGAGGCTTCTGTCATGCACCTGTGGTCTGTTATGGATGCTGCATCAGATAAACAAAATTCTGCTGGAAAGAGATGATTTATCTCTTCTTACGTAATCTAATATCCTAACTCATGGTAGTAAAATTACTGTCAATACACTGAGGAAGTGGTTGTTACTACTGCTTCTGAAAGGATTAATTAGGACTCAGAAAAGATGCTTCTTTTAACCTCTGAACTGCAGATTGATGTTAAAGGCGGTTTGGCCAACATAGGGCATGTGCACTTCTGCCTTAAAACTGCTAACAGGTCAAAAGTATTTGTTGATCTCTGAGCAAACGGTTGCTTCCTGTGAGCTCAACCTGTGTGTTCTGAAAGTTGACTCATGCACTCCAGAAAAAATGAAAGTGAGTAATCATCTCTGTAATATAACTCCCTGAACAAAGCTGACTAAGCTTTATCTGTACCATCTGCAGTCTCTTTGTGCATTTTGCTGTTCCATAAGGAAGGAAGGGGTTTGTTGTTAAAAGCAGGCAGCTAGTCAGTGTGCAGAATGCACTGAACGAGCCCCATCGGTCGAAACCTTGTGCAAAGATGACTCTGGCTTACACAACGGGGCTTCTCCCTCCCTTGTCACTGTGTCCCTTGAAATTGGCTCAGGGACAGATGGGGGTGGGGGTGGGGATTGTTTCGCCTGGCAAGCTGCTGAATTCAACCATAAGACAATGTACACCTATCGTTTTCCAACATGAGGTCCTTAGCAATGCACAAACGTAGCTACTACAATTATGAATTATGGTGCTGGAGAGAAAGAAGATCAAACCTCTCCATTCTGAAGGAAATCAGCCCTGAGTGCTCACTGGAAGGACAGATCCTGAAGCTGAGGCTCCAATACTTTGGCCACCTCAGGAGAAGAGAAAGACCCTGATGTTGGGAAAGATGGAGGGCACAAGGAGAAGGGGAAGACAGAGGACGAGATGGTTGGACAGTGTTCTTGAAGCTACCAGCATGAGTTTGACCAAACTGCGGGAGGCAGTGGAAGACAGGAGTGCCTGGCGTGCTCTAGTCCATGGGGTCACGAAGAGTTGGACATGACTAAACGATTAAACAACAACAAAGCTACTACAAGGTGTCTACTTTTCTTGTTCAGGCTGCAAAACCTTTATTGGTTGTTAACGGTTTTCTTAAAAGCTGTTGCCCCTACTCCTTTCCTGAGTCCAGCCATCTTTTTTTCCTCATGAAAGCGTTCCCCACATTCTTACCTCCAAACATTAAAAAATACACTGCTATAGTCAACCCAGGCTTTCACCCTTTACCTGAGAATACCTACATCAGAGAGTTCCTTCTCCTGACCCCAGTTCCAATCTTCAACCGTCACTCCTACTACCTATCCCCACGTGAAGTTTTCAACCATGGCTCTAGTTGTGTGTTAACGACAGATTTTGAAATACAGAAGGCGCAACCCACCATATTTGTGCAAGAATCCTACTAGCTGATATCCCCCCCTTTAAATGGTATCACATTTACAGTGCAGTCCTAATAAGACTGACTTTAATGGGATTTACTCTCCAGTATGTAGGTTAGCCTGTTCAGGGATACTCAAATCTGAATTATATACAGTTGCCCTAAAACACAACATGAAAACAGGTCTTCAGCACTTCATATCTCTAGTAATGAAAGGTAGAAAAGAACACTACTGCAAATGTATTTCAAGTAAAAAAAGTATTGTTAAAGTGAGATACTTGTTGTGCTGTGTAGACTAAGAACGACTAAGAACACGAGGAAGAAAGGTTACCTTCACGGAAACCTTATTGGCAAGTCCATCTCGAGATTTACGGTAACCATTTTCCAGCTTGCCTTCCCTTTTGCTGTCTTTATCTTTTTTCTCAGATTTCTTCCTTAGACGGAGTGCTGTGTGCCAAGATGACGACTTCCTGAAGCCAGAACATTGTGATTAGCTGGACCCTTGCCTTGGAAAACATTCGAACATGCAGAAGGAGGAACATCTGACGGATAATCCACCAAACAGTGAGTATACGAACAAATGACTGATGAAACGACATGGGATCTTCTGGTGGCCTTGACACAAAGAGTCTGATTTCTGTGATCATTTTTACAGGAACAACTAGTCTGAGACTAGTTCTTGCTGCATTTGTAAACCTGTGTTTAGGCTGCATCCTTTCGGACTGCAGGGTTCAGTTATTTTTTCCATCCATACAAAAACTTTTCTCCCATAGAAAACTATATATCAGGGGGAAGAATTGGAGCTCAGCTTCCTCTTTCACAAGTTTTCTTTGTGGAAAGATCTATTTATTTTTGCATGAGAAAGCACACTGTTATGTAGGCTCCCATCTGCGTCTAGCTTCAACCACTCCAGATTCTTCACCTCAGTGAAAACTAGGACTCAGACTTACCTTTCCACGGAAGAAAAAAAAAAAGGGGGGGGGAACATCTGTGACTCTTCACAGGCCTGACCCATCTCTGCCTCCTGGCTTCCCTCCTCCCTGCTTCTGTAATTCTTTCTGCCACAAACTCTCCCTGCTCACTAAGCCCTGTTACCTCTTCAGATTTTAACATCATCATCATCATCATAATTTATTTATACCCCGCCCATCTGGCTGGGTCCCCCCAGCCACTCTTGACGGTTTCCAACAAAACACTAAATTACAATAACCTATTAAACATTAAAAGCTTCCCTAAACAGGGCTGCCTTTAGATGTCTTCTACAAGTTTAGTAGTTATTTTTCTCTTTGACCTCTGGTGGGAGGGCGTTCCACAGGGCGGGCGCCACCACTGAGAAGGCCCTCTGCCTGGTTCCCTATAACTTGGCTTCTTGCAGCGAGGGAACCGCCAGAAGGCCCTCGGCACTGGACCTCAGTGTCCGGGCAGAACGATGGAGGTGGAGACGCTCTTTCAGGTATACTGGACCGAGGCCATTTAGGGCTTTAAAGGTCAGCACCAACACTTCGAATTGTGCTCGGAAACGTACTGGGAGCCAGTGTAGGTCTTTCAAGACCGGTGTTATATGGTCTCGGCGGCCGCTCCCAGTCACCAATCTAGCTGCCGCATGCTGGATTAATTGTAGTTTCCGGGTCACCTTCAAAGGTAGCCCAACGTAGAGCTCATTGCAGTAGTCCAAGTGAGAGATAACCAGAGCATGCACCACTCTGGCGAGACAGTCCGCGGGCAGGTAGGGTCTCAGCCTGTGTACCAGATGAGCTGATAAACAGCTGCCCTGGACACAGAACATCTCATCTTCCCAGTCTTCTCACTGTTATCCTACCACCAATCTCCAGGCTCTGAGCCTCCTTCCCTTGGAGGTTCCTCAGCTGGTTCCTCCCAGCATTCCTTTGTGTCCAACCGGTCTATGACAGCCAGCCAAATCTATCACGTGTCTGTTTTCCTACTGCAACAGACCAACACAGCCACTCCTCTGGGGTGCATGGCAAACTAACAATCTTACCAAAAATGTCCACCTTAAAAGGAGCACCTGAGACACTTACTTCATTGTTCCATCGGGGTTCTCAATGGTGACTGCACTGGTATGCCCCAAGACATAGCCGGGGATCCAGCCCTCGGCTGCGGGGCACTGGTCAGTGGCGGCTCGGAACACCAAAAACATGTTCTGTTGGTTGCTGGCTAGAATTTGCACGACTTCTCCTTGGTAGACATTAATCTCATCCTCCTTCACTGCCGTATAATCGTGTGTCACCAGCATGGTGGAGATATTGCTACTGCTGCTACTTTCACTCTGTCGGCGAACCAATCAGGTAGAGAGAGGAAAACAAGGAGGAAAAAGGAGACAGTTTACAAAAATACCGGGGAGGAGCGGGAGAGAATGCCTCTCTTCCATGACATTAGCGCCTAAGAATAGTCATTTCAATAAGCTTGTATTAAAATAAAACCTTTACACCCTTTACATGAACCATATGAGTACTGAGATTTTTCAGAAACAGAGCAAGTAAATTAAATTGACCAGTAGGGCTTATGTTCTTAATATCCCCATCATTAAGTGTGAACCTATGGTTTTTATGTTCATGCACTAATCATTTAGCCTCCTTTCTTAAAGACAGGAAAGGATGCATGTTTGGACTTAAGAAAATCTCTGTAAACCTTCCATTAAACAAACAAGCACCAGCCTGTTTACTCATCAGGAGCTTAAAAGCAGCACCCAGCAGCAGCTTAAGATACTGGTTAGTAAACCAACATTAAATCTCAATTTCCCATTTCAGATGCAACAGGGAATTGCAATTTAAAATAGCCATGTTAAAGCTGGTGAGTAACAAGTGGTGTGGGACTGACACTACCTTCTGGTGTGATAAGCTATGGTTTAGTGGGATCATTTTATCAGAAATGGCTCACTAAGTCACCTTACACTGCCTTTTCTAGAGTTCGTAAGCTGCATGCCCTGCCTATCCCAGTGCTGCTAAATTCATTCTGTCCAGAAAGCACTGGATAGTACCCATTCTGGGCTCAAGAACACCAGATGCCTGAACTATTAAAAAAAACCTAATTTTTTTTTATTTGGCTGAAATCGGAGATTGGCAGTAATTTAACAAATCCACAGATTCTGCAAAAATGACTTGGGGACAAGATGTTTTCACCCACTGATACAGGGAAGTATGTCGTTCCTTTATCCCAATACAATATCTGGAAAAGGAAAGTTAATTGGGGAAGAAATATACTGCTAAGCCTAAAGGGGAAGGTGGTGTTTCCATTAATGGTGGGATTCCTATTTCAAATGTTCCTGTTTGCTGGTGAAATGAACAGTATCCACCTTTAGTAAATGGGTGGTGGAGAGACAATTATTATTCCCCCTATGTGTAAGAGTCTAAGAAGCATTTTTTAAAAAAAATTAAGGCAATCTCCCTTCAAATAACTGCCGAGTCCTCTTAAAAGATTTGTTTTGCTTTAAATTTAAGCCACTTCTGGCTATTTGCCTGATGCATAGGTATAGTCTCGAACCCAAGACAGCTAGTTCCTAGTATGAAGCTATCTGCCTCTGCAGCACATTTTCTCCATATGGAGAAATGGCATTTTCACACACCCCCATGCAGCATATTAAGAACACATAGAAATACTACCTTGAACAGCCCCATCCCTTACAATGAGCAAGCTTTTCTTTACGCTGGCTGCCAAGCTGACATTTCCCTAAGCTAAGAAAACAATTTAAGGAGGTATGCCAAAGCCAAATCAAATAAATATAACAGGAGCTCAGAAACAGAACAAACATGCAAAGCGGAATTTCTTACCCTACAGCTATGATACAGTGAGTGAAAGAGGAAATAAGAAGAGGTCTACATTGTTAAAAAAAATTCAACCAAGTAGTGCATGCTTTCAAGAAAGGTTCTGAAGGCCAAGTGATGTGCGATCGAGGTTGTGCGGAAGCTGTGAAAGGAGCTGAAGAAGTGTACCACACACTTAAATTGGGATGGGGGGTGGGGAAAAGGGTGTGGTTTTAAGACCAGCGTCGAGTTTGAGGATGCAACTATTGCAACCCTATGAAGAATGATTATTCTGAAAATAACAATAGGTGTCCTTTGACTGCCATGTTGCATTTCCAGATTGGCAGCTTTAAAGAAAAGGAGCCGAGGTCTGCTGGCCGACAACCTGATCTTTCCTCGCAGAGCGGGCTGAAAAATGAAATCTCCAGGTGGCCCCAGCGCAGCGCTTCTTAGAGAACAGAAGGTATTTAGCTTGGAGGTTTGATTACAGTAGCCTTCTATTTGTGTGCACTAAGTGTATTTATCAGGATATATTTTTGTGATGCTGTAAGATTCCTTGACCAGGTACGGATTTTTAAAAGACAGCAAGTCAACAGAATGCTTCAGCTCAACCGAAACACAGGAAGAGCAGCCTAACAGAACCTCCATGTTCTCTGAATCCTGGATGTCAGAGAGTTCAGGGGAGAGAAGTGGAGTGTTGAATTCATGTACTGCCATGTGGGTATCTTGGGTTCATTTGGCTGGCCACTGTTGGGAACAGAATGGATCTTTGCTTTGATCCAGCGGGGCGATTCTTATTTTCTTCAAAGTCTCGCTGGGGTGGCACGGGGTGTGAATTGTATGCATGTATGTAAACGGCAGAGGAATCCCTAAGCAAAACTGCCTATGGAAACACAGGTGAGGCGCAAACTGAGCTCCACCAGGGCAGCTGTACACAGAATGTTAATTTGTGCCTTCGTGTTAGATTGGGGGGGGGGGGGGGAGGAAGCCAACAGCAAGTTAGTAGAAACCAGACTAGCAGATTTTTTCCCCCTCCCAGCAGAGGTGGAAGTCACATTTAGAGTTAGAAAGGTTTTCTTCGTGTCTGTATACATACTTGCAAGTTTATGTCTTATGTATACACACAGAGAGGCGACATACGTTTCTACTGAGATTTGCATAGAAAGACTGGGAGCGACTGATTATTATTATTTCAGAGCAGCGGTGCAGCACCAGAGAGCCAGAAGTTAGTACGGAGAATGATGGCAACGCACAGGAAGGGAGGAGGAGCATGGGAAGATTTTTTTGTTTTTAGAGGAGCTTGCAGGATAGAAGCGCTCCAGCTCTTACCCCATTACTCTGGGTGGAGTGTACTGACTGCTCGCTGGTCGAGGAACATGTGCTCATGCGGTCTGTGTCCTTGCTGTGTGAAGAGTGGCGGTGGACCTGGCGCTGGAGGGAGTCACTGTCCCCGGGAAAAGTGAAGGAGCCGGGGCGGCTGACAGGGGATGCTGGGATGGAGCTCCAAAAGGAGCCCTTCTGCAGGGGGCTGCTGGGAGGAAAGGCTTCCTTGCCAAAAGGAGAAGGGAAAGTCATTGCGGGAGGAGAGTTTATTGGCGAGACGGCTCCGGGCCTCGGTTTCCCCAGCGCCAGCGATCCCACGCTGCTCCTGGAACGGATCTCCTCCGAGTTCCCGCGGAATTCCCTCTGATCCGCGTCTGCCGAGCCGCAAGCGCTTCCCGACGCCTTCCGGGGGCTCTCCATCGCTTTCATCTTGGGGATCTTCTCTGGTTCTCTCTCTGGACCGTTCTGCTGAGCGTTTGGTACCGGGTGCCTGCCTGCCTGGCTAAGGCCAGCCTCTAGGGTGGTGGTGGTGTGGGGAGGCAGGGAGGAATTGTGAATGGACATACCTGACATCTTGTCTGCCTCTGCTTGGACTGAGGCTGCAGAGGAGACCAGGACTGGGGAATGGTGTCGGACCGGCTGCGGGATCCGGGAAGGCCTGCTACGGCTGGAGCTGGGGATTCCAGGGCAGGTGCTAGGGCCACTGCTATTGCTGCTGCCGCCGCCGCCACCAGGACCACTGTGGTTCCTCTGGTACTCGATCGGTGATGTCAAGGCTGAGAAAAGCGAGAGGGGTTCACACAAAAATGGAAGGCAATGCAAAGCCAGTTGTCAAACAGGGTCTCAAATTCAACTGCCCCAATAGCGGTACAGTCGAACCTCAGCTCCAGAACGTAGAAAGCCCGGAAGTAAATGCTCTGGTTTTCGAACATTTTTCGGAAGCCGAAAGTCCGACGCAGCTTCCGCTTCAGTGCAGGAAGCTCCTGCAACCAATTGGAAGCTGCGCCTTGGTTGTTGAACATTTCAGAAGCCAAATGGGCTTCTGGAATGGATTACGTTTGACAACCGAGGTTTGACTGTATCTTCTTTTGCACAATCGCCATGTTTTTTGGCAGGTATTACTTACACCATTATTCCCAGATAAAGCCAAGCAACTTTAAAGCAAATATATTCATGGCAGCAAAAAATTCTGATGTATTTGATAAGGAACACAATACTATTTATGAAACAACTGTGATTAAATTAACATTGCGTTGTGTGAGTTGCTGAATTACAGTATGGACATACTATGGACAACTTCTTATTTGTCCAAGAATGTCAAAGTGAAAGCATATCGGTTATTTTTGCTTTGATGATCTATTTATATGAAATAGTGGGATTATAACAACCATGTGAATAATTTTGTGTGGATGGAAAAAATGGGATTATCTGAAATATGTATCTGTAAATCAGACTATGGTATCTAGGTGTTTTAAACTGAATAAATTGTGGGACATTATTTAGGTTATCTGTGCTAAAAAGAGGAAGTCAGGGCTAGACAAGATATTTAGCAGAAGTTCTTAAAAAAAGGAAGCTGGACATCCACTCTCGAATATAATTAATTAACAAGCAAGGTAAGCAAAATGATATGTCAAACCATTACGGCTGGCTTTTAAAAACTTAGCTTCAGTGTGATTCTGCATGGAAGGTTACTGGGAATGAACTAAAGTCTCTGACAAAAAGCTTCCACAAGGAAAGCAAAATTATTAGCCCTGTCAATAAACTCAAAATATGGAACCGTGATAGAGGGGGACTTTTAAAATAGCAAGACAAAGAAAACCGCCTGGAGAATTAGATTAATTCTGAAACTTTAGTAGGAAGTAGAAATGAAGTCCACTTTACCATTTAGAAAATTACGCTGGTTTTCCAAGATTTGGTTGATTTCGTGGATCCACATTTGGCGGACTCCTGGACTGGTGGAATGCAAAACAAAAGTCTCCATAACATCACCTGCCCGTGACGTTAGTGCAAATTTACAGGGATCGCTGTCTACGTTTTCCTCCAAGCACAGGCCACTCACCTTCATTAAAGAGAAAAAGGGAAAAGCTTTCAGAAAATGCCAATTTCATCCTTTTGTTACTACTTTTGATCAGATGGCATGCGGTAACCTAGCAGGAGCACCCATGTCGAGGAATTCCCAATAAAGACCACTCTGCGAGCTGGTCACAGCTATACACAGCCAAAACCGGAAGGGGCACTAGCAATTGGAGAACTTGTTGCACCAGAGCCTATTGGCACTGGAGCTGGGGATGTAACACTCATTTCTAGTCCATGTTGTCCATAGCCCAGCCCACACAAAGCGTCAAACAACTAATCCAGACTGTGGCAGCTAGACTGGTGACTGGGAGTGGCCGCTGAGACCATATAACACCGGTCCAGAAAGACCTACATTGGCTCCCAGTACATTTCCCAGCACAATTCAAAGTGTTGGTGCTGACCTTGAAAGCCCTAAATGGCCTCGGTCTAGTATACCTGAAGGAGCGTCTCTACCTCCATTGTTCTGCCCGGACACTGAGGTCCACCTCCGAGAGCCTTCTGGCGGTTCCCTCACTGCAAGAAGCGAGGTGACAGGGAACCAGGCAGAGGGCCTTCTTGGTAGTGGCGCCCGACCTGTGGAACGCCTTCCCATCAGATGTCAAGGAAATAAACAACTATCTGACTTTTAGAAGACTTCTGAAGGTAGTCCTGTTTAGGGAAGCTTTTAATGTTTGAGGTTTTATCATGTTTTTAATATTCTGTTGGGAGCCGCCCAGAGTGGCTGGGGAAACCCAGCCAGATGGACGGGGTAAACATAATAATAATAATAATAATAATAATAATAATAATAATAATAATAATAGTCATGTCTTAATTTGAAGTCTTCAAGCAAATTTCACTAGCCTACCTAGACAGCCAGTGTTATGTTAATCATTCAAAACAGCCTGACAGCAAAGAAGGAAAAACGCACCCTCTCTTAAGTTTCTAAAAACTTCCCTCCTTACTTGCTAAGGGAATTTCTGACTTGCCCCTGCACAGAAGAAGCCATTTGCACTTTGACACCTGATCAATTTGTTAGTGATGAGGGGGAATTGCTCGAAAGGCTTCAAATACACCTAGAAATGAGAAAAAGTGCTAAACCAGGGAGCA
This sequence comes from Podarcis melisellensis, assembly GCF_964234715.1. Lineage (NCBI taxonomy): Eukaryota > Metazoa > Chordata > Lepidosauria > Squamata > Lacertidae > Podarcis > Podarcis melisellensis. The sequence goes on from NC_138539.1 coordinate 76,622,845, forward strand.
GTCGAATGAGACAGTGCCTCTGATTCTCAGCATTCCACGTGTCCCTACAGATTTGTCATTACCCAAGCAAAGTAGGAGCAGCTCCTCTTTAGGGACGTGGGTGGTGCTGTGGGTTAAACCACAGAGCCTAGGACTTGCTGATCAGAAGGTTGGCGGTTCGAATCCCCGCGACGGGGTGAGCTCCCGTTGCTTGGTCCCTGCTCCTGCCCACCTAGCAGTTCGAAAGCATGTGCAAGTAGATAAATAGATACCGCTCCGGCGGGAAGGTAAACAGTGTTTCCATGCGCTGCTCTGGTTTGCCAGAAGCGGCTTAGTCATGCCGGCCACATGACCCGGAAGCTGTACGCCAGCTCCCTCGGCCAATAAAGCAAGATGAGCGCCGCAACCCCAAAGTCGGCCACGACTGGACCTAATGGTCAGGGGTCCCTTTACCTTTACCTTTAAGTGAGCATGATGGCAAAGGAGGGAGCGGTCATGCCATCCCTTCTGTTCAAGCTAGTTTGGTTTCTGTGCTGGCTACAGAAGAGGGATAGTTCCCTCTTCCGTGATCAGCAAGGAAACGGTGGAGTCCACCAGTCCTCTTGGGCAGAAGGCAACTTTTAAAACTAGCCTGTATTTCCATGCTTACTTCCCTCTTTGGCCAGCATGGAAATAACAGGCTACTAGTCTCTTAGCATACTAATATTTTTTTTGCACAGGCCAGTAACTTGTGCGGGCTCTTTTGCAAGGCTGAGCTACAAAACAATACAAGATGCTGCCAGTAACTATGAACAACCTCTTTCAGTCCAACTTTCATCTCAGGTTAACATTTAACAACAGGCCTCTTGCCAACTTGCACCTGCTCCTCTTAGCTCAGCTGAAGCACAAAGTAGTTTTGCATTAAGTGTGCTGCAATGGCTAGAGTGCTGGGTTTGGCAAACCTAGAATCAAGTCCCCACTCAGTCATGAAGCTCTCTGCGGTGACCTTGTTTGAATCGTTTTTCTTTCAACCCAACATCCGTCACAGGGCACTGGTGAGAATAAATTGCTACTCTGTGCTCCCTGGAGGAAGGGAGGGATTCATAAAATTCCATTCCAGGTTAGTTTGCTGACAGACTAAAGAGCTCTCTGCAGCAATTTTTGGAGTGACCAAGTACAGCTTGGGATCTTGACTCAAGTGTGAACAAACAACCCAGAAATCAAACTCGGGAAGTCGTTCCAACAGATGAGCCAATAAAGAATACAACATCTTCACATCCAGTTTGTGAAGTGAGTTGTTGAGGCCACCTGGTGGGAAAACGCACATTTACAAGTATGGTGAGATAAAAGTGAATCATACTGAAAAAGGCAGGGAGGTCAAGGGGCCTGATCACAATATGTGTGCTATGGACACACAAAGGGGAGGATGGCGCACTGCTCCATGGAGTAAACCTTCATGGAGTTTCAATATAAACATAGATATTGACTTATATCTGATATTAAAAGATGAACAGTGGGAATGTGCATGAATAAAATGGGGTTTGGAAAAGCACACCAGCACAGAAAACAGGTAAAGGGAAGTACAACAATCATTTGCTGTTGACGTATGGGGTTGAGCAATGTTATGTTGCCATAAATCAATAAGATTCTTTATGTCATTAGACAGGTTCTTAGAAGAGGCACATCGTTCACAAGACACCATCTACAATTTCCAGACTTACTATGGGGTGGTCCAGCATTCTAAATGCTGGCATACCTGATTGGAACAGTTTTGATATTATTAACTTATAAAGCTTTGCCAGACACATGAGAAATAGTCTTTTAAAATTTGACTCCTAATCAACTGCATTTTGCAATTTTCCCCATAATTAAGAGAAACCACACCTGACTGTGTTCCAGGCCTTTTGGCTGGTTTGCTCCAAGTATTTCCAATTTCTGGCTATAATAAGCATTTGTACTGCAGCCAAAGTAGGCAACAGAAGTTAATTCCTGCTTTGTAATTCACTTAATTTCTCTGAAAACCATTTTCTAAAACCCAGTCACTTGAGGGAGCGCTCCCACTGTGCTCAGGAGGCTTCGCGTTGCTTTCGTTGAAGCCAGGAGAGCAAGAGGGATCAGTGCGCACCGATCCCTCTTGCTCTCCTGGCTTCGCTTCGCTGGAGAGGTGCTGCGCAGGGAAAGCTGGAGAGGGAAAGCTGTGCAGTGCCCCTTCAGCGAAGCGGTAGGAGAAACGGAAGGGGCTGGGGGATTCGAACCATCGACCTTCTGATCGGCAAGTCCTAGGCTCTGTGGGTTAACCCACAGCTAGCCTTTCATCTCCTGATCATTGGTATATTTTCACTAAGCTTTGAAATAAACCCTTTCTCAGTGTTTTTTGCAGAATCAGGAGATTAATCCCAGAGGAAGGGGACACCCCCCTTTAAACAGTCTATGAGCACAGTTGGATTAGAAACTGTTGTCAAAATGGAATTGAACCCTCAAGCCCACTGCATAACTAAAAGAAAAAACATATGCAGAAGACTTACCTTGATACTGTTTTTAAATAAGAATCCTGGCGTTGAGAAGCCTTTCTTTTTATCTAGTGGTTCACTGAATATAACAATCTGTTCAAACAGGAACACCCGCCTTTCTTTGCAACGCGGCAAGAGTCCCGTTTCCTGATCTGTGACCATGAACGTATCTTGCAGCAACAGCTTACCCTGGGCAACAATTTTACCCTAAAAAAGAGAGGCCAGAACAAGTTGAGTCAACCCTTTTTAGTCCATCAGCTGAAACAAGTCTGATAAATGTCGTTTGGAACGCTGGGTACCTTTCCAGTTAGGAGTTTGATCTGGCCTTCCACAAATTGTCATGCAGATCTTTTTTGGTTGGAAGATTAAATAAGAAGAGTTTGTTTTAAGAGCCTCTGCACGTTCTATGTTGAGGTTCGGGGTCTCCTCTTGTTGCCAGTTCACTTTGGTACTATGGTGTTCTGTTAATGCCTGCTTGTTATTAACTGATAAACTGTGGACCTCTTTGGATAATTGGGTTATTTGAGAGGCTATACCTCTAATTTGTTGGAAGATATGCTCAACCGTTCTTGCAATTAGAGTTAATTGGGTGCTCTCCCTACTTGTTATTCCTTCCTCTCTGAGCGGCACAAGATCAACTTGCCCCATTGCTGGATCTAGTTCCAGCTGAAACAAGTAGTTATATTACCAAAGAAAGTATGGCTAACAAAATTTTTACATTCCACATGGTTATGTTACTGAGAATTGGTGCTGCTCTCCGATTCAAACTATATCTACATTCTTACGGTGCTCTGCTAAATTTATCCCCGAAGGACTGTAGCCTGTAGAAGACCGAAGTTGGGAATCCAAAGGGACATGTGACTGATTAAAAACAACTAAATGGCAGAAACAGTGGTATCAATACAGTTAAGATCATAGAAAGAAAATCACACACTCTCTCATGGTCATCAGGAAGCCTCTTCCCATTCCACGTGATCATGGGTTGTGTGCGCACTTCCTTTGGGCCACATCTCAAAATGTCACAACCAAGCAGCCCCACCCGTTAGCAAATGTACAATTTAGCGGGGATCAGGAATGCAGCTCCTTACCTCCATAGCTGTCAACTTTCCTCCCCTTTTTAAGGGAAATTCCCTTATTCCAAATAGGATTCCTTGCAAGAAAAGGGAAAGGTTGACAGCTATGCCTTACTTCCACCTGATGTATATCAACTGAGCCATTATTACACAACAACCATGTGAATTCGGGCTCACTGCATTATCTCTGCACATTATATTCTGGCTCTTGTTCCAACAACTGTGACATCCAACATGCATATGTCAGATGAGAACAGGGACTAATCTACACTGGTGAGTTATAACGTTAAAAATGCGTTATAAAAATGTAACACCAGAGGTAGCTGTAGAGTAGCGATGTGTCACCAATGGGAAATTGCACTGGGAGCTATTTTTTAATAGCATTTTCCATCAGTATAGATCCAGCCCAGCTGCTCTAGGAGGATGAAAGAGCAGGGACAAGAGGTCATGAGTTCTAAGTTTGGGTGCAAGCCTTCAGGGGCACAGTTCCCTGTACTATTCCTATCCTTATGCTTTGCCCTCCTGCCAGCATTACAGTTTAGGGACCTAGCAGGGGCAAGCGAGCAAGAAGGCTACTTCCCTATGGTCTGTTTTCAACCTCTAACGAGAAAAAAGGTACTTCAATTGGATTTTAGGAGTAATTTTGAAGCTGAAATGAGTCCAAATGTTAAGAATACATGCACTTATTCTTAAAATGCTTCCAGGTAACTCAAAACCAGATTGTAATGGGAGGATGCTGTTTGTGAAGAAAAAGGTGCCCAAACCCAAGGAAGGACTTACATCAAATCCTTGTAAACGACCAACATTCATCATGTCGTTGCACCGTTTTGGGACTATACACATTACTTCTACAGCCCTCTATTGAATCAAGAAAGAGAGAGAGATTAGAACAGTCAACTGTGCAATGCCTTTTAGTTATTCTTTTCAGATTCTCTAAGGTGCCACTACCAAGATTGATTGCACATATCGAAGAGGCAGGCTATATAATAAAATTTGTTGGGAGACTGCTTCTGGGAACAACCTGCCCCTTCCTGTAATCTCCATGACGAATTCTCCCAAAGTGATGGAACTGCTGCTTTAACCATTAATTCCAGAATAAATCCAATGTGGAAAAACAAAAACAGAACAATCTGTGTGAAGGAGGTCCACAGACTGCAGACAGATACAGAAAGAGTGCTATAATTCTGCTACAACAGCTGTCTTGATGCTGGCATAAATATTAAAGAAAACAGTATTTCTAAGTACCTCTAATTCTGTTGTATCAAGATTAGCTTTTTTGGAGTACTTAAGGAAGTCCTGCAAAGAAAAAGAAAGAACTATGAGTTGACATCTTCTACTAAAATTATATATGTGTATGCATATACCGGTATATTGGGAAGTCCTGATGATCAGAAACTGCTGATGATAATAAAATGTGCATTTATCTACCATCCCATTTTGGGACTTCTGGGAAGCCCTGATGTACAGCATATCAGAAATAAAATGCTTAGGCGAAGAAATCAAACAGTAAAAACAAAGTGTGTTTCCTGACTGTCCTTCAATTGCTTTGCATATTTACTGTGTTTTTGTTTTATATGGGCAAGTGCTTTAAGTTGTATATTTTATGGTTGTAACCATATGTTATAAGTGAGGTAAGAAATCAAACAAAGCAAAACAAATATTATTTTATTCACAAGTAGCTAAATCCCCACAAAGGGCTCTGCTTTCTCTGAAATTGGCAAACAGAGGAAATGAAATGTTTTCAGATCAGAATTAACACTAGTTATTTACTATTTCCTGTTGCATACTTATGTAAACTACCTTAGCAGACACACAGTGCTCCAACAAAAACAAACAACATTTGTGGGTACTGTCTGAGAAATATCTGCCTATATCTATAAGATGCAAAGCAATCTTTTTTTTTTAAGTGTTCCAAATGCTATACAGCAATAAAACTCCCAACCGAGAGCATTCAAAGTGCCTTACCTTTAGTAGCAATTGGTATTTCATAATTCTTTGCACTGGTTTTATCAGCAAGTCGGTGAGCTGAAGTCGGTGACCCAAACGTTGCTTCAGGTCCTAGTAGTAGTAAAATAAAAGATCAGAGCAGATCCTGTAACTCTCTATTTTGAGAGGAAATATCATCAAGGAAGCTAGTTTTGACAGCCACTCTAATACAGATTTCCCTTCAGGATTCCTAACAGCTTCCCTTAGATTAACTCTCTAAATTACTTAGCAAAATGAACTGTTAAAAAAGAAGAAGTTTGCTTTTCAGTAGGGCTCACGTCTTCCCTGACTTCATTCTATCCATATCCCAAAGAAATCTGTTGAGTCTCATCCCCTTTATCCTGTCTGGGCCTATCATCCCTCCTGTTAAAGGACGACAGTTATTCTTAGTTACACACAGCCAGACCATCTATGGATGCCAAACCTGGGGGGCTTACATTTTAATAACCTGGGGGCTTAAACTTTAATAGGAAAGGGAGATGATGGTGGCAGCAACCTCAGGCCAGCTTGGGAACAAGAAAGACTCATTTTGGCCCTACTTAATTTTCCAGGCTTTGATTGGCTGGCAAAAGAAGGATGCAAAAGTAAACTATTCCCTTGGATTGTCTGTTGGGCTAAAACTAGTTTTCTATTAACACTTGATGCTCAGTCAATACAGAGGCAGCATGTGTTCATACATATCTAGGGACCAACACCTATCCTTGCTTGTACCTTCAAGCTGACAGAATCAACACGGTAAACAGAGATTTAGCCACATCTGAATAAGTAGTAGTCTCTATTACTCTTCGTTTAAACCAGTGTTTTCCCAAACGTACGTCTCCAGCTGTTTTTGAACTACAGTTCCCATCATCCCTGACCACTAGTCCTGCTAGCTAGGGATGATGGGAGCACCTTCCAAAAACAGCAAGAGACCCAAGCTTGGGAAACAATGGTTTAAACTTTCCCCCTCATTTGAATGTCTTTGGCTTGGTATGTGAAAGCAGCTAGTGATTTGAATTCAGGTTGCTATGAAAACATCTTAACACCCACTTAAATGAGTCGATGTCACTCGGCTTCCTGATGTCTCACACGTATTGTATGGTAAAATCACAAAAAAACCCGATTCCATGCTGTAATTCACCTTGAAGCAGAATTTGATGTACAGAATTATTAAACCCTAGAGCTAATTGGGGGGTGGGGGGGGGAGAGAGTTTATTCATTTGGTAACAATAAACTAATTTCGATCTCAGCCACAGATCCTGAGAGAGATAATGTCTCAGAGACTGCAAAGAACAATAATTTTTGGAAAAGATTATGAGTATATTTCTTCTGTCCAGAAAGAGACAGCCAACCCCCCCCTGCCTTTGGCACTTACCTCAAAAAAAGTATCAATGTATTCCGAGACAATATGCTCAGACTTTGGTTTGTTTTGGCAGTAAACTATGTACATGTGCAATCTTCTCTCCTGCAGCAGAGGGAAAAGAACAAGGATGTTGTATTTCATGAAAACGTAAAGCATACTTGGCACGGACCAGAGTAGCACAGATCATTAGAACAAAAGCTACCATATTCTACAGGAATATAATGGTCCATATAAGATACTGCATTTTCCATACTGTCTCACCTACTCTCTTCCTTGCATATGCTCACAAGTGCTTGGATAAATCAAGTGTGCAACAGACTAGGTGTGGGGAACTTCTGGCTCTTCAGATGTTGCTGAATGACTCTTCCCATCAGCCCAAGAAAGCATGGGCGATGCTCAGAAGTGATGGCCATTGCAGTTCAGCAACAGCAGGAGCTTGAGAGGTTCCCCATGACTGCCGTACACGAACACAGCCAACAACGATAATTGCAACTGACGGAGAGCACCTTTTACACAATTAGCCTGCTGGTGGTCATATCTATGTTCGCCTCAAGTCTACACTTTGTGCCCAGAGACGTTTGGCAGAGGATTATGACCCACATTACTGTCAAGGCATATCCTCCCTGCTGCCCCCAAATTAATAAACCCATTTGTTATGCAGGCTTGTGCATGAGTGCAGCTGCTCCAAAACTTTGTGCCCTCAGGGACTGCTTCCCACTGCCAAGGAACTGTCAGAGCCAGTCACGAACCCTCCTTATATTGCAAAGAATTCTGGAGTGTACTCAAAGGTTGTGGGCATTCTAGGGCACACTTTGAGTCAAAGCAAGGTCCAACACTCCTCTCTGGCTGTGTGCTCTGAAGGGCTAAAATGACAGTAATGAACAACTCCATCTTTCGGGAAGTGTGGCCACCATGGCTGATCTTCTTGAGGAGACTCCCGCCCCCACCATGAGGAAATGTGTCATGGTACAAATAAAGAAGTGAAGAAATAACCTCTGTTCTTTAAGAGCATATTTCAGATTCGTTGTACATATGGAAAGCCACAAAAGTCTGGCTAAGTAGAAAAATCAGGAAACTAAGTGAGAGTGTAACAGATTGCATGTTCTGTCACTGCCTACACATTTAAGAGAGAACGGAAGGCGTTAGTTCTGGAATCTGCTCTGTGCATAATTTCTTGATATCTCCCCCAAGTTCACTATTCCTGCCACTCTAACTAAGCATTTTGGAAGGCAAAGAAGCAAAGCAAAGCAAGTCCATGCGTTTTTTAAAAAGGCACAGAATGGAGAATACATGGGTGAAGATATAAGGGCTGCTTGTATGTTGTCAAATATCCAGATCTATGATCGACGCAGCTTCTATATATGCAATGGAGAGGAGGAGCATACTTACATGTTTAACAAAAAGTGATCCCAATTTTTCTGGATCCTCAAGGCACTTCTCTAATTCTCCTAAAAAGAAACTGAACAGTACAAAAATATATTTATTATTAGCCTCATTGTGACAACAAACAACTGATTCAACAGCAGACAACAGTTTGGTTGCATTTCATCTGTGGGAGGCATCTACTTTAGGAAATAGAAAGGTTTGTGGAAGACGCATCAGTGGATTGGCTGAAGACACTTTTGTCATTTGCCAGCAGCCATATCACATCACCCCAGTATTATGTCCAGTCCGGCAATTAAATGCTGCAAGAAATCCCAGGGTGCCCCTCTCAGCTTGGACACTGCTGAGTAAGTTCCCATAAAATTATAATTGCCTCAACCAGCCACTTGGTTTGACTGTGTTCCTGGGACAATTCTGAGCCCAGGCGAAGAACATCTGGGAAAAGCGTAGGGTTTCATCGAAATGAAAGTTAACAAGCAACAGCAAGGAAGCTTTGCCCTAACTTGGGATTCCTCTGAATCAGAGCTCTACTAACACATACGCCATGTCTTCTTCATCACAGTGACAAATAGCTGAGTAGTGAACACGGTGTGTAGAGTTGCATGTCAATGCACTCATGTTACTTCCAAACTTGAGCAAAAGCAAATGGCAAAATTATCTTTATCTAGGGATAAGGGAAATTCCAGTGTAGATGAATCATGTTACATGAACATGCACCAGCAGTTGAGGAACTGGCTCTAATCCAAGGTCTGTCTATTATGTAGTTGCCACCACTCATTCGTAGAGATACTAAAGGGATAGAAGACACAGAAGGCCATTTGCGGGGCCCTAACAATGTTTGCAATGTAGGCCTTCCATCCACAGATTCTGCAGAAATAAATGAATCCATTCAGAAATGTCTTGCAATAGTCCAAATAGTCCACCAGACAGTTATTCTTGTCTGTAGACTTTCCAAATATAAGACTCCCAGACACTAGGAGCAATTGCTGCTCAGATAGAACAGAACCAAAATCTAAGATCTCATCTTATGGCAGACTGTGCACAATTGTGAAATGAAGGGATCTGAAACTTTCAGCTGAGACCACGTTCTTGAGCCACAAAGTTATATTAAATCAAGGGCATCCCTGTTACTAGAACAACTAGGACTAGGCTCCATCCTTAGGTACCAGAGATGTCCAAATGTTAAGAAGCAAACTGCAATATAGAGGTCAGACTTCCATCTGAAACAAGGCACAGCTAAACCACCTTAGTGCTGGAAATAACTGGCTTATAGTTCCACCTGTGGCATGCTGTAAATTGGAAACTGCCCCCAAGTGGTAAAAACCAAAGTAATTTCTTTCTACTGAAATAAACTGGGCACCAGATACATTTCCAGGAATGGCCTTCCAACAGTATCCGTTCATTACAAAAAGCACAAGACAGCAGGACAACCTTTGCCTGGAACCTAACAGAGGTGGATGCCTGGTTGAAAAAAATACATAATTTGTGTGCCTCCAGAGAAAAGACCCCCTTATCCAGTAGCTCCCTGCCTGACACTTGGAAAAGGGTCTCTGAAGGGCTGTCACATGAAAGATGGAGCGAGCTTGTCTTCTCCTGCTCCAGAGGATAAGACCCGAACCAATGGATGCAAGTTAGAAGAAAGGAGATTCCAACTAAACAGCAGGAAGACGTTTCTTGACAGTACGAGCTGTTTGACAATGGAACCAATTCCCATGAAAGGTGGTGGACTCTCCTTCGCTGGAGATATTTAAGCAGAGGTTGGATGGCCACCTGTCATTTATGATCTAGTTGAGATTCCTGCATTGCAGGCGGTTGGACTAGGTGACCCTCAGGGACCCTTCCAGCTCTACAATTCTATGGTTCTATGTCAATTGTTACAACATGCTCGACTCAATTTTTCCAGTATAATATTTTTATGCTGCTTGGGGTGGTTTTTGTCCACTTCTTCAGCTGGTTATGCGAGATGAGAACCAGAAAGAAAACCAGTTATGAACAAAAACAAAAACATACATACTCTCTGTGCCAGTCATATATTTGATGAATGTTGCCAAACACAATTTTGTCTTTCCCTTTCATGTCGTCCGGAACACCATCTTCTTTCATGAGTGCCATGTAACCCTGGAGTAAGTTAGTAAGAAAAATGGACATGAGTGCCGCTGTTCACCTTTTTATTACTTTTAACATTGCAAACTGCTGAGTACCACCTTGGGCCCTTTATCATTCTTCCTCCATCCCCCAAAATCCCCCTGCTGGCTGATGTGTTTTTAATAATATCTATCTATCTATCTATCTATCTATCTATCTATCTATCTATCTATCTATCATCTATCTATCTATCTAGGGGGGTGGCTGAAAATACATATAGTGGTACCTTGCGTTATGTACCGTCCCCCTTATGAATGCTGTGGGTCACACGCTCCGCTAACCCGGAAGTAGATGCCCCTTGTTGCAACCTTTGCCCCAGGTTATGAGAGGAAGTCGTGCTTCAGTGGCACAGCAGCAGCGAGAGGCACCATTAGAGAAAGCGTGCCTCATGTTACAAGCGGTTTCCTGTTACGAACGGACCTCCAGAATGGATTAAGTACGTTACACGGGGTACCACTGTATTCAGGATGAAGTCCTAATGGCATAACTAATATGCATTCATTGATTCTGAGTATGAACTCTTGTTTAAGAAATGCCTCGCAGGATAGGATCAACAGCCACCAGGGTTGGCCAGTGGTCCAGACTATCTCTCTTCTGCTCACACCTGCCATAAGCCATGCTCTTATTTAGAACATAAAAAACACAAGAGACCCAATGGGAAGCCAAACATTTTTGCAACAGCGTAGTTGAAAATCCCTTTCCAACATGCTTCCACATTGTGGTCAAGTAAGTACTGAAGAACGGGAAGTAACAAATCCCGATTTACTCTTTTTCATATTATCAGTTTGCGTGCTTTATGTATAATGTTACATTGCTCCTTGTTTGGCTTGACACATCAACTCACAGGACCAAGTCTGTGGGAAAAGCAGCTCAGAAAGGCAAAAGGACAGTATCAATCTGAATCTTAGACAGCAAATTCATGCTGGATCCAGATTTATGTGCCTTACTGGGGGCCAGTTTGTGTGATACATGTGCAAGTATTATTTTCTTTTTTTATAATAAATTTTTTATTAGTTTTTAATTACAGTCCAATTATATTGGCCTCATTATAACAATACCAATTTATAATGCAATTATTCACACCAATCATTCAAATACCAAATTTTATAAATATAATTTAGTTAAAGTGGCCTCCATGTGCTAGATTTTATTATTCTCTTTATTTCTGCATTCCAAAATCTGTGGAAGTATTATTTTCAGTAAATGGAAGTTAACTGTCAATTTTCACAATCAATTTCATTGTTTATTTGATTTAATTTTAACAACTGTCTGGACTCAGTGTGTACCCGAGAGTAACGGGTTGGTGGCAGCAGGAAAGCGAGCACAGTGGTGGCACAGGGATCAATAGACAGTCAAACGGCCGGGGACCCTGTGTGATCGCCACATACTCCCCCCCCTCAAAGCTCAACAACTTCAGGCTATCTCCTCCCACTTTCTTAAATTGGAGTCCCCCAAAATAGGCGGCATTTTAAACACAGGGGTGTGTTATACACGGAAAAATACGGTAGTTGTGAACCAGAATAATACACGCGCAGAACCCACAGCTACCTCCACGAGTGTATTTGCACACGTTCCAGCAACAGCTAACGATTCACTACACATACCACCCAGCTTATACAAACTGTTTTTTGTTTGATCATGAACCTGTGTATATTATTGCGTAGGGGGATTTAATAGCCTGAAACAAGCCTTTGCAGGAGCAAGTAGATCTGCAAGTGCAAGGAATGCAAGCATACAAATTGTCTACTGTGCCATAAAGGGCGCGAAGAAGCCCTAAATGTAGAGCAGCCCTGGTGTGGGCAACAATCTGCTCAATTAGGTTGCACGAATGAACGCAATTTGGAACACAGAAGCTGGGGTACTCAATACAATTTGCAACTCAGCCTAGTGAGCCCCGTGATCCCACACATCTGATTCTTTCCAGATCATAAATTCAGGACAACAGAAGCAGCAACTCAAAGCAATCTAATTGAATCCATTTTTAAAGTACATCTATTGTACTTGTTTAATTTGCTGCCACGTTCAGAAGTTGTTCCTAAATCTATTAAGAGGCCTGTTTATTAAAAGGTGTTCCAGCTGTCGGTTCTAAAACTGAAATGCTGCCAGCCATTCCATTGCCTACATTCCTGCACAAGGACTGAACAGGCCCCTTCGCTGCAAATATATTACCAAGCTGGCCTTAAAGATTCAACAGCTTATTTTACAGAAGAGCCAAGAAACAGCAGGCGGTCCTGATCTCGTGCTGGAATGGAAACTAATTACAGCCAGGATTCAGAATTTACATTTTCAGCTGTCCATATGCAGTTAAGTTGGCAGCTTGTAAAAAGAGCCTTCTCAAAGATACTTTACATATGGAATTATTGCTAGCTCATCAATAACATTGGAAACTGTTGTCTAGTAATTACAAATTTTAACCTAGTTCATGACTAGCTAAAAAGGGACTAATATAACAGGTGACAAAGTAGATTTCTCCAAGCATTGCTGGTAGCATCCTCCAAAGGTGTTCGATGGAGAGGAATGGTGCTTTCCTCTTTACCCTTCTGAAGTTTGTGTTTCTTATCTGACTGTAAGCAGCACACTGATTTTAAAAAGACATACCTCTACTACGTAACCAAGATCTCTCACATAATCTCTCTCCGTCTCCACTAATTCCTGTAGAACATAGCTGCAAAGTTACGAAAAGTGAGAATAGTTAAGGGTGGCGTTTTGCGATATGAACAATTTCTATGCATGCAAATAATGTGACAACAGTAGGGAATACTAGGGTAAAAGATGGTGTGACTAAGCAACATGAGATTTTTAAAAAATATATCTATCGCTATAAAAGTACTAATGTTTCTCATACTGAAATTTGAAGTGTGCATGCCAAATGGATTTAATATAATCAACATTCCACAAAGTGGCATTGTTAAAGGCCTAACTGGTTGTTGCAGCTACCATTTGTGTGAACTGAAGAGCCCCCCAAAGTAAACATTTTATGTTTCTGAGACTCTCAACTTTCCTGCTAAGTTTTTAAAAGCATTACAAGCACAAGACTGGGGGCTAATGTGCTAGACAGGGGAAATTATTGCAATTTAGCTGGCTTTCCAACAAAATCCTCCAACAGTTGAAATAATCAAAGTCTTAACTCGCTGAACAAAAGAGGTAAAAACTAATGTCTACAATAACACAGATTTTACAACACAGAAGGCAAAGGACAGATGTTCTTCTTAAGCATATAAGGGAAAGGGATTGGTGGGCTAGTCTTACTGTCGCCTTTTTAAAGAGCTGGACTTCCGCTCTTCCATCTCATCTATGGGCGAAGAGGAGGAGAGAAGGGAGTTGTCTGAAGGATTGAATGATGGGCTGCTGCTGTCTCCCTGGTCCACCATGAGTGAGCTTGGACGATCCTCCAGAGCCTAAGAGGAAAAGGATAAACAAGTGAGATTGGGGCAACACCATCAGCACAATCTATTTCATATACACATGCTGTAAAAAAAGATAAAGGTACCCCTGCCCGTACGGGCCAGTCGTGTCCGACTCTAGGGTTGTGTGCCCATCTCAATTAAGAGGCCGGGGGCCAGCGCTCTCCGGAGACACTTCCGGGTCACGTGGCCAGCGTGACGAAACTGCTCTGGTGAGCCAGCACCAGTGCAGCACACGGAAACGCTGTTTACATGCTGTACTTTTATCTATTTTAAGAACACGTTGATAATTTATTATTCTAACACCTTTGTCAACTATGTACTGGTATTCACAACTCTCTCCTTCCCTGGTGCAATCAAACAGTGGCAAGATGTGTTGCCATGTTTGTGGCCATTTGCAGGCACCAAAGGTCCTCCTGCAGCCCTCTGTGCTGCACCCAGCAAGCAGTTTCCTTTCAGGTCCACACCAACACAGGCTAACTGTGCCTAAGTCCAGGGTTCCAGGAAGGGGCCTGATATCAGCAATCAAAGCTGAAGCCTGGATAAATGAAACAAGTTCCTTATCTTGTGAAGTTTACTACCACGATTAGTGGTGACGGCCGCTAGCTTAGGTGACTATAATCTGGACTGGCTCTCAGAGCTAAATGAATCTTCACGTTCAGAAGTAGTGTACCACTGAATACCAGATACTTGGACACAAAACAACAGGGGAGACTTCTGGTCTGATTTCCCAGTATGGCTCATAGAGCCACATGTTTCGATAGGATTCCACGCTGCTCTAAACAGGGGTAATAATAATAATAATCATCATCATCATCTATTTTTACCTCGCCCATCTGGCTGGGTTTCCCCAGCCACTCTGGGCGGCTTCCAACAAAATATTTAAAATACAATAAAACATCAGACATTTAAAACTTCCCTAAACAGGGCTGCCTTCAGATGTCTTCTAAAAGTCAGATCGTTGTTTATTTCCTTGACATCTGACAGGAGGGCATTCCACAGGGGGGGTGCCACTACCAAGAAGGCCCTCTGCCTAGTTCCCTGTAACTTCTCTTCTCACAGTGAGGGAACCGCCAGAAGGCCCTCGGAGCTGGACCTCAGCTGGGGAATCCATAGCCTTCTGCATATTGTGGGAATCCTGCTCTCATCAGTCCCAGCTAATATGGTTGGGGATGATGAGAGTTGTGGTCCAACAACGTATTGAGGGCCTCTAGGGTTCCCCCAAAAGGAAGGAAAACATGCCATCAAACAAAGCAGACTCACCATTTTACTCTTCACAAGCTCTTCTATTGCACTGACAAGTTCGGCTGCGCTGGGAGTCTCTGAGCTGGTAGGACGTACCAATAACCGGGAAGATGCCTGCACAAGGGGGTGAAAAGCAGGAGGAGAGGCATCCCCAACATCAATTTGAGGCTATACACACTATCAATATTTGTCCCCGAGGCATCTTGCTAATGAAAAAAATGCCTCTCTTTCCACTTCTTTTTTTTTTTAAACCCCTCTATTTGACACAAGCACCAAAGGAAGCTTTAAATAAACTCTGGTATTGACAAACATTAATCTGCCTGTGTCCATTTAATGCTTTTATAATACCTGGATAGGAACTCATAATGCTCCGCTTGCAGCTGGATAATATTTTTTTGGATAGCCTTGATCTTTTTCTTTCTCTAGAACCTATCAAAGCTACTACGCAAAGCCAATGCCGGATGTACCGAATTATCTAAGGATCCTTTCCCACCCCTCCCAATTCAACTCACATTATAAAGCCACAGGGAAAAGAACTGCAACGAGTGAACGAAACAATAAATCAACTGTAGAGTAGGCTAATACTACTAAACAAGGAGCCAATTGATGATTCTAAAAGGGAGCAGGGTCTTTTTGCTCACCATTCCTTGTGCCATCCATCTCCCCCAAAGGTAAGTGCAGAGTCTAGAAGATCTCTGTCCTCAAAAGCTACAAGATGCCAATTTATGGCTGCAACTGAGGATAAAAGGTGTTGACAGCAAAAGGATATTGGGAGGGTTGGTGGCCACTGAATTTGGCTTTCAGTAATTAGCAAACATGCAAGCCTGTTTGCAGATTACATGTACCATTAACTGGAAGCTAAACAAGGCACAATAATATGAACCTCACTTCATATTACAAGGACCAGCAGGGATGTACAGCATGCAAAACACAGGTTACGTTGTTCTTCACCACTGGACGGACATGTTAAACCAACAGGTACAATGCTTCAGAACACGGAACTCTGTTCAACCTCATCTATGGGAGCAGAAAGATTAGCTCCCATAATTTAAAGAATAGTGATAATAATAATATGCAAATTTCATGTGCTGTAGAGTTAGCTTCGATGAGACAGGGGACATTGGGAGCGGGGCAAATGCGAGAACACACAAGAAACTCTAAATGGAGAGGTAGGGAAACTGAGCCAAAGCAGAGACAGAACATAAATCAACATAATGCTAAAGGAAGAGTAAAAGGAAAAGAAAGAAAAGAAACAAAGGAAAACAAAAACAAAAAAAAAGATTAGTTATACAGCAATATAGCAGCTCTCTTAGCAATTCTATCCAAAACAAGAAGAAAACTCAGAAGCTACAATTTACGCACAACTCATGATGATGTATGGCAATGACACCGCCAACTGGAAAACTGAAAAATCTTTGCGATCCCCTAATGGAAGTGGTTGTTATTTAGTGACACACGAATTAAGGTGGCCTGACAGTGCTAGTGGCTGGACAGGGATGTCCCCTGAGCAAGTTTAAAGGGAAAGGGAAATAGAGGCAGCCATTGTTGTTGTTGTCTCCTTCCTTTCTGCTCACTGCAACTGGGTAAACCTTGGATGTGTATCAGAATGGCAATTCTTTCACAATGACTGACTTGAAATACAAATCAGGAGATACCTTCTTCTTTTTAAAAAGCAATTAACAGCTTGGTTGTGTAGCACCAAAACGGAGGAGAAGGATTAATTCCCACAGGAATACCATCATAAAATGTGAGGTGCATACTTACTTGTGAATTGTCTTTTTAATGGCTACATATTACAACAAAACATGCACTTCTTTGGCACATATGCCTTGCAGCCCACTACAGCTTGAGACTAGAGTATGCCCATTCCTGCCCAGATGAAATTTGCTATATATCACTATTTTTATTATTATTATTTCCTTCAGGGATTTCCTCCCACATCAGCTTGGCTGCCAAGGCACCCTCACAAGTTGTAGAGAATTCTGGGAAATGTTCCTGAGTATACAAGGCAATGCATAAGATACACTGGCGAAGCCTGTGGGCCTCACCATAGCCGCATGAGAACGGAGATTTGACTTCCTCAGAACATGACCAAAACTGCTATGTAGCTACGCATGCATTACAGGGGAAGATCAGTACTGTACTTGCAAAGAAGCCTTTTTCCAGAGAGCTTGTTCGCCATTACTGATCTTCTATTTGAGAAATGCCTACATGACGTTTCCAAGGAATCCCAGAATTCCCTGGAACACAGCTTGAAACCATGGCCCTAAGGAGTTCAAACTAAGGGATGGTACAAACATTACAAAAGTAGGAAAAGGAGAAGCTCAAGCAACTTGAACGCTGTCACATGTTGAAGGTGGAGCTGAGATAATTGTTAATTTCGCCTGTTGCCTGACTGGAATCTGAAGAGGAAAACCTTGACTCTAGGCCTAGTTGTGAGAACTGATCCAGAGATGGTGGGAATTATAAGTAATCCTTGTGGTAGAGACATTCTTGGTTGCTTTAGTCCGAACAGCAAGGTTATGTTGAATTCCTAAGCATTGTAAGAAACTAGAAACCTGAGAACTGGACAGGTTACAACAGTTATACTATTATCTCAGATCTTGCAATAAAGCTGCAATCAGGAAATATGTGACTGCCAGACCTGCTTGTTTTTGTTTTTGTTTCACCCTATCAGGGTGAAAAATATTAAGGAAATAGGGGAAATGCTTTATGGTCAACCTATTGAATATGGAAAGAAAGAAAAAGATTCTCTGTAATCTTATCACCTTTTACTAGTTTTTCCCATATTTAGTATTATTTTTTCCAAATGGAACAGAGCAAAATATTTATAATGCAAAAGCTTTTTTGTACATAATAAAAGATTTCAGGTGTAATTACTGAGCCCAGGGAGAGGAAAACTCAGCCAAACCTAGTTGCTTGAATACGTCAACTAGAGCTTTCCACATTTTTTTTTTGGGGGGGGGGGGGGTTAAATCCAATCAGGATGAAATTTCACAAGTTCCCTTTGAATCACTACGGGAGAAAATGGGGGGCGAGAATGGGATGTGATTCATTTGTGCTTCTGACGATTTAGCTAGGGACATAGCAATTCAAGGTGGGTTTATGGCACAACGAGAGTTCTTGGTTGTGAGGGTAATGAGGGGCAGTGAATAAATTGCGAAGAGGTAGGAAGAGGCTGGCCTCTTACCCTAAGCTACTTTTCAATGAACTTTCTGTGTTTCTGGCTCCAGTGAGACAGAGAACAAGCCCGGACGACTGTTTAGCAGGCCTACGAAAGATGGCATTTCAGGTTAAAAGACTGGCGCAAGGAGTGGGGTATCAAGAGTCACAAAACAGTATCAGTGCTGGCGATTGAAGGGTTAACGATAAAGCCCACATTAGATTCTAGCCTCAGTTCAGATGGTTGCCCAGAACTTTAGACGAAGGAGGAGCGATTCCCTCAGCCCTCCTCTGTGCAATGATGTCAGCTATGAACTGGGTGCTTCACATCAACACCCAATCACACCAACACCCGGTATGCGAGACTTCTGATGAGTGGGAACAAACCACACGTACGATTATGAGTCAGCATGAGTGTGGGTGTCAGTTTGGAGCACCCTGTGATATAAATGCGTGTGCAAATATGAGCGTGCATGCAGGTTTGGGCCACTCCTGCGCCATAAAAAGGCCTGGGCAAGTGTTTTAACAGAATGGAAAAGCCATTTGGCACAATAAACTGTGATTAGAACTCTTAATATTGCCTTATACGTATGTCAAATCATCTAAGTGTCTACCCAACTAGGAAAGCAGATGAATTAGAAAAAAAAAGTAAAGGAAGTTTTGAGATGCATTTCCAAACCCCGTGCTGCTTTTTTCTGTGATTCTGTGACATGGATAGCCAATCACAAAGCTCACATGGTGTCCATCAAGCATCATGCATGTATTTTTCTCACCATATTCTAAGAGAATGTGTGAGCAATGACTGGGCCAAAGCAGAAGCCCTATTTGCCCTGTAGCAAAACACAAGCATGCAACCGATGGTGGGTTTTATATTCTGGCATTTGTACTGGTGCACAGAGAAGTCCTGTGAGAAAAAAATCCCTTTAAAAAGTAGTTGACACTTGTACCCTCTAGCACTGTCAAGTTTATACGACACACGGGACTCCAGAATGGAGAAATGTGGAGGAATGGGTGGAAATTAACTTTTAATGGTTTGTCAAATTACTTTCCAGACCTTTAGGACTGTTCAGGTGCTGCTTCCCTCTTCACGCTGCTATGTATGGCGAGACTGAGACAATGTCTCTGGCTCATGCATATTCTTCCCCAGTCCTCTCACAGCATACAGAACATGGCTCCAAAAAGACAGAAGCTCCTGTGTTTCTAATACAGTGGTACCTCAGTTTTCGAACATCTCGGAAATTGAATGTTTCAGTTTTCGAACGCAGAAAACCCAGAAGTAACTGCTTTGGTTTTCGAACACTTTTTGGAAGTTGAACGTATTGAGCTTTCTGTAAGTAACTGCTTCCAAAAGTAAATTCTTCAGTTTTTGAACATTTCAGAAGTTAAACGGTCTTCCGGAACGGATTACGTTCGAAAACCGAGGTACCACTGTACAGTGGTACCTCGCAAGACGAATGCCTCGCAAGACAAAAAACGCACAAGACGAAATAGTTTTCTGTTTTTTGAGTCGTTCCGCAAGACGAATTTCCCTATAGGCTTGCTTCGCAAGACGAAACGTCTTGCGAGTTCTTGCGAGTTTGTTTCCTTTTTCTTAAAGCCGCTAAGCCGTTAATAGCCGCTAAGCCGCTAATAGCCGTGCTTCGCAAGACGAAAAAACCGCAAGACGAAGAGACTCGCGGAACGGATTAATTTCGTCTTGCGAAGCACCACTGTATTCCAGATCTCCTCTAACACTTCCTATTTTAAAACCACCAGACAATACAAATGGTGAGGAGAGCAAGGGTCTAGATGGAAGCACATGAACCTTAAAGGTCTGTTCCAGACTTCCCCATGCACAGAGATGAGAGACAGAAGCAAAATCCTTCCCAAGGGTGACAAAATGATTTTAGGTGCTTTACATTTAGTACGAGAGCTAGCATCTCAGCCAAAAGCAGCAGGGCCTCCAATGCTATGGAAGTTCTTAGCAGCTTCTGTGACACGGCATTCCTCAACTCACTGAATGGAGAAAGCTCTGACCCAGGTAGGGCTCCTTCTGTTGGCTGGAGCCCAGCGATAGCATCTGGGTAGGGACTCAAATGTTTAATGTGCAAAAGAATCAAACTTATTCTAAGGACAGGAGGAATTTGAGGTCTTCCTGTCCATCTCTAGGAACATTTCACTTTGGGTTCTATCATGCTTTTATACACTGTGGGAGTCAATTTTACTGAGCATGCAGGAAATTCCCACTGCTAGTCAGGATGTGGTTACCTTAACAATGATTAAGATCCTCAAGAAAACCACAAGGGTGTGGAGGGGGGGGGTAGGAAACCCCCAAATGCTGAAAACATCTGCTTTGCCCAGAATGGTGGCTTGTTGCCAAGAAAGCATAGCCATGATCTCACATAAAAAAATACCCTGCCCCTCAAAAAAGGAAGAGGAAAATATTAAAAAGCAAAGTCACTGGTATTCCAAAAGTGCATTTGGAAAATAAGTATTTGGTGCAGAGATAAATCCGTGAGAAAACTATACATACAAAAACAAAATCTGTATTTTCGAAAAGTTAGGTGTGAATCGTAAATTTTTGTTTATGCCAGAAGGCATAAATTATGCCGAGTGGGTGTCCTTTTTAAAAATTCAAACGATAAGCCTGAAAGCAGCAGAACGTCGAGTAAAATGCAACATGTGAAGAATCAGGTCGCTTAGCAAAACTTTGCGCTGACAAAGCCTTCCAATTTGAGATGAACGAAGGACAAAGGCAGACAAACATCCAAAAAGATGGAAGGAACTTCCGCATGCCAGAGTGATGGAGGGGCGAGATGCAGGAATGAGAACAGCTAGGCATGATGATGTTCTGAAGGTCTAGGGAGGCATACCCAACCAACTCTTTCCCCAGACCTTCAGAAGATCAATGACAACGTTCCTCTTCAGGGAGGCCTTTGAGAAACAGGACTGAGGTTGCTCTACTCTGTGCTGTGGGTCTGGCTTGCTGTTTTATTGTTTTTAACTGTGTAGACTTCAAACTTTTGTGGCGCAGGGATTTTATTACCACTACCACCACCACCACACAGGCTTCTGGATATGAGCCACCTACTACTCTCTTCCTGGTCTGTTCACAGGGAGCCCACACTGCTCTGCAAAATGTTCGGGTTTGACATGACACACTGCACGTTGATCAGCTTTGATTACCAAACACAAATCATTTCAGTCAAACCGTTCTGCCACGGGATCTCCCTCCTTTCATTTATTTACCTTGTCATCCTGCGAATCTGGCTGGAGTAGACTGTGTTGCTGGATTGCCATTGGAGGGGGGAGTGGAACAGCATCGGCCCCTTCTTCACCTTCCTCCTCTCCACAACTCTGCATGCCTGACGAGGATGATTTGGAGAGCGTGCCACTGCTCAAACCCTCATTACGCCCTCTCTACAAATGCAACGTTAACAGTACTTAAGCATTTATATAGTGTTTCAGAATATGGAAAATACTTCATAGAGCCTCGTCTTCTTACAGCAGTCTTACAATGTTTGAAGGCCAGAATTTCTGGTACATAGCCCAGTCTCTTACACTCTGTGAAAAACTGGTCTCATCTCCATCTCTAATATGCCATGAAAATTATCAAACCCAAGAGCACTCTATAGACCCCATCGCTATCCATATATCCTTTGGGAGAGTTCAGCTTATTTTAACCTTCTGGTGAAAGAAGACAAGCCTCCCCAAAATGGGCTTTTAAGAAACATGTCAATTGACAGTAAAACCTGCAATGGCAGCAGTACTGATAACAAATGAGAATTTTAACTGGAAGCCCATCATACAAAATAGAATGGAAGTTCACTCTGTTACTGAATTTGGATTGTGAAGAGGTGTTTGATATCATTAAAAAAACAGCAACCCTATGTTGGTTCAAAATCAAGTGGGCTTGACTATGTCCTAGCTCAGACTAGCAAATAACCCATGATTTATGTGCTATGGAAGAAGCCATGCCGAATCTTGGGCTCACACCCTCCTTCCCCTCCCTGGAGAATTTAAGCTTCCACTTTAAAACAAACCCACTGCATTTTCAAATCTTGGTTATTTCACACTAGAGCAAACACCTGTTCCCTAGAATTCTTGACCTCATAGCCTGGTTTATAGGAAGCCATTAAAACAGGTACCTTTTTTGGAATCGTGGGACACTTTGTTTTAAGAAACAGATAACTTTGCTCAAGCTGGGAGCATGAGGGAAGGGGACAAGAAGGGCGTTTGAGCACAAACCTTGACCCCAGTTTCACAGGTTTTGGGTCATCAAACTGGGATCAGTATGTCTGAATTGGACCAGAATGGTCACGTTTGTGTACTGAAAGTACACTACAGACACATGCAAGTATGTCTTTTCAATATAGCAATATTGGGCTCGTGCTTCCATGTTAAAACCACTAAGGGGGAAGGGGCTAAAACACATATAGTAAACCTCAATCAGAGATCATATCTTGCTGGTACTTAAACTGTTAGCCAATGTTGGTTAAGAGTCATTTTTTTACAACTGTCTGATTTAACTCTGCAGGATCAGAGTGCAATGTATCACATAGTACAGATCAGGACGGCAATCACAAAGCATAGATGTTTCTGAATGGTCAAGATGTCCCGTGAGATTCCCTCTCTTTGCAGTGAAACATAGTGAAGAGAAATGAGGCAACACATTTTGAGGAATGAAAACAGCCAGATGCGGCTGTTTATGGAAGAGTGCCATGGAAGACTTAGAAAACAAACTGTTTGTTAAGGATTCTGGCAGCACCGGAAGACAAGGAAGTATCTCTCTGGTCATAAAAAAAACCCAGACCCAGGCAGTGGTGCTTCTCCCAGTGTGGCCAAGAACAAAACAAAAAGTACCAGGATGCTGTAAAAGTGACCGACTCTGGGGTTGCGGAGTTCATCTCGCTTTATTGGCCGAGGGAGCCGGCGTACAGCTGGTCATGTGGCCAGCATGACTAAGCCGTGAACCAGAGCAGCTCACGGAAATGCCGTTTACCTTCCCGCCGGAGTGGTACCTATTTATCTACTTGCACTTTGATGTGCTTTCGAACTGCTAGGTTGTCAGGAGCAGGGACAGAACAACGGGAGCTCACCCTGTCCCGGGGATTCGAACTGCTGACCTTCTGATCGGCAAGCCTTAGGCTCTGTGGTTTAACCCACAGTGCCACCCCCAAAAATAATAATACCTGAATTGACACTCCTATTTCAACTGAATGTGCCTATATAATATTCAAAGAAAAACTTGGAAAACACACACCTCTTCAATAGTTTCATCTTGTGGTGTAGCAGCACTGTCATCGGAGTCCTTCTGAGAGCCAGTATCAGCGCTTTTGCGAACTTCGCCTCTCTTCTTATGCTTGTGGGCCAGTTTCTTGACATGTCCATCTGCCTTTCCACTGCTAAGTCGCCTCACTGGGCTGGTGAGCCATTTCCTCAGGGTGTTACCCGGGCGCTTTGGACCTGGGGAACTCTGTGCCCCAATCATATGGGGCTGGAGCGACGTCACCGAGGCAGGAGGGCTGGCATCATTGCTGGAAACGGAAAGAGAATCTGAAACAGAGAAGGGAATGGAATGATCAATGGAAGATCTATCAGCAACCACGCCCGTTGGGTAGACTTGACTTCATGTGAGGAACGGCGAGAACAACAGGTAACAACTGCAACGTCGAAGCCGCTTTCTGTAATTTATCCAAATGCAGGGAAACTGGCGTGAACTCAACCTTGGTCATTGTGCAACACCATATTGCTATTTGTTGTCGTATGCATGGATCAGACACAAAACTCAGTTATAGGCACTATGATATGTCAGCTGTTGTACGGAGGGTTCCCTGCTGCAACCATGTGAGCCAGCTGGATTGCAGGAGGGGTTTCCACGCCAGAACTGCTGGCTCCCAGGTAGATATAATGTCAGTGTGTGGACTCTGTACAACATCGACCAAGCCTGAGGTACTAATATTGTGGCATGAACTCCACCCAAGCACAACCAGCAACCGTGCTGTAACAGCACATGCATAAAACTGACATTACTAGTAGCTGATATTGATTAGCCAAGTCTCTCTCCCCTCCACCCCACAAAAAATGCAAGCTATATTTTTCCTTTTCCTTTTGCAAAGTTCTTTTCTAATTCTAGCATTAGGCAGGCTCTCACCCTATGCTTTTTAGATTCCTGCTAAAACCCTTCTTTGTTTGTTTCAACAAGGCTACCCAGACACATAATGTAGTTTATATATGCTTTGCCTTGGTATTTGACAATCGTGCCTGATTTTCAGTGAATATTGGTGTGTAAACTTAAGTGTACAGTGGTACCTCAGCTTACAAACACTTTGGGTTACAAACTCCGCTAACCTGGAAATAGTACCTCGGGTTAAGAACTTTACCTCAGGATGAGAACAGAAATTGTGCGGCGGCGGCGCGGCAGCAGGTCCCATTATCTAAAGTGGTACCTCAGGTTAAGAATGGTTTCAGGTTAAGAATGGACCTCTGGAACGAATTGAGTTCGTAACCAGAGGTACCACTGTATTCTACATGGGGTGAAAATAATGCTGTACACTGGATTGGGACAGATTAGCAACCAACCCCCAAAATGCCTAGTATCTGAATTACAAGTTACAGGGATAAAAACACTACCTTATTTTAGGCCTCCTCATTACTGAGGTTGTTAACCCAGGCCTGGGTTGCATTATGTTAGACTGCTGGTTGGGGCTCATGCGACTGCATGCCTCTCTATTAAACCCTGCCCCGCAAAACCACAAAAACCTCCCTGGATCCGATTACCAGATGAGGAAGACAAGTTCTAGCCTAGCTTTTTATACCTGGCACTTCCACATGGGGCACAAAATTGCTGCTGCTTTTGTGTATTCTGCACTCAACCATAAAAATTCTGTACTCAGGACTCACACAACCTGGGCAAACTGAGCACAACTGCATAACCTATCTTACAAAATTCATTTTACACTTTCACAATTATTCTGAAATTATAAACTATGCAGCCCTTATCTCCACATTCATAAGGGGCAGAAGCTGCAAGGAGGGGGGGGGAGGTCCCTTTCCTACGGAACTGAATTGTGCGCCAATATTGCGTTCTATGAGTTTTTATTCATGGCCGTATTAATTTTGCCCTCACCATTCTAGGCCGTGGCGCACCTAGCAAAAAACGAACAATAACTCCGAAGTAAAACATATAGAACATTACACAGACATAAAACCTCAAAAACAGTCTAAAATGCAGTGGGTGGACAAAAACCAGTAATATCCCTTCAGGACCAAATCTCGTCTCTGCCTAAAGGGCTGGACTAAGACATCTTCACATGTCAAAGGGATGTCAGCAGGGAGCAATTTAACACATAGAGTCCTAATACTGTTTGAGGGAATTATCTCTCTTTTTTTTTGCATGTGTGGGTGTGTGGATAGTGGTGTTACATTATATTGTAAAAAAATGCCCCTCAGTTATTATATAAAACTTGCTAAGAAACCGATTAGTTACTGCGTCTGCATCCATTTTAATGTCCTGTGAATTTTTAAGAAGATGTCCACCCACTAGTCTCCCAGATCTTCCAATAACAAGATGATAAATATTTATCCTGCTTGTTAAGTCTATGAATGTAACTCACATTTCACCAAAGTTAGTCAAGGGTATTGTCCAAGTTCATAAAACTAATCATAAATACAGACACCAGATTAGCCTTTGGGACTCGCTTTTATCAAATATCTCAAGGGTGCACTTTTGTTTAGACTAGCCACAAACCCTCCAAGGGATAATTTACTACATTCTCCACAAGCTCGAAGTACAGCTCCATATGTACCTCTGCTAATGGAGGTCAGAGTTGAGGCAAAGTCCATTTAATACAACAAAACAAAGGAACTGAAGAGAAAGCAGAATAGTTAAGCTAGAACAAAAGATGGAAATCAAAATTTTACAGCCAAGTACTCATTCTAAACCCAAAGCCAAGGTATCAGACCTTGTTTATCTGTATGACAATTTATGTGGGTAACGTTCAAGGAATCGCTCCTAAAGCCAAAATCACATATAGTCAAAACCGATTGGGTTCAATGGTGGGTGGGATTGCCAAAGTCATTTTTCCGGGAATCCTACACCCTTTCTAGTTTTTTGCCATGCGCGTAAATGTGAATGCGTAGAAGTTAAATGCACTAAAGTTGCAAGCTCACTGTGTGTGTGTGTGTGTGTAAAATCTCCTTAATCATGCCCTGTTGTTTGGTGAAAGAAAGGCATCTGCCTCAGATTTTCCTGTTGAGCTCCAGACAACTTAATAATATTTAAGACGCGGCCAGAGGCAACAAAAAACCCATTTCCTCCCATGAAACAGATATATTTAATTTTCCTCTGCCAAACAAAACACACATCCAAGTGCCCCTTTCTTTAACTGAAATGTGCACTTCATATAGGGTAGAGCTGACGCTTGCTACTACACAATTATGTTCGACTGTATGTCCACTTAGGATCAATACTGGGATAGACAATTTGGTGTCCAGAGATGAAATACCTGCTTTCTAAATCTACCTATGCAAAAGCACATTCTCTCTCCCTTTCCTCTCTTTGCTATTTCCAGCATAATGTACAAAACTCCTCAGGTGGTATTCAGCTTGGGTTCGCTGGACTGGTCATGTTGTGCGGATGCCTGAAGATTGTCTTCCAAAGCAACTACTCTATTCCGAACTTAAAAATGGAAAGTGTAATGCTGGTGGTCAACAAAAGTGGTTTAAAAACTCTCTCTCAAGGCAAATCTTAAAAAATGCAGTCTAAGCACCAACAACTGGGAAACACTGGCTTGCAAGAGCTCCAGTTGGAGAAAAGCCTTTACCAAAGGTGTCATGGGCTTTGAAGATACCGTATTTTTCGTCCCATAGGACGCTCCGTCCCATAGGACGCACCTAGTTTTTTGGGGGGGAAATAAAGGATTTTTTATCCCCTTTATTTCCCCCCCCCAAACCAGGTCGGGGAACCCGAACCAGGTCGAGGAACAGCGGGATGGCGGCGCTGCGCCTCCTTGCTGTCCCCCGAGCTTGTGGGGCTGGTCGATGTCTGTCCGGCGTGCAGGGCGCTCTGCTTCAGGGCGCCCATCGCGCTGGGCGGCAGGCTGCTATCCACAGCGTGGGGAGCCCTGTGGGGAACTCCCGCAGAGCTCCAACACACTGCGGATGTCTGCCGGGCGCGAGGGGTGCTCTGCTTCAGGGTGCCCTTCGCTCTGGGCAGCAGGCTACTATCCACAGCATAGGGAGCCCTGAGGGAACTCTCGCAGGGCTCCCCATGTTGCAGATGTCTGCCCGGTGCGAGGGGCCCTCTGCTTCAGGGTGCCTCCCGCGCTGGGCGGCAGGCTGCTATCCGCAGCGTGGGGAGCCCTGCGGGGAACTCCCGCAGGGCTTCAACACATTGCGGATGTCTGCCCGGGCGTCTCTCGCGCCGGGCGGCAGGCTGCTATCCGCAGCGTGGGGAGCCCTGCGGGAACTCCCGCAGGGCTGCCTAGGCTGTGGATGTCTTCCTGAAGCCTGGAGAGCAAGAGGGGTCGGTGCGCACCGACCCCTCTCGCTCTCCAAGCTTCAGCGAAAGCCTGCATTCGCCCCATAGGACGCACCCAGATTTCCCCTTCATTTTTGGAGGGGAAAAAGTGCGTCCTGTAGGAAGAAAAATACAGTACTCAAACTCAGGATGCAAGGGAGAAACGTGGTAAGAGGAAGGTATGCTTGGCAAATCCACACTGTGATCAACTCCCGCCTGGAAACCAATGTCCCCACTGTGGAAGGATGTGTGGATCCAGAATTGGCCTCCACAGTCACTTATGGACTCATTGTTAAAACCGTGTTTACGGAAGACTATCTTACTCGGCTACGAATTATCGCAGAAGAAGAAGAAGAAGAAGAAGAAGAAGAAGAAGAAGAAGAAGAAGAAGAAGAAGAAGAAGAAGAAGACTTAGACCAGACACACTGGAATTAATGAATGCTCCACACTGTAACAATTTCTTGGAAGGCCTCACTTGCATGTGTACAATTACATATATGGAGCTTCTAGGTTCTTTTTTTACTCCCCCCAGATGCTTTCTATGTAGTAATGTCATGCATTCATGTGACATATGTTTGTTTACGGACACATTTTATTATATACTTGTCAGAGAACAGGGCCGTAAATGTACTTCTCTGAGAAAGGTTTCCTATTATGCGACAGCAGCAGTCATCACCTTCAGCTAAGCACATGGATGACAAATTATGGAGATTTTAAAAAAATACCTCTATGTAAGTCTCTACTTGTCTAAAGTCAGATAACCCTAAACGTTACAACACCAGCAATCAAAATAATGAACCCATTACAGTACTCATAGAAAGCTGCCCTTCTATTTCTGGTGCCTAAGGTAGTGAATCTACATTCCTGAGTGACTGACTAGTGGATGTGTTGTTTTTTTCATGACAAAAAATAACAGAGTTTCAACAGGCTTTCTCAGATGAACAGAGCTAGCCCCTGTTCCCAGTTCTTGCTATTTAGACCACCAGCCAGCAGGGGGGAAAATAATCAAATATCTGTATCTAAGAGTACAGATAGAGGTACAAAAGGCTGTTCTGTTCTAGGTAATCAGTGGAAATGGCCACTGTGCCATTTTATGAAATATTTTACTATGAATCACTATGTGGAAGCCCTTTCTTTTTCGCTGTTGACATAATGAGGATCATTTGTTCCTTTTTAACAGCAATAGTCTTGCGAGTTGAGAGCATACGTTAAATAGAAGCAGAGGGCTTGTGTCACTTTGCTGCCTCTCATACAACACGCTCGTGTGGAGTATCAGAGAAAAACTGGACTGACACCAAGAAGGCTTTTCTGCTAGGAATCCTCCTCAGGGGCCTTTGCAAATCAAGATATCTGAACTTAATCTAACACACACTGTGATGCTATGTGGTTATAATCCTGCACTGACCTCCTTGGAGAAAGGGTGGGGTGCAAACGTAGGCAACTAAGCAGTAGACAATAAGTTCCATAATTAAGAGAGCCGTGCGTGTTCCTTGCTGGGTTTCAATGGGATTGAGCCCACAACTTAAAGCAACACATTGTAACCAGACTATGCACACCAGTGTAAAAGACTCTACTGGCCACAGGTTAACCTGTTTGGAAATGTTACAATTCAACATCAAATTAGTTCCCCAAGGGCATGTTCCACTTGCCTGCCCTGCTGTCAATCAAGCCCACCTGTATGTTCTTGCATAGTAATATAGCTATTATAGTTCACAAAAAGCACCTAGCATATTCTCAGGCCCCCATCTGTGACATGCAGAATGTTACTGGCAGACCTTACATGACCATAGCAGAAATTACAGACAGCATATATAAAGTGCTTTGAAAATTTGTGTGTGTGTGTGTGTGATTAAGCACACAAGAAGTTCTGCATATAGATTACCTGTAGGGAAGGGAAACCAATGAAAGTTGTGGCTACAACCGAGTCCCTCACAGTCAAACTGTGTTGGAAAGAGTCCAACTTGAAGTCATTTCCTTTCTTGTTGATATGGGAAACAGGCCATTTCTCAACTCCTATGAAATTGCTCTTTTTCCGGTCAAGTCATAATAATACTAAATTGAAGGTTTGACTTGAACACCGGAGGTGTTTGCTTCTTTACCTCATTGCAGCATTTTCTCTCCTTCCCATGGTTACAGACACCTTTTGAATAGCTCAGTTGGTTAGAGCGAGGTGTTGATAGCACCAAGGTTGCAGGTTCGATTCCAGGTGGAACAGCTGCATATTCCTGCATTGCAGGTGGCTGAACTAGATGATTATCTGGGTCCCTTCCATGATTCTATGACAAAATGTGCTGTAGTAAATAGTGTGTTGCGATGGGGCATAGAGACCTAGGTTAGAATCCTTATTCATGTTCACTGTGTGGTCTTGGCCTCATTACTGCCTCTCAGCCAAACCTACCTTGCAGACAAAATTGAGTATATGAGAGAGAAGGGGAGAGAGAGAGAGAATGAGAATGAGTATGGAAGCTGACGTGGCCTCCTTGAAGTAGAATTAAAGAATCTAATAAAATAAAGCAGCAAGCCATCATTTAAGTAGCACAAAATTCTTATTGGGGCACGCCATGATTTGGGGAATCTCATTAGTACAAGCTTATTCTATGTTTTTCTCCTGACTTAAGGAGCTCGGTTGTGGCAAAGCTTACTCACATCTGTACCCTACATATTCCAAAGGCTCAAGGGCCAAGGCAGTGCTCCCTACGCATGCAGACAGATGGACAGTTTTCATTAGACCTTCCAGGGCCTATCATAATTTCCAGCCTACTTATGTGAATAAAAGGACACTAAAGACTGATCGAAAGCTAACATGAAATCTAACATATCCATGGCTATTAGCAAAGGTGGCTAAATTGATTTCCAGATATACTGTACCTCCGAGTACCAGATGCTGAGGTCAAACAAGAGATAGTCAAGTCCAGCTTAAGTGTTTCTCAGGCGTGTTAGAAAGGATACAACTGTTGTGCTAAGTGGATCTTTGGTATGGTCCTCCAAGCAAGGAAAATATTATGCTATAAGGTTCAACAAAAGCCCAAGGATAAAAGCTTTCTTTTTTTTTTTTAAAAAAGGGGGGGCCTTAATTTCAACCTAGCATTCCACTCAAGGCAGACATAAAAGCAGAAGTGCCCAATTCCTCCACGGTATGCTTTCTAAAAGCCAGATGTGACACATATGCTACTACTGAGACAGTGGGTTGTGTATCCCCTCGAGGCATAATTTATGGCCAACAGAGCACGCTATCGACATAAGAAGCATGGAGCACTCCACATGTCAATGGCCACGGAAGGATAACTGAAGCTGGCAAATGGACGGGGAAGGTGCAACAACAAGGAAGGGCCATTTCACACATCACACAAAGCAAATCCTGGTTTGCTATTGTGACTAAACACAACCAAGAGTCAGAACCAATATTGTTTCCTCAACTAGCATAGCCGTTTGATGCTCATTTCCCATCGTGTAACATTTTTGCTACACATTTTCAGTGGACGGTTCTTCTCAACACTTAAAATATGGTGAATGAACAGATCTGACAGCTAAAAACCCAATCTGGTGCCCTCCAAATATTTTAGATCGGGGTGGCCAACTTTCAAGAGACTGCGATCTACTTTCAGAATTAAAACCAGGCAGTGATCTACCCGTTTTTGGGGGGTTCAGCTCAAAGTTGTTGAGCTTTCTTTAGGGAGGAGAAAAGCCCCATTTTTTAGGGGTTATTTTTTTTTGGGGGGGGGAGTTAAAGGCAAAGGTCAAAGGGGGTAAAGTCACTCACAAAAAGATCGCTATGGATCAAAACAGCAGCACAGAGAAAGCTCCCATCTTTCCTTCCAGAGATCATACAACAATGGAGGGCAGGGCAAAGGGGTAGGGCAGGAGTCAGTTTTAGCGACGCTAAGGAAAGGGAGCCAGAGATCGACCACAATCTACAAAAACTTCTCGGGGATCTGCCAGTAGATTATGACCAAACTGTTGGACATCCCTGATTTAGACTACAGCTCCCATCAGCTTTGTTGGCTGGTGGAGAACATCTGTACTGCAAGATCCAAGAGGAGCCTACTCAGAGTCGGTCTCCATTGCTTGGGAACAAGGACAAGTGCAAAGGAAAACAGACTACTGCCCCCTGCTGGATCTCTGGCATGCTGCTCTGCATCTGAGCATGGGCATTGCATTTGCCTGCTGACTGCCCTAATCCTGGAACCAGGCATTAACAGCATTCAACCTACATATACCGCCTTTGCCCTGCCCAACAGTGAAGCCAAGCAAGGACACAGTACAACTGGACAAGGAGAATTGGAAAACCGTACATGTTAATATGCTGTAAAGTGACTGCCATGTCCCAAACATGTACTTTTATGAGTTCTTAACCTTCGACCGCAACCAAAGACGGGACTCAAATCTCCTTTCCCCTCCAACGAGGATGCTTTCCAAACTACAAAAGGAAAAGTATCATTCATGTTGTTAGTAGCCAAGAACAAAGGATCCCATCATCACTGAATCAGGCATCACTTTATGTGATGCAGTTAATAGAGCCAACTTTAGCCCTCTCTCTAGATTAAAACCGGAGGTTTCGGATTTATACGGATATTACTTAAGGGCTTTCTTCTGGCAAAAAAACCCATCACTGTGCTGTGGGGCTTGTTTTAGCATGAGTGCCAAGAGTTCCATGTTTCAACCGATATATTTTTGTGGTATGGCTGGTTTTCTGCACTTCCAAGGTCATGACAAGTTCTGATTAAAACACAGTGTTCTGAAGCGGGGGGGGGGGGGAGTTCTGCAGCTCTTGCCACTGAATCGTTTCTTAGCTCTTTTTGCTCCAGATCTCAATGAAAAAATGATGAATCAGTCAATGAAATAAAGCTGCTGCTAGGTGCATGAAATATCCATTTTTAACAACAACAACAAAAACATTAACAACAACTTGCCACTGCTCTTCTCTGCATCCCAAAGGATAAACACAAGTCAAAAAGCATCACCACTTTTCTTCAACTTCAGTTACCCATATTTTAAGAGTAGTTGGAAAGAAAACAAACTGTGGAGAAACAAGCTATTGGGTTGTTTGACCAGCTGTAGAAAAAACTTGTGGTTTGTTAAACAAACCATGGCTTAGTATTATGTGTGAACTACAGCACAAAGTGAACGCACTGCAGAAAACTTTGATTCACTGCTATGCAATGTGTGTAATGTTCCTTAGAGAGTATGAAGTAAAATCACAGTTGCACAGCAAATAGCTCCAGCACCAAAACCTCACCAATTTTCATAGGAATTCTGCAGCAAACATGTTTCATAGCTAGGGCATTGATTCTCAAACAATGTGTTCAGCCAGAGGGGCTGAAATGCATCTTGAAAAATTAAAGTACTACACTAGATGCACCCAACACTATATCGCCCAAAGCATTGAGCCAACATCTCTGTCCCAACATATCGTCTTGAAAGAGGCAAAGGATATACCAGGATTTCCTGGTATTCACAGCTGATGAGTGCAGGGCAATCGCAGAACCATCACTACAGTCTAGAAGTCACAAGACAAAGGGGAAAAGCAAGATGATAGGAGGCATTATTAATGACTATTATGCATTTGCAATGATGATGTCTACCCATTTTTCTGGGATTTATCAAGAGTATGAAATTCTCTATTTCCAAGTGTCAAGGGCATCACCAATTTTCATCTAGAAAACGAAAAGTCAAAACTGTACCCCAGGTATCCATATGGATGTTGCTTAACAAAGACTTACAATTCTCTGCGTATTAAAATAAGAGAGAGAGCAGGGCATAACTAAAAATGCTTCGCAGGCAAGTTCATGATCATGTAATAATACAATGTTGGCTTATTAACACATGCATTTAGTAATGCATAACATAAAATAGAAAAAAAATGTCTTTGCCTGATGAATTAGTAACTAAGATTTGAAGGCTCTTTAGGAATTATGTAAGTATATGTTTTTTCCCCTTCCTGAGACATTACAAGAAATGATAGAACAAAAGTATCCACTTCAAAACCAAGGGGAATATTAAGAACCAACATACCCACAAACACACTTATTCTGGAGTAGTCATAGTGAAGTCACTGGGACTAATCCGGAGGAAGTGGTTTGAAGGCTATGACTAAGATTCATAGAAAGATTCATGAAAGAGCTAGGCAGGTGAACAGCTGGGTTTAGATGTCTGATGGGATGGCTCTTTGGGGTTCATCAGAGACCTTTTCAGCCCCAAGAAATTTGGCCTTTTTGGTTTCCATCAAATTTTGAGAGGTTCAGCCTTCTCAAATCAGCTTTGTAGCACTGAGAGTCGCCACAGAGCTGCTTCCCAATCAGTAATGCAAAAAGCCCCATTCTATGGAGGGCAGAACATTGTCCCACTGCTTATGGGTCAAAACTAGACCCTTAAAATCACCCCTATTTAGCAGTTCAGCTTAGCTGGATCAAGGAAGTGAAACTCAGAGAGATGGTGCTTTAATATGTTTCTCTCCTACCTATTCATGCACCCTCAACATTCACATGCCAAGGTGTTATTAGCTCTGACAACCCCCTCCAGTTTTTCCACCTTTAATGGCCTTCAGAAAGGAGCTTCCAGCTAGTTCACACATACATGAACATAATGTGACCATCTGATGCAGAACACATAAACTGACTGCATAGAAAAGCACTGGGTTTGACTTGCAATGCAAATGGTGTTTGATTTGCGATGGCTCAAATCCTATGCGACTTCCCTTTTTTTTTTATTACCACCAAGTTATGAACCTAACATGCATGAATTAGCCCTACAATACATTAGGGCAGTGTTTCCCAACCTTGTGCCTCCAGATGTTTTTGGCCTACAACTCCCATCATCCCTAGCTAGCAAGACCAGTGGTCAGGGATGATGGGAATTGTAGTTCAAAAACAGCTGGAGGCACAAGGTTGGGAAACACTGCATTAGGGTGAACTGATATTTAAAAGGAGCAAGTGGGTGGGAAGAAAACGATGGGGGTCTCTCACCTTATTGTGGTTTACATGCAATGAGGGTCGGCCCCCGTCTCTTCTAAAGCTCTTTGGAAGAATTCGAACCTCAGACCACATCCATCACAGGCAGAAATTGTGCCCCTAAACTCAAGCTAACAAAAGCCCATTCAGGAGCAAATTGTTATTTCCTTAGACACCCTCCTCCTCTCTGCATGGGCACACGTGAAAATAGGTTTTTTTTTCCCTTTTAAAAAAAGACCTTCAAGTTCGTTAAAAGGGAGATTTCAACTGGAACTTCCTGTTTATGAATTGTGCACAAAAGAAGGCTTGAGAGACGGTCCGCACTGAGAGAAGGTAGGAAACACAGGCCTGCAGTGCATTAGCCGACAGACATGCCTCTCCACAGCACCCAGATGTGCTCTCTTCCAGGGGAGATTTTGCAGCCCATTGTTCTGGCCGACTCTGGCGAGGGTCGACAGCAACACATTTAACAACTTCCATCTGTGCCACAAAGGCTAGGGCTACGCACTTCTTTCAGAACTGGCTCGCGTCCAAGAGTTACACCACCCTGCAAGCTACACTGGATACTTTACTGCATTCCAGCCTTCACCCTCTTTTCCTGAGCGCCCTTTCCCAGCAACCGCCTCACGGTAACACTATCCCTCAAGTAGAAACGGAGAGATATATTACATGCACGCACCATCGTGATACTGGATGTGAATGTTTTCGGTTGTTTTTTTTTAAGTACTTAACGAGGAAATCTCGTGTGTTCCATTTGAGCCATAAATCTTACCTGAAGTACAGCCGGAATCAATTACGGCAACAAATCCTGGGCACAAATATGAGAGCCCTACGTGAGCAACACCTAACCCCACTCTTTTTCAGCCTCTCTATGTAGGAGCTGAAGGGACACGGGTGGTGCTGTGGGTTAAACCACAGAGCCGAGGACTTGCTGATCAGAAGGTCGGCGGTTCGAATCCCCGCGACGGGGTGAGCTCCCGCTGCTTGGTCCCTGCTCCTGCCAACCTAGCAGTTCAAAAGCACCTCAGAGTGCAAGTAGATAAATAGGTACCACTCCAGCGGGAAGGTAAAGGGTGTTTCCGTGTGCTGCTCTGGTTCGCCAGAAGCGGCTTAGTCATGCTGGCCACATGACCCGGAAGCTGTACTCTGGCTCCCTCGGCCAATAAAGCGAGATGAGCCCCGTAACCCCAGAGTCGGTCACGACTGGACCTAATGGTCAGGGGTCCCTTTACCTTTTATGTAGCAGCTACAAGCTCTCTCTGCAGGGCGATAAAACGCACACAACAGGAAGCGGTGCCCCCACAGAAAGGGATACACATGCCCCAGTCCAGATTACGGAATCAAAGATTCGTAGAATTGGACGGGACCAGGGAGGTTCGCCTAGTCCGACCCCCTGCAATGCTGGAACCATCCACCCAACGTGGGACTCGAATCCACAATCCCGAGATTACGAGTCTCATGCTTGTGGATCTTAAAGACTTGTGAGACCTGTTTCTTTTCCTCAATTTATACTGTTCTCTTCCATTTGGGATGATTTTGTTTTATAATTGTTTTGTCTGTTTTATAAACAGATAAATGAAGTGGAAAATCAGAATGCATTTGGATCGTGGGGATCAGATGCGCTGAATCTGCGCTACAGCTCCCCGAAAATGATAGTCCCACGTGGACATGTCTTGCAGTGCTTGGCAATACTCAGTGTGTGCAGTCTCATGCCAAGAATGGAGCATTTTCTGCTCTGGAAAACATAGGGCAGCCCAGGCTTACTTTCATGGGTCTCCATTTGCGCATGTTTGATTAGGGTTAATAGGATTTTTTAATAACTAAAAGGCAAAACTAATAGAACCCTCCTCCCACTATTTCCTGTTACACTACAGAATGCATTAACATGTCTCATGTTTCTTTCGGTTTCCATCCATACTGTTCCATGTTACCTTTGAAATTTACCAGGGAAACATGGCTTCGTATGATCTGTTAAGGAAGTAGGAAGGTATGCCTCTGGTTATTTGAAAATAAAAATCAAGTGTGTCCATTACACAATCCAATATACAGTGGATGCTCGGGTCGCGAACGTGATCCGTGCGGGATGCACGTTCATAACCCGCAGCGTTCGCAACCCGCAGCGGCACGTCTGAGCATGCGCGGGTTGCGATTCAGTGATTCTGCGCATGCACAAAGCGCGATTTAGCTCTTCTGTGCATGCGCGACCTCCGAAACCTGGAAGTAACCCGTTCCGGTACTTCGGGGTTTCAGAGCATCCATAACCTGAACAAACACAACCTGAAGGGTCTGTAAACCGAGGTATGACTGTACATTTCCACTGCTCCCTACAGTGGAAAAAAAATCTATTATTATTATTAATTTATTAAATTTGTATCTGTAGATAACGATGTTTTTGTTTTACTCTAATCTCTCCCTGTTACATTTCCCTAAAGAATCTTACATTGGGGCAGAAAATGCGGTAACAGTTTCTCTTCTCATTCTTCCTGGGAGAAGACTTTCTCTATAACAACTTGTCGACTGTTTTGTTTTTAAGGCATTATGATGTAGTAACACAAAGGATTTTAATCTAGCTTTTAAAACATGTATGAATTTCAATACTCAAAGAAAAAGTTTGGTGGGAAAGCATGCTTGCTGCCCAGCCAACATCCCAGTACTGCAAAGTGTGATATAGCAACTATAGATGCCTGGAGGAGAATCAATATTGAAAGGGGTCTGTCTATTTTAAATAGAAGTGACCATATATCAAAGAGGAGGCTGAATCTTACAAATTTCAGTTCTTATTTACAGACATGCAATATGTACAACGGTAATTAATGAGGTTTCGGTTTATACAATTTCAGTCATTTCTGATGACTTGCCCCCAGAGCATCCTATATAGGTGTGAACAATGTGAGGAGTTCTACACAGACCAAAAGGAAACAGGATAAAAAAAACACACACCAGAATGGACTGCACAACACCCAGGAACTATATAGACTTCCTGCCAGGTGATTCAGCTCATTGGAATGCAAGCCATTTGCTAGCCATTCTTAACTAGAGGCGTAAGTGGGAAAACATTAGGGTGGCCTTGGAAAGATTGATTTCTGCCCTATAATGTGCAACAATGATTAATAAAGTCGGGAGGCTTTGACAGACCTCGAAAAGAGGAAAAATGAATAAGCCTAAATGCCAATGCATGGAAGTAATAGTTTCACTTAATTTTTAGATAGTCATCAGCATGCATAGCGCATTGGCCACAAACATGAGCTTGAGATAATCAGATTCTTGCATGAAAGCAAAATTCTCTTATGATGCATTTCTGCCTCATGTTTTCCCTCTTAGGTTGCTCACAGGTCCAGTATGCTTTTAAAAATGTGCCATCTAGCCAGGTGCACTTACTTCCTGCTGCTTGTGCCCAGCGTGATCATGCTCTATGAGCCTAAGCAGGCAAATGCAATGTGCTTTATCTACCTGGTTTGGTACAGCATTTATCCGAACGACACTGCAGGCTGTGGCATCTGAGAAACATTCCTGCTAAGTAACGCATCTGGGAGGTTGTCAGATGTTCCTCAGAGAAGTTTATGCTATCTTTGGAGCTGGAATTTATCATGAACAGCACAGTGAGATCTACAGACTTTTCAAAAGGCACACGAACTCTTCCACTACGAAGGACATGAAAGGTACACAGTTCCATGCTGTTTCCAATTCATTTCAGACATTTGTCACACATCAGCCGTACCTTGCGGTAATTTTTCCACAGTTGAAACTCCTTCAGCCCAGATGCATGCCCCAGGTTCAGTCTACCCAAACTGTTCCTAATTCACTTTGAGCTTGCAATCCTAACTGGTAAGCAGTTGTGAAGCCAGTGGGATTTGATTCTGAGTAAGTTATAAACCACAGAGCCTAGGGCTTGCCGATCAGAAGGTCGGCGGTTCGAATCCTCATGATGGGGTGAGCTCCCGTTGCTCAGTCCCTGCTCCTGCTAACCTAGCAGTTAAAAAGCACATCAAAGTGCAAGTAGATAAATAGGTACCGCTCTGGCGGGAAGGTAAACGGCATTTCCGTGCGCTGCTCTGGTTTGCCAGTCATGCTGGCCACATGACCCGGAAGCTCTACGCCGGCTCCCTCAGCCAATAAAGCGAGATGAGCGCCGCAACCCCAGAGTCCGGCACGACTGGACCTAATGGTCAGGGGTCCCTTTACCTTTATCTTTAAGTTATAAACAGGATCAGGCTGCACATGAACATTAGAATGCCTTAGACCCTTAGAATGCCAGTGGCTGCATTTAGATTACATTCAAGATAAGTAGGGAAACATAAAGATCCAGATACATTTTAATCAACCTCTATGACAATGGGTTTCAACAGTCTCTAGTGCAAATCCTTGTAATTTCTATTCATCAAGCAATTTTCAAGTATCCCATTCCTTTCACCCAAAGAAACAGAGACCTTTAAAATTTATTACCCTGGTTAGATTTAAGTTAACGGCTGCTCATGCCGGCAGACTAAACAAGCCACAGAAGAAGATAAAACTTGTTTTGGAACAGATAATGACATCTGATAATATTGAGAGCCAATCAACCCATTTGTTGGATGGCTGGTCTGGTACAACAGGCAAACAGAAAAATCTGATCCCTGATAGGTTTGTGTATCTTTGTGATAGTGTATAGAAGACACACAGTTAGCATTGATGTATTAATAGACTGTATCCTTTTTGATTCCTGACTTGCCTGATCATATTTAATTGGAAATGTTTGATTTGTAGATGTTTGAATCTTTTTTCCCCTTGAAGGTTTTCAAAAATTTGCATAAGATAAATGACATTTTAGATCATGCATTGCCCCCCCCCCCGCATCAACCTTCATTTCATGCAAATGGAAAGCGGCTTCATTCTGCTACAGATAAATATTCTTAGGCAGACTATTGGACAGGAACAGCTCTGCTACTCTTCCCCATTCTGGCTTGCAAATCCCCATTTCCACCCCCACCCCCCTGTCTCCCTTTACAGCAATTTAGGAATGGAAAGAATAGCATCGCTGTGCTTGTATCTTCTAGAAATAAGAGTCTGATAGAAGTTATTTGAAGTACACTTGGTCTCCCCTTTGCTGGTATTAAGCCCACAGCATGCTATATTGTTCACCTAAACACATCTGCTTCGGAAAAGGAGGGGAAGCAACCCTCTGCTCTCCTCCCGCCCAAACCAATATTTGCCTGCCATCTGTACCTAAGTCCAGGATCCAGTATTTGCAGCTGCCCGGCTGCCCATTTCCACAGTACGGCGAATGAAGAGATTCCAGGGTGTCAATTTGCTCAACTCCGTTTGACATGGCAAACTGTTTGCTTGCTGCAAAAGTCCTGCAGAGGATTTCCACACACCGTGCTCTCCTCCTTCTCCTTCTCCTCCTCCTCCTTCCCTCTGAGAACTCCTTAGCTAAGAACTGAGAGCAGAATAACAGCTCTTTTAAAGCCCCTTGTCGTAGCTTCAGTGCAGCGACTCCCTTCAGGGGATGCTCTCCTCTGACTCACTTGCACAGCGCAGCTCCAGATTTTAGGCTCACACGTGGGAATAGCCAGATGCGATGGCTTACCCTCTACCGTAACTAGCCTAACTGAAGTTCAAGAAAAATTCTTGGCTCCGCCGACAACTAGCTCATTCGGTCCCTCTGGGAGGCTGGAGTGCAATTCAGCGAACAGAAAGGACCGTGGATGGTTAATTCCACGATGCAAAAGCAAGGGACCAGCCCATCCAGCAGTAAGGCCTTCTCCTAGTCAAGCTAATAAAAAGCACATTGCTGTATCATGAAATTAAGCTCGAAAATCATGAGTTAGGCATTCTTTTCCAGTGCTACCTTAATTTTCAACTTATGGCTATCCCAATCATAAACACCAGAAGCTACTTGCCAAAAGGGAGGGAGAAAATGCCACGACATATCACTGTTTTGTGTGTGATTGGTTAGTGTAAATGCTCACATATATTTTTGGCTATTTCGATTCTAGTGAATGTTTAGAACTGAGGGAAAAAATGGTTCCACACCACTTTATGATACAGAAATGATTCTGCCATTCCTTGGGAACTTTTCCTATACTAGCGAAGGTCTCTTCAAATATTATGAGAAAGCCTGTATGTACACTGTCAAATATAGCATCACATACATATGCGTTTCTGTGTGTATATATGGAATATCTGTGTGGGAAGACAGTGGCCAATAGGAGGTGCTATTTTTAAGCTCTACCTTCTTAAACAGGATGCAGCCATTAGCAACTATATATTTACAGAAGTATCACAAAATGTTTGTTGAAGACATTTTCATCTTAGTTTGAGTGTCATAATGGCTACAAAGTATTATCACTGTGCAACTCCTGTAGCCAATGTGATTGATGTTCTTTTTGCAATTTACCGGTAATTGTTTAGGCCTTCTTTTATAAATTACAGCAAAGAAATCCTTCCCCACACCAGCTGCTTTGGGGGGCAAAGGAAGGCAGAGTCTTCCCTTCTAAAGTAACTGTATTGGACAATGGGGGTCAGAGACAACAGCCCCTTTGGTCCAAACCAAGGGTCAGCAACTTTTCTCAGCTGTGGGCCGGTCCACCGTCCCTCAGACCATGTGGTGGGCTGGACTATATTTTGAAGGGGAAAAAATGAAGGAATTCCTATGCCCCACAAATAACCCAGAGATGCATTTTAAATAAAAGCACACATTCTACTCATGTAAAAACACCAGGCAGGCCCCACAAATAACCCAGAGATGCATTTTAAATAAAAGGACACATTCTACTCATGTAAAAACATGCTGAAACCCGGACCGTCTGTGGGCTGGATTGAGAAGGCGATTGGGCAGTATCCGGCCCCTGGGCCTTAGGCTGGCTGCCCCTGGTCCGATCTATACAACAAACACTTTGCCAACATGCAGTAAACCTGACACGCTATGGCAAGAAGAAGCTGGGAATTTAGAGGAGGTTGCAAAAAGGCCTTTCTCTGTTCCTTGGCCCTTCCACCTTGCCAAGAAAACATGGTTTGCCAGCAAAACCCACCTTTTCTTCTTTTATTGTAAGACATAGTCGTAGGACGTTCTATAAATTATTATGTCCATGAAAGCCGCAGGAAATTGCAGAATCTAACTTTTAAGTATGGCCCCTCCTGCACCCTTCCCATTAAAGCTGGTTGTGTAAGAAAGCTTAGGTGGGTGGTTGCGTTTTATAAAGGCTCCAAGGACTCCTTATTTATGCAGGCCCTTCCGTGCTAAAATATTGGCTTAGTAGTTGTTGTCCCTCTGCCTGCTTTTAAGTTCCTGCTTTCATTGATTTTTTGATGTATGTTACTGTGAATACTGCTCCTCATTTTTGAGGATTTTATATTGAAGAGAATACGGGATTAATAGATGGAGCATTTGGTGTGGGAGTTCTTCTGAACTACTGAACAAATTTCTCTCTGTTACGCACTTTACAATAATTCCCTAGCCTTATAAATCACAATTTGTCATTTTGGCAAAATGCAACTTGGAAATCATGCTGAATTGCTCAAACTCACAGGACGCAAGGCCACCCAATCCCAAAAGTCAAAAGGTCCAACATAAGGCCGCAACTGTTCAATGCTTGGATTAAAACGCAAGTTACACAAATTACCAGGAATTTTATTTACAGTACACATTTCCTGTAAGGAGAGAGGCAGGGAGTGCTTGCTCATGAACTCAGCAGCAAAGAATCATTCCATCCTGCCAGTTTCATCTTTGTTCTCCGCCCTTAACTACCTTGGCCTCGGCCAAAAAAGCTGCACAATCTTCCCCAACAAGAAAGCTTCAGTAAATCATTTGGGGGGTCAATACTTTCTGGGTAAGCACAATGTGACTTTATAACAAATTCTGGACACAGTTCTTCTTGCCTTTACTGTACAATGTGCCTACAGTTTCAGCACTACCAGCACAGCTGCACCCAGTAGGGTTTTGGTTTCTTAAGTTATAAACACAAAGATTGCCCTGTTCATTGAATTCTCGCGGTTCCTTCTACTCCACAGATATTTTTTTTAAAAGCCAGTTTGCAAAGGAACTGAATGACTAGAAAACTGTTTCTTTTGGAAAACATCTAGGGTATTATTTCATGTAGCTTTGCATCCTTGCAAACAAAAGCAATTTTTTTTACTGGGTCAGCCAGATGCTGACCCATTTGAGTGCAAATGGCCCAAAGGCCTTTTCTTCCAAGTGCTCAATAATTCACTGCATCTCCACCCCACACCCCCCCCTGCCTGCAAGACACAGCCAACAGCTCTGCTTTCTTTACAGTATCCTATTAAAGGCCTTTTCGAAATTGATGGGAGATGGCCTGAAAGGCTCAGGAATTGCTTCAAGGTGGTCAAAAAGACTGCATAAAGAATTCCGCCTTCTAACTTTTGTTGTTTGTGAAAAAGAAGTGACTGCTCAAATGTGGACTGTTAAATGAAGCCACAGCTGGAACAAGGAACATTCAGGTGTGGCAAATGCGTCTCAGCTTCTAGCTCGCCTGACTTTACAAATCTTGCCAAAACTGATGCAAGTGAATGAGACATTAGCACAATGGGAGATAATAAAAAAACCCTGAGCAAGACATCAGAATGTCCACATTTATGACTAACTAGGATTTCATTTAACCCATTCACGTTCTCTGAGGAGCTCCAAAATTGAGCGGTGAAAGTGTGGCAATTCACAACTAAGCAATTAATTAGCCGACTAATTGGAAGCAAAATCCTGAGCTTCTGAATATGCATGCCTTAGAACACTTACTGGCAAAATTATGACTCAAGCATACAGATCCCCAACTCTGCTTTAATTTTTCAAGGCACTGTCAAGGAAATACAGAATAAACCAACATAGATAATACCTAAATCCTTTTGCCTTACCAGATGATTCAGTTATGTTTTATGGTAAATGCTGGCCAGGAATAAGCTTACTTACGTTACTGAAACCCCAAAAGTTGCAAGAGATTTGCAACACCATTTGCCCAAGACTCAGAATCACTAAAACTGAACTGCTTGCCATTTTTCTGCAAGTTTGTTATGGATTTTTTAAATTTATGTTTAGAAGACACTCAGGTGCTATCATGGAAGTCCTCTTAATCCATAAAAGCCCTTAAACGCTATATCACAAACTGCTTTTCAAAGTCCTGATAACATCAGAAACAGTTTGTCATGCGGCCTAGTGGCACGTGGAATTAATTGCACGCCCAAGGAAAGACTGGCCACAATGTTCAAAGCAGCTGTTTGGGACTTCTTGTTTCCGTGTTTGTGGACAAACACGGAAACAAGAAGTCCCAAACAGCTGCAAAATAAATTCACTAAGCTATCTTGAGAAATGCTGTGTTTATCACCTAAATTACTTTAAGAAGCAAGAACAATCTGATGCAGGGCAAGCACACAAAGACCTTCTCTCTGCAGCTGAACAATTTATTGTTCTTCTGTAGTGACTGTGGTTCCTACACCTTAATAACTCTTTTTATACTGTATTGCTATGTCCTTTTGTCAGTTGCCTTGAAAGCCTAGTGCAGAAGGACAAGGTATAAACCTGATAAGAAACAAATAATACATTGACATAGTTGACTTAAAACAGGGTATCATAAGCTAATCAAGTCCTTCAAGGCCTGAGAGGCAGTTGTTTATCATGGGCTGGCGTATCAACCGTGATTTTTAGGAACACCAGTCAATTCAGTTGCTGTTGCTACATCATCAGAATCCGGTGGCCCTGACACCCGCTGATTTCAGAACATTCTCTGCTAATGTTGAAATGACTTTAGAAAGAGACAGAAGCAAATGTAGCCATCCTGTCACATACACAACCTGAGTTCACTCCAACAACACATCTGGCT
Organism: Podarcis melisellensis; assembly: GCF_964234715.1. Taxonomy (NCBI): domain Eukaryota; kingdom Metazoa; phylum Chordata; class Lepidosauria; order Squamata; family Lacertidae; genus Podarcis; species Podarcis melisellensis. Next base: position 76,667,308 of record NC_138539.1, read on the forward strand.
GCATGGTCAAGTGTCGTCCAGGAACTCAAACCAATTGTATATTTAAGTGTGTGCGATAGGCCCGGTGTTCACACAAAGCCTTTTATTGAGAGCTATTAAAAACCAATACTGTACAGAACTATGCCCCCAGCAATATGACAGCTTGCATATTTTGGTTGATGAAGAAGAAGCGAGCAGAATAAACAAAGCCTAGCATACTGGTGTTTTAACCATCCTAAGGTTTAGCTGTAAAAGTTTTTCTTTGTAATAATAACATTATCAATAATAAGCATTCAAAGATGTGAGCATTCAAAGCACTTCATAAACTCTCAGTAAACTGTCCAACAGTCCTTAAAGTATTATCCACAGATTGCAGGCGAGGTTCAGAGTTATTGGCTTACTGAAGGATACTCAGGCCAGAGACAAGATTAAAACCTGGGAGTTCTTGGTTCACAGCTCATTTGCTTAGCAGATAGGCTGCAAACACGGTCTTAAATATATGCTAAGGTTTATTTCCCCCCGGGAAAAATTCTTAACAATTGCAACTTAATGATAAGTTGTTCCATGATTTGGTTCTCTCTAAAACCGGAGAAAACATTCAAAGCTAAGTATCTAAAACCAGTTTACTATGTCTACTCTGCAAGCTCTTCCTAGTGCATATAAGAAAGTTGTGGTGGTGAGACTCTTGAAGGCTGCATTCTCTCTCCAGCTCAAACTGTTATGAAGAGTCTGACAAATACATTAAACAGAACACCGAGACAGTTCTGAGTACACGGATGTCTTACACCAATTAAGTATGGAACAAACGGCTCAGACTTTAAGAAGCAGTTTGTACTGGGTAAGTCTGTTTTACAAGTACATACAATATATCTTTTGGTTTGTTCTAAACACACGGCGCTCCCCTGAAACTTCTCTAACTCCCTCAGACTGTCAAGCACAAGATTGTCATGCGCAAGGGTCCACAAATATCACGCTGGTGTTAACAGGCATTATTTGTGGGTGTTATTTACCCAGCGCCTTCAAGTTCTTTGCTGCATTCAAGGTGGGAGTATCTCTCTCACACTTTGTGCTGACCTCAGGAGAAAAGCAGTATAAATCTCTTTCACCACTCCTTTCTCCAAAGACCAGTGCGAACCTTGACCCCCTTGATCAGCTTCCAAAGTTTTCTCTGGGCAACGTGGATGTTGAGGAGTTGGAGCTGCGCTCTCTCGCTCCTGGCACACTGGCCTGGTTTTCACCAGGTGCAGTCAAACCTTGCCCCTTAGTGAGACTGCATGGGCTCCTGGAGAGGAACTCACAGCTGATTTTCTCCTTTCTGGTCCTTTTGGCTACTATGCCAAAGTCTGGATTAGCATGTCAACCAAATCAGGGCTTGTTACCCACCCTCGTCACTAGCCACAAGGTTTAACTAAACCCAGATCTTGGTTATATAGCTCACGGCTAGCGAGGAGAGAGCTTTACCACCAGACTCAATTTGGATGACAGGCTATGCTAAACCTTGGCTTGGTTCAATATGGCTTGGCTGCAAAAAGGAGAAGGGAGCTCACATACTCATGCAGTCTTGTTAAGCCAAGGTCTGGCCAGTGTGTTGTGCGAGCAAACCTGTGAATAGACCCTTTCCCTTTCCTCCGCAATTCACAGGGGAGAACTGGGAGAGGGGATCTTAGCAGCTGTCGGAGGGTTCTCGGTTTGTAGATCCTAGTCATCTAGCTATATGGCAATACATGCTTTTACATTTGGGAGTTGTGTGGAACTATTGCAATTTTTTGAGAAGTCACGTGGTACGTCCCACAGTTCTTCAACCACTCCAATAGGGCTGTTCAACAAGCACAGCCAAATTACCACCCATATTTTATCTGTCACACCCATGGGGCTGTTGGAATACTCAGTGTGGACAACAATTATGTGAAGCTCCACTTTAAGGTCACAACCCAAAATCTACAAAACATGATGCACAGAGTCTCATCATACATGTGCAGGGCTGCACGTATGATCTTTTTCTTTTACTTCTTTATTCTTTCTTTGTTCTTTTTTCTTATATCTTATCTTTCATTTCACTGCTTTATTGTTAATAGCATTTTATAGAGGTATAAATAACTGTAAATATGAAAAGAGACAAAATATTCTCTAATTTTTTCCCCTTGGTTAGATGTATTTTCTTTTGTTGTGAATATGTATGTTTTCTAATTTGTACTTAATAAAAATACTTAAAAATAAAAATAATAATAAATACATGTGCAGGGCTGAGGTGATGGTCATTTAACAGGCATGAACCCCTGTAACTCCTAAGCCGTGCACCAATTTCTAAAGACCCCCTCAGAGCACTGATAAACAAAACATGGAGAAATATAAGGGTAGATGACTTCCAAGTCCTCGTTCTCCTACCTTTGTGGTTGAAGATGCCCTCCATCTCCATGCTGCTTCGAGAGTGAGCAATGCAGAGAGACCCACAGGGTACAAGTCCTTCCGCAGCTGGGGAACGGTCGGTGGTTCGTACTAGGCACCAATCAGGCTTATCGTGTGGCCGCTCTAGAACCTCCACTGTCTGACCACGGCGGATTGTCAGCTCATTGCTGTTGCATGCCGTGAAATCGTGGATGACCACGGTCAACTCACACCCACCAGAGAGCTGCAGAAGAAGCCAACAAAACAGGGAAATTTTTAATACCGTAGGCTTACGAATTCTGGTGGGGCATGCCACCCACATCAATATATTTTCAGTATTTCTTACAATGGTCATAAAACAAGCAGAGGCAAAAAAGCAATTCTCGGCCACGTTCTAACACATTGCAAGGAAAGTGATTTTACTGTGCCAATTTCGTTAAACCGGTTGCTGTCATTTCTGAACTCTGAAAGGCACAGGCGATTCTGTGAGGAAAATGTATTTGGTTATTAAGGACACTGATATGCCATGCTAAGGAAAAGTGTAAGAAGCTATCTGCTGCGGAGTCACTTTTTTTAAAAAAAAGTTGGGTCAATTCCTCCTTTCCTTTCCACACTCTGTGTGACACAACTTTATTCAGGATGTCTGCAATTCTCTCAGAGCTTTCCCATGACCATTGCCTGCCAGTCTTGCTTCCTAAATCCTAGTTCTGGAAGAGGGAGAGGGGGAGAGGGGAGGTAAAGAGAAGCCTTATGTTTCTCATAATGAAGTAAAATAAATCAGCATGAACCCGTCAAGACACAGGCAGGAATTAATCATACTGCTCCTACTTAAGTCTCTCTGGACAGTCTCTACTCAAGTTATGAGGTGCACACTTTCAGAAACAAGCTGCCTTCTCGCTTGTTAAATGTGAGCTGGGGTGCCCTTTCCCACCTCAAGCCTACTTCTCTTATATATTTGCTCTCAGTCCATTCAAAATTATGCCAAAGGGAGGCTGGGAGAGGGGCTGGAGGGGGGAGGCAAAGGAAAGCTCTCGAGTTTTTTTTTGGCACTGATTTATTTTTACGGCTCTCCCTAGATAGGAGTCAGGAACAATTGAAAACAGCTGTATGCCCGAAGGCTCTGAGAAAAGGGCCTTTTTGATTTAGAGTTTGACCACAAAACGTCAAAACGTAGGCCTCCCTCAAACGTACGCACACCGACAACTTTGCAAACAGAACATTCTGAAGATCAGCCTGAATAACAGATCATTCAAAACTGGGCTCTACCAGCTTTGTCATGGAGGATCAAGGCTCAAATAACCTGCAAGTGTCTGGAACACATCTGTCTCCACGTGGGAAGCTGGCGTTCCTGCAGGTTTGGGCGCTGGTGTATTAAACCAAACAAGCAGTGCAAACGAAAAACAAGGATGGAAGGGAGAGGGAGGACTTAGGGCAGATCCTTTGTATGTATAACTAGGGGGTGCACCCCTGTTTCCTCCACTCAACAATCACCCCTAAATTAACCCCCTAGAGCCTCCAACCCTATTCAACTACTGCACTCACTTTCCCACTTCTTAACTCCATTTCTGAAGCCATATCTTGTATTCTGCAGCCCTGCTTTACACCCCTGTTGCACACAGACCACTCCCATGGGAATCTCTTGCCTCTTCCTCCTCCTACTGCACACTGCAATGTCTAAGACCAGGGCTTCCGGTTCCTCCAGGCCTTACTGGAGGCAGCCCCCACGACAGCAGGAGATCGTTGACGAAGGAAAAACAAGAATGATTGAGGGTAAATCATCCTTGCAAATTCCGCCCTGGGGATGGGAGAAACACACTTCACTCGCAGTTTGTCTTGGTACCTGGCTCTCGCTCTGGCATGGGATGCGGGGGGCAGGGAGGCGCTGAGTGCAAAAGCACTTTTCCTGCCGAAAACCCTTCAATGCCGCCATTAAGAAGCAGAGGTTCTCTTGTTAATTAGAGCTTAATTTGGACTAATGTACAGACACACATGCTAGAACAGATGAGATCACAAACTGCGGAACAAACCAACTGCAAGGACTTTAAGGTTTGAATTTGAGATAAGACTTCATTCGGCGCAAAAGGTGGTGGTGGGGGGAGGGAAGTCTACGGTTACTTTATTTAAAGTTTTCTTCTCTACATTTATGATTCGGCAACCCTCCTATGAATGTTAGTTCAAATTATAATTGTACAAGCGAGGATGGAGGAAATTGGATTATAAATATGGAATATATCTTCAAATGGAACGGTGTGTGCAAAAACGGGGGGGGGGGAGAGGAAAAAGGGAGGGAAGCTCTATTTTGCAAAAGGTTTACGATGGAAACTTAGAACTGACTCTTCCCCATCCTTTTGTATCTATGATGTGAACTGTATAATGCTAAGAGGATTTGGAATTTAATACAATTGGAAGGATAAATGGTCATATATCTTCAGCTGGAAGGAAGGATGAAAGGCATCTATGAGCTGCCAAGGAACTGATAAGGTTCTTTATTGAGTCATCTGCAGTTCCACAGACCACTCCTTGCTGAGAGGAAAAGTGGTGAAAACAGCTTATTTACTGGGACAGTTCTCGGTGCAAAACAATGAAGCACATGATGGAGTGATGGAGAACTTTCTGGAACAAAAATGGGAAATCAGCTCCACCCAAGGCATGATGGATTAACAGCAACAATCAGGGAAAACATGACATCTTACAAGGACAGGAAGAAACACCAAGGACAGAGTAATTGCCACACACAGAAAGAACAAGGATCTAGTTTGAGTTCCTCACTTGAAATTTTATAAATCATTTAATGTGTCAACACAAATAGAAATTATTAATACTACATTTGTTGTAGAAGGGATTATTATTATGACTGGAATGTAATTGAAACTAATAAGATTTTGGAACCCAGAAATAAAGAAAACCATCAATTCTTGCACACGGGGGGGGGCACTTTAACTAAATTATATAATTCGGTATTTGAATGATTGGTATTAATAATTGTATTATAAAGTGGTATTGTTATAATGAGGCTTTTATTGGACTGCAATTGAAAACTAATAAAAGATTATTATAAAAATTAAAAAAGCAACTACTAAGACCTTCTTTCAACTTCCACCCAGTTACAAGGCCACTGTCTCCTACTCTGCAGCCTCTCTTGCACTCGATTCCACCTTCACACCCAGTCCTTTGCTTCTTATTTGCTTTTCTGCAAGCCCCATTTTCACATTCAGCTCCCTTTTCCCTCCCTCAACTTTCCCTCAAACACAGACCCCTTCCAGAAATAAATGAATTGAGTAAAGTATTGTGCAATATTTGAGGGTTCTGCACCCACTGTCTCTCTCTCACACAAGGCAGCTGAGCTGAAGCTTTGAGTACAACAACAAGGGAGGAATACTGAGAAGAAAATGGCAGTTTTAAGCAATGGCAGAGGTTTGAGTAGAGCAAGCGGAAGGGTATTTGCATGAGCAGTATCATTTTGCTTTGCTAAAGCCTTTTCAAATTTCTTTTTAAAAAAATCATAAGGACTGGAAGCTTGCTTTAAGAAGGAAATATATTTTCTGGATTCTGTGTGAGAGAATATATTCCAGATTATGGAACCTTACTGTGCTACTGGTATTCTTTGATAATTTAGCAGGAACTGGAGGGGGGGAACCTATGCTCTATAATTATCTAAGTGAAAGGCACACCTCAAAAATCGTGACAGAATTATTAACTTTATCCTATTTTCTTGACCGAAACATTTGCCTGTTTACAGCCTTCCCAAGGTAGTCAGTCAGCCAAGCTGGAATTTAAACACAGAAGGAAATTAAACACATACTTATGAAAGCCTTTTTACTGAAGAGCATTTCAAAGTGTTTCTTGTTGCCTCAGAGATACCATGCTCATTCCTGAGGAAGCTGTATCAAAGTGGGAAACGCCATAAAGATAAAAGCTTGCTCTTCACAGTGCATTGCAAAGCACAATGACTTAGCTAAGAGGTATTTGGGAGGGCAGATGGAAGCCCAGCCTTGCTCACATCTTGGGGTTTGAGAAGGAAGGGTTCAAGACCGGAAATCTGCAATCCCAGTCATATTCACTGGGGAGTATGCCTCATGGAGCACAGCAGGACTGACTGACGAGTAAATTGCATAGAAGTGCATTGAAAATGCACCAGGGCAGGGAATCCAGCTCAGGAAGTGCAATTTTAAGGTGCTTAACAGCTTCTGCGTCTCTCTCCACTATTAACCACTGAGGATTTAGCAAAAGAAGAAGAGTGCTACCGGATCAGCTCAAAGATCCACCTAGTTCCACGACCAGTGCTCAAAATAGACTATTAGAAGCCCGGCCATCCTGGCACCTGAGAAGAACCACAAAATGGCGCCCCTTCCACCAGGGAAGAAGGGATGAGTGAAGATCTACATCAGGAAAAAGAGGGGATCCATCTGACTTGATGAATCCAAAAGGCTGTCAAGGAGGAGGCAGATCTTGACTCCAAGGAACAGGCCACAGCCATTACTGATCCTGTGGCGGTGGCAGCAGTGGGCGACGCATTCCTTGGAGGCAAGATCTGCTGCCCTTGTGGAACCTGCTAGCAAGTGGGGCGGCCCATTTCTGCTCCCCAACCATTGGTTTCCAGCAGCCTACTGCATCCAGCACGGGAGGCAGCATTCAGTCATCATGGCCATTAGCCACTGATAGGCTTATCTTCCCTAAATTTGTCCAACCCCAATAAAACTCTGGGCGGCTCCCAATCAAGTGTTAAAAACAGTACAGCATTAAATATTAAAAACTTCCCCAAACAGGGCTGTTTTTAAAGTCCAACAGTGGCCATTACTACTTCCTGTGCTGGTAAATTCTGTATTTTAACTAGGTGCCGTGTGAAGAAATGCCTCATTCTGTTTGTCTCGAGTCTTCGAACATTCAACTTCAATGGTTGGCCCAGAGTTCTAGCACTGTGAGAGAGGATAAATCTTCCCTCTGTTCACTTCCTCCACACCATACATGGATCTAATGCCGATGTTTCCTCCAGAAACCTACCAAGCTGTTCAGCAACCGCTCTCTCAATTACCTTACCCAGGTATGGAAGATTTGAAACTGGGCGGTAATTGGATAGGTCTAAGGGATCTAATGAAGTTTTTTTTAAGAGTGGACACACCACTGCTTCCTTCAATTCCCCTGGGAATGTCCCCGTGTCAAGGGACAAATTGATAATTTCAACCAGGGGGGTCCGCACAACATCTGGACACTCCCTAATCAACCAAGACGGGCACGGATCAAGGAGGCAGGTGGTGGGCCTACCAACTTGGAGGAATCTATCTACATCAGTAGGGAGTATCCGATCGAAATGGTCCAACACTGGACCTGAAGTCATATCTACATCATATCTACATCACAGAAAAGGTGGTCTTAAAACAGAAATTTGAATGTTGTTTTTCTCTTGTCTTTGTTTATCTCCTGTCTGGCAGGTTACTTGATTGGATTGCCTGGGTAGCCTGGCCAGTCCTTTGTAATGATAAATAAATAGTTCCTGGGCCACATTGCAGGCTCACACCCTATTCATATCTTAAATGTGCCCTTAAGACAGGATTAGTGAAGGAAAAGACAATGGGAGGTTTCCCACTTTGACCTTGCAGAGAAAACCTTTACTCAGTTTAAGAATCAAAATGGTTCCAGTTCGGTCTTCCTGTGCTGATCTATGTATGTACTTGGTTGGTAACTTATGAACATTACCATATATCTAAGACCTCAAAATTCCTGTCTCACAGATTACCCAAGGCATGCTGCTCAGGATTGTGTATGATTTACCAAACCGGGGGGGGGGGGGGGGGGGAAGAAGCAGCATAAGGCAACACTTCAGAGAAGTCCCAAAAACTATTACAAAAAAAGCAACAAATTGAGTTGCCAATTTACAAGGCAACAAGCGTCACCGCCCTTTGGAAGATGCTGACATTTTACTATTAGAGTCATTCCTCAAATTAGCATGTGGCGAACAGTTTATTTTTTAACCGCCATTCGCAGGCCCATGCCTCATCCAGGCTCTCCCACCACTTGACTTAATCTACAAAGTGTGTGTGTGTGTTGCGTTTCTGCCACAGATGGCCTTCGAAGTTTCATAAAACATCAAAGCAGTCGCGATAAAGAAAGTGGAAAGGAGGAGGGAAGCAAAACTGAAGCACAGCGCTGCTGCGGAGCAAATAAAAATAGCAGTTTAAATGCATCTAGCCCCCATCAAAAGCGAAACTCATAAACCGAACCAATCTGGGTCTTAAAAGGAATTAACCACCTTCCTGAGGAAACTAGGTCTGTGCCATTAAGCATGATAAAAAGGCCTGAGTCGTCATCAGGGCAGCCCCATCTTAGTACTATGGGCCTGAAAATAATTAGATACATTTCTAAGGGAGTTTTGGTATCTGTTAATAGATGTTAAGGAGATTATACTTATTGTAAGACTCTTGTTTTTATTCTTTATTGTATGATGCTTTGAACAATATTTCTTAACCGCAAGTTAGCAAGTATCTTATTTATTCATCCGGAATCGGTTACTTCCGGATTTGCAGCTCGTGCATGCGCAGAAGCGCAAACTGCTCCGAGCGCATGCGCAGAGTGGCGCTTTGTTGTACATCCTTTTCGTCTAGTGCCCGGGGCTCTGGAACAGATCCTGGTTGCAAAACAAGGTACGACTGTACTAGGCTAAGGCCCAAGCTGAACAAAAGGAAACCATGAACTAGAGAAACTTAGGAATTGATTTACTGGAGAATGTAAAAATTTCCACTTATATTTTATATACAGCTGCACTGAAAGCATCCACGAGACCTATTAAAAGATGAGTAGCTAGAGTCCTTTTGCACAGATCATTATCTTGGCCCAGGGAATGGTGTGAAGACCATTGTATGGTTTTTGACTGTTGAAACTAAAGGGTTGGGGCCATGAGCAATGCCTGGACAGCACACCACCTGGGAACCATATGTAAGCAGCTGTACATTACTTTGAGGAAGAACAGGATATAAAAGCAAGAAAAGCAAACATACAATTCCATTCTTAGGTAGATGAAGATCGGATTTCGAGCCTATGAATTCTGTGCGCCCATTCATGTGGAATTTTGACCCACTGTAGGAAAAAACCATGCATGATTCCCAAATATGAAGAGGTAATGTAAAACCAGTCACAGCTATCACTTGCCAATGATTATAGAAAAAAAGGCATAAGCAAACTTTTACCAAAAACCTAATTATACTTTTGTCTTACCTTATCGCTGTCTAGTGTATTCTGGGAGGTTCGTGACGCAATTGAAATCGTATCTGGCTGACTGCTTCCATCTCCTTGACTATCCAAGTCTTCTCCATCTCTAAAAACATAGGAAGTTAAAGAGTCATTAGCTGGAAAAACATTTTCTGTGTAGGGTAATGTTAATATTCATCTCCTTGTACAAAAGCAGACATTCAAATAGTAAAAGGTAAAGGGACCCCTGACCATTAGGTTCAGCCGTGACGGACTCTGGGGTTGCGGTGCTCATCTTGCTTTATTGGCCTAGGGAGCCAGCGTACAGCTTCTGGGTCATGTGGCCAGCATGACTAAGCCGCTTCTGCCGAACCAGAGCAGCGCACAGAAACGCCGTTTACCTTCCTGCCGGAGCGGTACCTATTTATCTACTTGCACTTTGACGTGCTTTCAAACTGCTAGGTTGGCAGGAGCAGGGACTGAGCAATGGGAGCTCACCCCGTCATGGGGATTCGAAACACCAACCTTTTGATTGGCAAGTCCTAGGCTTTGTGGTTTAACCCACAGTGCCACCCGTGACCAGTGACATTCAAACAGGAGGCCAATAATATGCTACACAAAACCCAAGAGAAGGAAATCAAACATGCCGTTGTACTTTTAGTTACATCACTTAGTTTTAAAATCGATTGTGGTTAATATATAATGTATGGATAATGCAAACTGGATAAAGAATGTACACAAACACTATCAACTGCAAGTTCACATGAAGGTACAGAAAATCCATACAAATAGTGAGCCTAAGGGAGGAGGTGTTTTGTTTTTACAATGCTCACTGGAGAGTATACTGATCTTGGCATGTATGAAATGAATAAATTCCTTTGTCCATCACTTTTAGCACAAACTGACTACTATATATCAGGAGATTATGAACTGGGAAATGCACAAAATTCCCTGTTTAGTATGACAATTTATGCACATTCTTCAAGCCATACCCCACTCAAACCCCTCCCCAAATACTTTCCAAAATAAAGGGAGCTAATGTGTTAAACCTATGCATTCTGAAATTACGGAGCCAGACATTTGGTGACTGCAATTTGCTATACAATACATTTCAGTACAGTGTCAGCAGCTTGCTTGCTTGTTTGTTTAGTACATCTGACATGTGTCAACTTCTTCAAAAGCCAAGCACAGCAACTTTTAAAATAAGGGTCTGAATAACATGCAACAAAATAATGCACGTGCTCAAGTTTCTGTGCTGTGTAATTATTTGAAGAACTTACAGTTCAGTACTGAGATCTAACTAGCAACATAAAAAAAAAAAACATGTTTCCCAAAGAGCTCAGCCTTACATACATTTAAGACAAATATCATGAATGACTGGCTGGAAGTGTATACCTTGACATTCTCTGCAGTTACTAACCTTCTTCCTTTCTGTTTTGTTGTTGGTGCAGTTTTGGGGATATGAATTGGCTCTTTTAAAGCTCCCTTGAGATGAATCGTTCTTTCCTGTATTACTTCTCTGATGTGCTTGATCCAGTCTTGCTTGTTTTCAATACTGGAGGCCTTTAAGACAAAATAAGCAACTTGTTTTGGTATAGAAAAAAAGGGCAGATATTTAATTTTTTAAAAATGTTACCTTCACTAGTCGACTCCATGTATGAAGGAGGGATGAAGCAAACCTGGTTGTGCCATTTACAGTAGTATATTCATGGTTTAGATTTGCAAAATGGTATTTCTTAATCATATTACAGTAGTTGTGAAAAGAGATGTTCATATTATACTTCATACGGTTGCCTGGTTTGCACACAGAGTTAATGTCAGTTTGCATTTCTTAGTGCAGAAAGTATTGATCTGATGTGTAGAGACCTTTCTTATTCTACTTAATTCAAGAGTGTTCTGGAAGCTTCTCCGTGTGAAAGAAACAAGCAGAAGGTGCATGATGTTTGGGTTATTCCTTCAGAGAAGCAGAGTACAGCTGGCTTAAACTGGTTATCTTATCTCTTCTGTCAAGGTCATGCCGACTATAAAAGTAAGGCCAGAAGGAGCCTGGGTTTCACTTTCTCTTTCTACTTCTTTTCCTTCTGGTGTAGTGTCCTGTACATAGTATGAAGGTTTAGACTTATTGTAAGTTATTGTAAGCATAAGTTAAGTCTGCTGCAACTGGTTTTCTTATGGACAGTGCCAATCCTGAATGTAGTGGATTTGTGACCATTATGTTCATCTGCTTTTAGTAGCTGTAAAGCTCTGCTGGATGAAATATTAATTGCCTCTGGTCTATTTTTGGGGAATCCTGCAACGTGCTTAAGTTTTCACTCTGCTAACTATACACTGGAATCTGCTATGGATCAATATTGAGTAGAATTTCAATGACAGTTAAACCATAATTTCAACTGCTTGCTCTTTTCCTCTCGAAGCCATCTTTCTGAACCCCAGATTCATGTGTAAGGCTCAGAACTGTTGGTAATGTGCTCTACAGGCCGGATGAAGGGGGGGACAGTTATTCAAAAATGATTTCACACACACTTAAAGAGTATCTGCACACGCCCCAGTTACCTTTAGTACAATTTTGTTGTCTGAAGTAGGAGTCCTACCAACCCAGAGTGCAAATTTGCAAGGGTCACCTTCCACGTGCTCTGTGACACCCAGCTCTGAGGTCTGAAAATCAGAAGAGATTAGAGGAATATAATTCAGATTTTTAGAATAGTCATAGGCATACTTCTGGTCAATGCCCTTTCAGACAAACAACAATTGGTTCCATTGTTCCCTGACTGGTTTCCTGTTGACAACAGCCCTGTATTTTATCCATATTCCATGGCCAACCTTCAGTAATAATAATTATATAATAATAATTTATTATTTATACTCCGCCCATCTGGCTGAGTCTCCCCAGCCAGTCTGTCCTCCCCCCCCCCTTAGTCAAGAACACTAAATACTTCTTAAGTGATTTCTAATGTCTGCTCTGCCATACTCTTAAATAAAAAGTATTTTGCGATCTGACCAAGCTATTGCTAAAATTCTACTGTATTTTTGAATGCTCTGAATGGACAGAGGTTGCTGATTTTGGGAAGGCTACAGCTCGTTAAACCTGACACTGGTATTGATCGGCAGTAATTAATTTCCAATTGCTAATCTCAGAATCCTGCTACTTTGAGATAAAAGAATGAGCAGGTGATGTCAGTACTGATTTATAGGGTGTTTTATGATAGGTTGAGTATTACAGTAAGCTTTAATAATTACCTTCCTTTCTCATCTACTTTGTCATTACTGGGACAAAGACTATCCAAAAATGCTTCGGTTTAGACTGCAATCATATACACGCTTACCCCAGTGAACTGAATAGGACTTATTTATGAGTAGTTACATATTAGGATCACAGTTATAGTTAGCTTTAAAACTGTTAGAGTGTATTTTCTCTCTCTCGTGAGAGTGGGTGTCAATCAGTACTCTGGCATTTTCAGAAGATTTCTGTAGCCTCCTTCTAGGAATGTTTATTTCTCTACTTTTTTTCTGCATTCTGTTTCAGTTGTCAAACAGGATGCTGCAGAATAAAGTAGTTCAGGATCTTAACTCTACACAGGACAAAGAGAGGCTCTATCAATAATTCTGGACATAAAGCAGAACACTGGAATAATTTCAAAAGCCAAAAGATGACATGTCTGGATTTTGTTCCTTGACATGATGCAGTTGACAATCGGTTGTAGATCATTCTCACTTTACATGGTTCAGTGCAATAAATTTGTGAGTCTCTTCCTTTGAAAGCTCTAGGTCAAATCCTGGTTTAGGACAAAAGCTATCATGTTTGGTTGCATCAGTCAAAAGCTTTCACGCAAATTGGCGTGACTGGCAGTCTGTGCCCTGAAGTTATTCTTCTGTCTAATGCTGGGTCTATTTCTAGGTCACAGTTGTAGAACCATGCTAGGAGGTGCATATGTGACTGTTTCAGTGTATTTCAGCTCCCTCATTCTGGCTTCCGACACTAATATTAGTTCCTTTTGCAATAAAAAGGCATAAACCGCCATATGTTTTCCATGGGGCCCTCTCTGAAAATACCTGTGTACTACTCAAATTATCCAACTATTAATAAATTTGAGGTGTTTTAATTATGTGGAATGACGCCCACAATCTTCTCAATTAAGAATCACAATACGGGACCCATTTCTAAATAGGTACATTTAAAGGGCCTTTCCACAAGGGGGAATCTGTGCATTGGAATGGCCATTGGAGAAAGACTTTCCATGAAAGCCAGCAGCCATTGACACTGGAATTGTCAGAAATGCACAAGGAAGAACTAATGTAGCTTTTAATAGACACCTGCCTTGGATCTGCAAAACTGATGATTTCCACAAAGGAAGAATTGTTATTTGGATTTGGAAACTTGGAAAGCTTTTCACTTTATTAGATGAGGACTAGAGCACCACCTCTCCACCCCTGGACATTTAAAACGATATGACAAAGTTCCACCTGCTCTGTTATAGCTTGTCTGTATGGAACCCCCTAAAAAAGTAGGAATCCTCATCAGAACATAAGAGAGAGAAAGACCCTAAAATACCCAGTTTTCTCAGTTGATCTGCAAAAAAAGGAGAAAAACAGAAGCCACTCCCTTTCCACATCAGTCCATTAGAGGAGACTGCAAATAACTAACTTCCACTCCCTACACCTTTTGCCCAGGTTCTTCTCACATCCATCGCTCCACTCTTAAAAAGCTTGAAAGTTTCCTTGAAAAGCTGTTGATTCTTTAGAGGCAAAATGGCGTCTGGACAGCACCATGTGTCTGAGCTTCAAAACTGGAGTAATGAAGATTGAAGTTAATTGGCCAGGCTTTGAGCGGCCACAACCAAGTGTTTGGCTAGCAACTGGGCCAGCCAGTCCGTGTCAGTGATGTGCAGAGAATTAGGCCTCTGAAATGGATCTGAGCTCCTTCAGCTATCTTTCCCCTTGGATTTGCAAGATTTGTCATTTTCTCTACAGCTGCCAAGTACTATGGCCCTATTACAGCAAACAGTTAACCTTCAAATGGCTCTTTTCCTTTCTCCAGCCTGGAAGGAAAGCCTGGAAGGGTAGTGACACACTATACCGAAAAGCTCTGCATGGTTGCAACATCCGAGCCCATCTGCTTGTCGTTAATAACTAGATTTGGCTGGGTTTTCGCTTCAAACTTACAAACAATTTGCTCTTGTAGATGTATTTGCTTCTCCCACTGGAGTCCTTCACTTCTTTACTGAAGACCAGCGACATCTCAAAGAGGAAAAGGTGCCTCTCGCGTCCTTTACGAATGAGAGTTTTGGGGTCCCACACTTGGAAGGATTCCTGAAGGATGAGCTCCCCCTGAGATTCAATGTTCTCATCAAAACCTAGGAAGAAAGTTGGAACAGTTGAAAAAAGCAAAGAGAAACGGAGGCTGGTGGGGAGCCAAAAAGCTCTATTTTAGTGACAAAGCTTCCTACACTCTCTTACCTTAGCAGTTTTTGAACTAGTTCTGGGAAACCACTGGACTTCCTCAGAAGCCTTTAATGCACCCCCCATGACAAGGTTATTAATGATGGACAAGCTAGTTACCTCTAAGATAAGTAATCTACATAATGAACATGTCCTTGCAGGGGTTTTCCTGGAAGTCCCCTGCCTCAATACTTTGTTACAGTCTCGTAAGTACTCAATAAAGCTACCAACATATTTTAATGTATTATTTAGCATTTAATTTCACACTAAACACTATTTCCATTTTGCAAAACTTCAATGAAGTTGTCTCTCCCTCCCCCCCCCCCAAAATGTGATTACAAGCTACTTTGCAATGGACATTTCTAATAACAGTTTTGACTCAACTGATTCTCAACCAAAAATGGTTCCAGAACTTCCAAAATTGTGCTTCATTTCAACCTGCTAGGGATGGACTGCATGCATAAATACAATGCCTCTTTAGAAAAGCTAATATGGCTTCATGTAGCAGTTCTTAAAACTAGTGTCTCCCAAATAGCCATTTGGAATGTAGCTGCTACCTTGAATTTACAAACCCATAAAGGAGCTGTGAAAATAAGGGGAATCAATCATGATTACTTAAAAGTTCATTCCCTATTATTAAGTGGGAGATGCTTTGATTTATTAGCTCCATATAAAAGGTATTCAGTCCGCAGTAAAGACACAAGCCAATGGTTTAACGTGGCTGAAGCTTTTTATACTTTCCAAAGAGCATCAACCAAAGACAGAGCCGGCTTGAAATAGTGAAACACAATTTCCATCACATCCATCCCTGCCTCGCCAAACTGAAAATGTATGTATATGGTAGTAAGGAACTGTTCACTTTAATAAAGTCTAATATATAATCCATCAAAGGACACAAGTATCAACAGATGGATTTGGAGCCGTAGAAATCAGCTCCTAAAAGGAAATGCTTTCACTTGAGATGTCAACATGTCAACTATGCAAATGTTCAACAGAGCTTGTTTAAAAGGCTGACCTGTGTAAAAGAAATATTGGAATATTCCATAAAGCCTGCCCACATGCTTCCTGACAAGGCAACTACTAATGCTAGATTTCATAGTCACTGCAACATTTCTGCTTAAATATGTGGTAGTAAAGGCCTCACAAACTACTACTGATATAAATTACTCAGGGCTTAGAAACTGTGCAAAGTGACAGACCATGAAAGCAAGAATAAAAGGTTTACTTAGGGAAGTGATTGTTTATTGAGGAAAAGGTTTCCAAAAAAGTTCACTTTTGAACTAAAAAACTAAGCATGCAGACAGGCATAAAATGTAACTGCGAAAGTTGGTTTTTCAATCAGACGCCATCAGTTTTTTTTAAAAAAACTGAACATGTGACATCTTTTAAGCAGGAACTCAAGTTATGGGAAGGTCAAAATAAAGATTTAAGATGAAATATTCTAGAAAGCATTGACCAGGTACGTTATTAAAAACAGAACCCTTCAACTGGTTGTCATTGTAAAAGATGAAAAAAGCAGCAATCACACACATTTTTTGATACTTATAACAAATATTTTAATTGACCAATGAAATGCCTACATAAATTTCTCCTCCGCAGAACCCTCAAAATTCACCTCAAAGAAGTAATTTGGCGATGATTCTACCACAACCAAGATGCTGTTTGAATATAAATGGACTGTGTGCCACAAACTGGCTGCTTAGTGATTTCACTGTGGGCCTGATCTCTTATTATCTGGTTGCATATCCCTCTACTGGTAAGAAATGAGTTGTACAATAAAAAGGCCTTCCCTATTACCAATGTATGAACAACCTGAACCCAGACTGTGGAAGTGGAACCTCATGGTCCAGCAGACTATTTCAGTGTGGTTGGAGCAATGGCAAGCACAATTTCTAAAGCTGTTTTCCAGGTTACAAAACCTTCCCTGGTCACCTGGAGGTGATGTTTGCTTGCCACAGGCGGTCATGCAAATAGGTTTTTACCCAGAGCTGCTGTTGAGTTCTTAGAAAGAAGTTTTCACAGAGGAAAGTGAATGCCCTGGACCCTACCTTCCAGCATGCTGAGATGCATGGCATCGTTTGCTCGCTTTGGCACACTTAGCATCACTTCTAAGCCGTCTTTAATTTCTCCTTTACCTTCCTCACAGCAAGTGAGCAGCTCCTGCAAAGACATCAGCATCATTTATTACAGTGCTTATCACGCTTGGATCTCTCTGTTTTTACAAATCTGTATACTGCTTTTCACATCACATCACATCACATCACATCACCTTGCCAACAAAAGTCCATATAAAGCTATATTTTTCCCATGTATGGAAGTGAGAGCTGGACCATAAAGAAGGCTGATCGCTGAAGAATTGATGCTTTTGAATTATGGTGCTGGAGGAGACTCTTGAGAGTCCCATGGACTGCAAGAAGATCCAACCTATCCATTCTGAAGGAAATCAGCCCTGAGTGCTCACTGGAAGGACAGATCCTGAAGCTGAGGCTCCAATACTTTGGCCACCTCATGAGAAGAGAAGACTCCCCTGGAAAAGACCCTGATGTTGGGAAAGATGGAGGGCACAAGGAGAAGGGGAAGACAGAGTACGAGATGGTTGGACAGTGTTCTTGATGCTACTAACATGATTTTGACCAAACTGCGGGAGGCAGTGGAAGACAGGAGTGCCTGGCGTGCTCTGGTCCATGGGGTCACAAAGAGTCAGACATGACTAAACGACTGAACAACAAATACTGCTTTTCAAGAAAAATTATTCCCAAAGTGGTTTACAAGCCGCAGATCAAACATACAATAGAATACAATTCAAGCCTCAATAAATAATACAAGAAACTCCACCATGTGAATCTCAAAACAGATTTCAGAACATTACTGTGTGACAAGAGGACGGACACTGATCTAACATAATATAAAATTAGCAAAATCAGGTGAAAATACTGGCTCTGAAACTCAAGATAAAGTAAGCTGCTAAAGGCTGTACTAAAATCTTCAAGGCCCATTTGAAACCTTCAGGGGATGGAGATTGTCTGATGTCAGATGGAATCACAATCCCCCATTGTGATGCTGTCAGTCAGTCTACTCTGATTGGCAATGACTGTACAGAACCTCAAGGCAGAGATCCTTCCCAGTGGAAGTAACCCAAGAGCTTTTAACTGGAGATACGAGTGTTCAAATGTGGGATTTTATCAGTGCAAAGCATGCACTTTTGCTCAGCTATGGCTCATCTCCATAGGTCACAATGTCCAGGGTTTCAGAGGAGGCTAAGAAACAGCCTTAAGTATTGGAAACTCTGCTCTCCCGCTACAGTGGTACCTCGGGTTACATACGCTTCAGGTTATATACGCTTCAGGTTACAGACTCCACTAACCCAGAAATAGTGCTTCAGGTTAAGAACTTTGCTTCAGGATGAGAACAGAAATTGTGCTCTGGCGGCGTGACGGCAGCGGGAGGCCCCATTAGCTAAAGTGGTGCTTCAGGTTAAGAACAGTTTCAGGTTAAGAACGGACCTCGGAATGAATTAAGTACTTAACCCGAGGTACTTATTCCTTTCACAAAAACCAACAGTAAAGCTTGTTAGCACCTGAGAACCGTCAAAAAAGGGGAAACTTCAAGGGAAAAAACTGGGGCACGAAAATCAGCAGCGTTATGTACAAACCCTGCCCCCAGCACCCTTTGGAAATAATTCAGGAAGCACAGACTGCTTTTCTGAATGTCAAGACAACTGAAAACTCACCTACTCTCCAAAGAAGACCTGGAGCATATCAGGTCCCTACTGCAGAGCCCAATGTGATCTCTGCTGTTCCCCAAATTACTGGGGAAATGGAGAACAGCAGGATGGGGCAATGTTACGCTACTGGCAAGGCTTTGCATGAATGCTATTTATGAGCATATAACCACATTCCCAGAACTCCCAGAACTCAGGGCCTGGATGTCAGCATGCTGTGCCAACACCCCAAGTGTCTCAAAAAGTTAGGGAAAAAGAGATGGCAGGTAAGGCTGGTTCAGTTGTCAGATATTGGTAGTTACAGATAGGTAGCCGTGTTGGTCTGCCATAGTCAAAACAAAAAAAATTCCTTCCAGTAGCACCTTAAAGACCAACTAAGTCAGTTCTTGGTATGAGCTTTCGTGTGCATGCACACTTCTTCAGATACACAGTGTTTAAGGTGCTACTGGAAGGAATTTTTTTTGTTCAGATATTGGTAGGTCAGTCCCAGAGGGATTTGAGTTTGACCCTGGTTGGACCAGATGGAGAGGGGCATTGGATGTCAGGAAATCAATGTGCGAAGCAGTGGTCCTGTCGGAGCAGGACTCTGGGGCAGAAGTTCAGGACCCCACTCACTCAATGGAAGAAGCAGGGGACCGAAAGCACGGCAGGGTTATCTTACCATGTTTTTAAGCAAGCAAAGCGATACCCATTGCCATCTAAAAAGCACTCTCCAATAAATAAATGAATGAATGCGGACATTAAGCCTGAAGTCTTCAAATTACTCAACTATACCATGGGTCTGAATTTCTCCCCACATTTAGAATTCTGCCCCATCATTGAATTATAAACAAGCCCCACTGCTTTTATCTAAGAGGCTAGTATAAAAACTTCAGCAAACACTACCTTAGCCTTTCGGTATAAAGAATGCCTGAGGTTTCTCAAAAGGCTATTAATTTGTTTCAGAAAAAACTAGATTACTGTATTCCAGAAAAAACTAGATTACTTTGGGGTCCCCCCCGCCACTGTGAGACTTAAAAGGGATTCAAAGGAGATGGATTAAGTGCATCTAATACAATACAGAAAAGTTGCTTGGATGTCACAAATTTCATTTGGTAGACAATTTCATTCATGGGCAGGTTCTCAAGTCTCTTGCCTAGTTATTCATACACAGCTTCTACCATCTGCCAAGCCTCCTTTAATTGCTTTTAATGGATTTTGGGGTCCCTGGACACTCTGCTGAGCAGGTGTGCAATAACCTTGCTCTCTGAAGCATATTGGAAAGACGGGATCCCTCTCTGCTGCTGACTACACAGAGGAAGGAAGGATGCAAGGGAAGGTAAGCAACATGTTTAATTAAAACCACAAAAGAGAGGTGGGGGCAAGACTGTAAGCAAGCAACAAGACTTAATTTATGAATAAAGTGAAGTGCCTGTGAATAAGCAAGAGCAGTAACACATACGCTAAGCACGTTCCCCTTTGTCTCCAATTACATATTCTAGATTTTATTAGGCACACTGATTTGTCCAGGCGGCAACAGGAGCCAAACAAGGGCACTTTTCCTTTCGATTTCGTACGCTCAGGCCAATTGGGATGAACCCCAGTTCTTCCTTGACTTTTCCTCCCGACGACTTCACAAACCAGGCGAAACCTTGCCAAGCAAGGCGCTCCTTGCATGAATTGACTGACACAGTAACTGACTTTTCTGTGGCTGCTTGCCAAGTAAAAACTTCCTGGTGGGGCCGTCGCCGCCAAAGGGGAGACACCAAAGAGCGTCGTCTCTGTGGTGGCAGCACTTCGAGGGTGGAACAAGGGTGTGGGGCCAGCCCCCTTGTGTTAAAATTACTGTTTTAACAAGGATGAGGATTTAACTTGCGTGGGTGTTGTTTTATTTGGAGGGTTGGGTTGTTTTAAATTGTTGTTAAATGTTATATGTTAATTTAGGTTTTTCCATCCATAGGTTGGAGTATTGTTTAGGAGCTTTTATTGGGGAGTATGTTGTTTATAAGGGGCACAGGTGGCGCTGTGGGTTAAACCACAGAGCCTAGGACTTGCCGATCAGAAGGTCGGCGGTTCGAATCCCCGCAACGGGGTGAGCTCCCGTTGCTCGGTCCCTGCTCCTGCCAATCTAGCAGTTTGAAAGCATGCCAAAAAGTGCAAGTAGATAAATAGGTACCGCTCCAGCAGGAAGGTAAACGGCGTTTCCGTGCGCTGCTCTGGTTCGCCAGAAGCGCCTTAGTCATGCTGGCCACATGACCCGGAAGCTGTACGCCGGCTCCCTCGGCCAACAAAGTGAGATGAGCGCCGCAACCCCAGAGTCGGTCATGACTGGACCTAATGGTCAGGGGTCCCTGACCTTTATGTTGTTTATAAGTGTGTATACATCAGTACTGTTCTATTGTTTTGATTATTTTTATTTCGTATTTTGTGCTTCATATATTGTGAACTGTCCCAAGACCATGAATATAGGGCAGTATACAATTTTTTTAAACAACAACAACAACGTTTGAAGTTCATTTAGCAGCTTGTTTAGCCTCATGTCTGACAATATGGGTCCTTTGTCCTGTATGCCCAAAACACTATACAGCCGTACCTTGGTTTTCAAACAGCTTAGTTCTCGAACATTTTGGCTCCTGAATGCCGCAAACCTGGAACTGTTTTTGGAACTGTTTTTGGAAGCTGAATGTCTGCCAGGGCTTCCGTAGCTTCCGACTGGCTGCAGGAGCTTTCTGCAGCCAATCAGAAGCCACGCTTTGGTTTCCAAATGTTTTGGAAGTCGAATGCGACTTCTGGAACGGATTCCGTTCAACTTCCAAGGTATGACTGTAATAAGAGGAGCTGCATGGCTAGGAAAGTGTTCACACTGGCCAGTGTGGGAGCAGCCCCAGGGGTCATTGTAACCATGCTGATTGGCAGGTGTTAAAAGGGGGTGAAAGACTGTGCCCCAAATGGAGATCAGATGCCTGCACTCGCTGCCACATCTAGGCTGGACTACAGCAATGCTCTGCACATGGGGCTGCACATGGGGCTGAAGAGTGCTGGAGACTGAAGCTAGTGAGGACACTAGGTGCCAAAGGCACATCACTCTGACATTATTTGATCTGCCTTGGTTCCTGGCTTGTTTCTGAGACAAATTCAAAAGTGTTGGATGTCACCTTTAAAGTCCTAAATGGTTTTGGGCTGCAGTATTTAAAGCATCAAGGGACACGGGTGGCGCTGTGGGTTAAACCACAGATCCTAGGATTTGCCGATCAGAAAGTCGGCAGTTCGAATCCCCGCGACGGGGTGAGCTCCTGTGGTTCGGTCCCAGCTCCAGCCAACCTAGCAGTTCGAAAGCACGTCAAAGTGCAAGTAGATAAATAGGTACCGCTCCGGCAGGAAGGTAAACGACGTTTCCGTGTACTGCTCTGGTTCGCCAGAAGCGGCTTAGTCATGCTGGCCACATGACCCGGAAGCTGTACTCTGGCTCCCTCGGCCAATAAAGCGAGATGAGCGCCGCAACCCCAGAGTCGGCCATGATTGGACCTAATGGTCAGGGGTCCCACCACATTTAAAGCATCGCCTGATCCTATCTCCCTACCTACTAAGCTCTTTGGAACAGGATCTCTAGGGCGGCACGGGGGGGGGGAGGCTTTCTGGGAATTCCTCCCCCCAGAAGCTCATCAAGCATCTTTCAGGAAGTTCAATAATGGCTTCAATGGTCTGTTTGCTCTGATCAGACCCTTGTCTGGCTCTCTGCCCACTGATGGTTTTGTTTTTGTGCTGCTGAACATTTTACACTGTTTACTGTTGTTTTAAATTTGTATTTTATGGTTTGCTGTAAATTGCTTCAAGTGGGGCCCTTTGGGTCAGAATTCAACCAAAGTACAACTGCATGGGATTGAAGCTCCTCATTTATTCATTAAAGACTTTTAATCTTCCTCATCCCCAAACACTTATGCTTTAAAAAAAGTTATATATTATTTAAAAACATTTAATTGAATGCCATTAAAAACCTAAATCTAAATGTGGTCCTGAAAATCCACTTAGCACAGAACACATGCTTCACATGGCGAACGTCACCGCTCTGTTTTTCCTGGTACATCCCATCAAACATTTGCAAAACGGGAAGCAGTACATAACCTATAGAAGACATACATGCATACACTGTTTGGACAGGTGTCCTGGATTCATGTACAAGATGTAGAACTGCACTGCTGTGCATGTTGTAGGAATCGTGTTGCCTGCATGAAGTGTAGACTGCAGCAGTTTACTTTAGAAATGTACTTTCTGAAAGAACCCTATGACAATTTATCACCCTTTTTTTAAAGAGTAAAGGATTTATGTCCTTCATAACTGACACAATAATCCTATTTTGTACCTCAATATCCACACTCCGATACATAAGATGTTTGAAGCAGCATCTTTTTGAGTGTAAAGGGTACCCACCCACACATCTGGGGGCTATGCCAATAAGAAAATGGTGCTTACCTTTAGAAGAAGCTGATATTTTGTTATCCGCTGGACAGGTTTAATAAGGTATGAGGAGATTGAATTGGCTAGCCCATGCCGCTGCTGTATCTCCTGTGTTGGAAAGAAAAATATATGAGAGTAGTAGCCAACTTAGAAAGTTTGCAGCAGCACTCTCTGTTTCAAGAACGGGAGCAGATCTCACAGTAGTTATGCATCTGTATTATGAGATCGAAAGTCTGTTTACAATTTTTAGGTGGAGTCTACATTGGTTTAGTTAAAGCAAGTACCACTAAGTTCCATGGGGGTTATCCAAGTGCGAACAGGACTGTAACCTCTTTCACACAAAACAGAATTATGGATGGCAAGTAAGCCACTCATTATGAAGAGCGTTATTTACTAGAATTCCCACCATGGGCAGGATGAGAAAAGACATAGGCAACTAAAAAAATAATACACACAACTCTTGGTAGAGTTAGAGTGTTGGCTCGGCCAACCTAATCAGTTGGGAGCAGTACAAATAATAATAATAATAATAATAATAATAATAATAATAATAATAATAATAAATACATAAATAAATAAATAAAATAATAAATATATTAATAGTGCAATGCCATGAAAGTTGGGTAGTGTTAACAGAAGGCAAGTGTTACTTGCTTTTCATCAGCGTAACACGGAAATGTTCAGACGTGTTGCAGTTATGATGAGAACCAAGCATGAGTTTTCAAATTCTTTCCCCAAAAGCCCCTTGCTCTCTTGGTACCCTGCAGTCTCTGTCTTTTGTGTTGTAAGCTCCTTGATTACCTTCCTTTTAATTTCTTTTTAATGAAGTGATTTTTTTAAGCACGCACACGCCTAAAGAAAACGCACACAAAATACGATATACCAAATCCAACATCCACCCGCATGCTTACTATTTTTATTTACATGCCGTATCGTATTCTCATCCATTCCAAGGGGAAATACAATCAACCATTCCTCTACAGTATTTATTCTGGTTGCAGAAATGGGAACATTGGGAGTTGGATGGGAGGGCGACAGCCTATGAATGCGATCTGCCGTTTTAAGGACTGCTTATTGTACCAGAGAGGACGTTTTTCTTTTCTTTTATAAGACCCTGAAAGCCAGCAGAGGGAGCTATGAGTTTCAAAAACAAATAGAATAATGCATGAATGTGGTGGGTTGCATTTAGAGAAGCGCCCATGTGAAGTCTAAAGTCCATTTAGTCTAGCATCCTGTTCTCACAGTGGGAAACCTGTAAGATGGTATTAAATTGTTGGGGGCTGAAACAAAACAATTCAAGAACTTCCCTTCCTGGTGCCATTTCATACTTCCTGGAGACCTTCATTGGGCTTCTAGGGTCCATCCCACCTGCTCCTTTGCTTTTAATTTAAAAACGAACACACTTCTGCATACTTAAGGAGCTACTGTTACCTTATATGTGGGTGGAGCCATTTTACGTCCAAAGTAATAGGCACTTGACCACCCAAGTTTGCTTCCATATGAACCTACCCGGACCCTGAGATCATCTTCTGAGGCCCTTTTTCATCTGCCTCCTCCACAAGAGGTCTGGAGGGTGGCAACACGACAAGGGCCTTTTCTGCAGTGGCTCCTCATTTGTGGAATGTTCTCCGCAGGGAGGTTCGCCTGGTGCCTTCATTATACACCTTTCAGCGCCAGGCAAAAACGTTCCTTTTTAACCAGGTCTTTGGTTGATCTAGGGACGCGGGTGGCGCTGTGGGCTAAACCACAGAGCCTAGGACTTGCCTATCAGAAGGTCGGCGGTTCGAATCCCCGCGACGGGGTAAGCTCCCGTTGCTCAGTCCCTGCTTCTGCCAACCTACCAGTTCAAAAGCACGTCAAAGTGCAAGTAGATAAATAGGTACCACTCAGGTGGGAAGGTAAATGGCATTTCCGTGTGCTGTTCTGGTTCACCAGAAGCGGCTTAGTCATGCTGGCCACATGACCCGGAAGCGGTATGCCGGCTCCGTTGGCCAATAAAGCGAGATGAGCGCTGCAACCCCAGAGTCGGTCACAACTGGACCTAATGGTCAGGGGTCCCTTTACCTTTACTTTACCTTGGTTGATCTGATTAACATTCTATGCCTTTTTAAAATCTGTGTTCATTCTTCACTACTCTTTATACAACACATTGGTAGGGGTTTTTAATATAGTGATCTGTTCACTCTATACCAGCTAGACTAAGTTATAATACTCAGAATATAATGTTTTAAGCCCCTATATGTATTCCTGAGCCGTTAACTCTCCCAGAAGCAGATTTCTTCTTTCACTTATGCCTGGCAGAGATATACTGTGCCTTGTCCTATTTCTGCAAATCCTACAAACACAATACAGTTGATGATTTCAAAGAGGAACAAAGCACCCTATTTTAAAAGCAATTTCTGCTCCAGCTGTTCAAATAACAGCATATTGATATTTGTCTGTGTGTGTGTACACAACTAGGGACACTGATTATATTCTTGCTGAGTTGTTTTTATTTTATTTTAAAATGTCCAGGATAGAATGACCACAGGGCAGTTTATAATTCCACTCACAGAGAAGTTCTGTAGCTGATGGTTGCTAAATAACTTTACAATATAATAGCAGCACCCCTTTCGACAAGGCATCACAAAGTCTGAAGGCTGGTAACTTTAAAAAATGATCAACAACTAATAGGATATTGTTCAACTCATTATGAACTTCTACTGTCTAAAAACTACACACACACGGGGACACAGAGGTGTCTCATTCATAAACATAAAGTGGTACCTTGGTTTGAGAACAGCTTAGTTTATGAACAACTTGGAATAAGAACGCTGCAAAACTAGAAGTAGGTGTTTTGGTTTG
Organism: Podarcis melisellensis; assembly: GCF_964234715.1. Classification (NCBI taxonomy): domain Eukaryota; kingdom Metazoa; phylum Chordata; class Lepidosauria; order Squamata; family Lacertidae; genus Podarcis; species Podarcis melisellensis. Next base: position 76,693,289 of record NC_138539.1, read on the forward strand.
TGAACTTTGCCTTGGAAGCAGAACATGTTTCGCTTCCTGTTGAGTGTGTTCTATTTGCAAATTGAGTCCCCCGCTGCTATGGGAAAGCACACCTTGGTTTAAGAACGGACTTTCGGAATGGTTTAAGTTCATAAACCAAGGTACCACTGCACTTTCAAAAGGGCGAGAAATTTAATTCAAGCACAAGGGTCCTGGTACTTACATCAAAATAAGAACCTGCGTGTTCCAGTATCAACTGGGTAGAGTCTGGTTTGTTCTTGCAGTAAGTCACGTACATCTGGAACTTATCTGCCTGCAAAAACACAAATTTTGAGCGTTTTCTTCCAAACATTACATCTGATTCAAACTTTATCTTGCAAAGGATCATTTTCTTATCCTACTCAGCTGGATAAGGAAACTTGCAAGAGCAATTAATGAGGAAAGAAAAGTCAGAATATAAAGTTAAAACTGAATCAGGCCCTCTGACACTCATCCATTCAGATGTTATTAACAAACGTGTGTTCGTCTAGCAGTTAAAGATTCTAACCATCAATCTATTCTGCATCAATAAGTTCCAAGGATCCACCATGAGTTGCCTTAATTTCATTCTAATGTTGCTGCATTTTGATCCTGTTTTGTGCCTCTTTGTTTTCTTTAAAACTGAAACACAGAATTCTTATTCGCATTCTGCAAACCATTTTCTATGCCCCAACACCATTTAGAATTGGCTCTTTAGATTGCATCAATTTGGCAATTATTTGTATTAATTTGAAAAATCAATAGAAATAAATAGCAGGAAAAAATTAAGTTGGCTCTTTATAGAGCTGGTGGACCCCATTAGTCTTCAGCTTCTCATAACGCAGGTATCATGTCTCTGAATCTGACTTTTTTTTAGGACAGTGGTGTCACATGGACAGAGGGCTGTTGTTTTTTTAACAACACCCCCCCCTCTCTCTCTCACACACACACTCATAACTGATTATTTGCTATAGAAAAAACCAGCTCCCTTACCCAAGTGACGAAACAGTGACCAACATCTTCAGGAAGCTGCTCATATTTTTCTAGCTCTTTCAGGAATATACTGTAAAACAACAACAAAGTGACAAAATTATTTTCAAAGTCCTTGCCAGATTTTCATTAGGATACCCAAAAATCTTAAGTAGTGGCCATAAACATATACGTACATATACCCGTGTAAAATTATCTGTAAAATCCAGTTTCAGCTGAAGTATTTACGTTCGACTAATAGTAACAGAATAGGGACGCGGGTGGCGCTGTGGGTAAAAGCCTCAGCGCCTAGGACTTGCCGATCAAAAGGTCGGCGGTTCGAATCCCCGCGGCGGGGTGCGCTCCCATCACTCGGTCCCAGCGCCTGCCAACCTAGCAGTTCAAAAGCACCCCCGGGTGCAAGTAGATAAATAGGGACCGCTTACAAGTGGGAAGGTAAACGGCGTTCCGTGTGCTGCGCTGGTCCGCCAGATGCAGCTTGTCACGCTGGCCACGTGACCCGGAAGTGTCTGCGGACAGCGCTGGCTCCCGGCCTCTAGAGTGAGATGAGCGCACAACCCTAGAGTCTGTCAAGACTGGCCCGTATGGGCAGGGGTACCTTTACCTTTAACTTTACCTTAATAGTAACAGAAGAATTAAAAGGATGCTACGTGCTACGGATTTCCTCACAGAACTAAATGCAACTTCGAAATTGCTTTACTTTGGTTGGACCACACAATCAACATTTTACAGGAAAGGTGTGACGACAGCAGCAGCCAAACTTCATAAAACCCGCTTCTACTCTACCACGAAGGGCTAACTCAAGCTGCCCCCAATTGGGCCTTGAACACACAGTGGGTTATAACAGAGTTAGAAATTATGGCGCACTGTGGAAACCCAATTAATATACAGTGGTACCTCAGGTTACAAACACCTTGGGTTACAAACACTTCGGGTTACAGACTCCGCTAACCCGGATGTAGTACCTTGGGTTAAGAACTTTACCTCAGGATGAGAACAGAAACCGTGTGGCGGCAGTGGAAGGTCCCATTAGCTAAAGTGGTACCTCAGGTTAAGAACGGTTTCAGGTTAAGAACGGACCTCCGGAACGAATTAAGTTCGTAACCAGAGGTACCACTGTATCTCCCATCCTGATCTAGTTTCAGCACAACAGTGAAGATGAGCAAATGACAGACTCCTAGTTACATACTCAGAACTGATTTGGCTATAATCCAGCGTAGCATACTGAGGAGCCAAGATAGGGCCTAAAGACAGCCCCAAATCTCTGTATATGTCCACACAGAGCAGAGGTGCTGTGATGGTTTGTGTATGCTCTTCGCAATAAGCACCCTCTGCTCACTCAGAGAAATATTTACAGTTCTTTATTTTACATATGTACAAGCAGCACAGTACAATCATGCATCTGCATCTTCTGGTTCAGATTCAAGGAGTGGTCGTCTGCTTTTCCTCCAACGGAAAAGGCGGGGAAGCTTCATGAGACATCTCTGATCCCTGCGCTTTAATCCTCTCCTTTCCTGTGCCGAAGGCACAGGCATAGGCTCCCCATCTGTACCTGAGCTTCCTGTGCAGTGCTGGGGCTCTGCCTCAGTATCGGAGAGCCTTTCTGCCTCCTGGCTCTCTCCCTCTTCCCCTTCCGTCACTTCCTTTCTGTCTCCTTCTGACTGTTCCTGCCCTGACTCTTCTCTTCTCCTCCAGCTCAAAGGCATTCCTTGGCAGTCCCGTGACAGGTCTCCACACAGGTCACATTAAGATCTGAATGTCCCTCCTTAAAAGGTGCAGGAGGGCAAGAGAACTGGGTGGCACAGAGCTTGTTTCTGGTGCCCTCCATTCCAAACACACAGAGGACCCCGGCACAAGCACGTTCCTGACCTTCCAGCTTGCGCAGAATTGGCAAAGATAAATCTTGCATGAAATAGGGCTCCTCCGCCACACAAGTGTGCATCAGATGACTGTTTTGCTTGCAAGGCCTGGTTGGTAACAGGAGCTGTATTTGTTCTTATGTTCAGGGCAGCACTTCAGAAATTGTGAGAATGTTTTTTAAAAAACAGAAACGCAACATCGTTTTGTCAACTCAATGCACTAACATTCCTGAACTCCTCTCAGCAGGTGATACTGGTATCTTGTTAACAGGAGGCCTAGGCGTGATTTTTGTGCACTGTGGTGCAGTTATATTCCCACCTCCCTGGCAAATACTCTTTGTTCTGCACCTCTATTGAGTATGAGGCTTCATACAAATCCTGAATTCAGGCTGTGCGCTCCAATTATGGCAAGTTCACCATTACTGATATCTGAAAAGAGCTTTCTGCAGCTATCACCCCATAAATGAAAAATGAAATGTCATACTCGTTCGTTTATGGACTATGCAGATCTGCTAAGAAAAAGAAATACAGAACATCTCATTCTCTACCAGACTGAACAACCTGGCATTTTGCACTTTCGTTCTGGCCTAGAGATTTAAAGTCTATTTTAACCAGCTGTTTAACAAAAAGTGGGTGCCACAGAAACTGAAGATTCACCTGTTGCAGCTACATACTCTCTCGGTACATTTACGGGCAAATAACAACCATATATATTTCTTTACAAGTGTGAGGAATGCATTAAGTCAGTCTTTACTGACATCAGGTCTTCTTACTCACTTATTATGGAATTCGTAGATTTCCTGCATGTTTCCGAAGATAATATGTTCCTTATTGACAATACCAGGTGGGATCTCTTCAACGCCACTTGTTATTTCCCAGAGATATGTCTGGTCAAAAGCACAAGACAAAAAGGGTGAACTGTGAATTTGCTTGAGGGTAACAACTCAAAAAGCAAACAGAGATATACAAGATCACACCAATATCTGTAATGTATGGCCACTTTAGCTTTTATTGTAAACTCTGGTCTGGTTTTATACAAATGAAATTCTAACCGTAGGCAAAATACTTCATGGCATACATGAAGTCATAGAGTTTAAAATCCAAGCATTGCAATAGCTACAACGGGAATATGATTCCTCTCTGGTTTTAACAATGAACAGGCATTTCTGTTCAAAGAGAATGAGCCAGCTCTCGAATGTGCGATACACATAATGGAAGCATTAGCAGAGGATCATCTCTTTTATAGAAAACACCAAAGCGTAAACAAAGGCAGCAATCCGCTCACAGTGAATCCTCCCCCAAAATAAAAAAATTAAAAGTGTAAACAAACTGTGCCCATGTCCAGCTAACATAGGAGCTTTGCAGCAGCAAAACAAGATGCTGGCCAAGTCAACAATGGCTGCCTAGGACAATTCAGTTGACAAACAGGTCTGCTTAAGATGCAAGATGGAACAAATTGGCCCTTCAATTCTACAGTTTGCAAAGGTTCTACGTGAGACCCATCCCACATGGTCACACACTTACATCCAAACACTCTCGGAGATCTCTCACATAAGCCTTCTCTGTCTGGATAAGCTCAGCCATAATGAACCTTTGAAACAGAAAGGAAACATCAGTATGCTGGAATTGTCACACATCGCTCACTTCTTGATGAACCATTGCTTTCTATTGTGAATAGGAAAAGATGGACAGAGGTCCAGCACACAAAGTAATTACAAGGGGGGGGGGAGGAAGGAGTTTATTTGTTTTTGCCGATTCTTAAGCAGAGACAACGTTGGGTCAAGACTGAATAAAGCATGGTTTGTGAGGACTTCTCGCTCACCCCTTGAGCACCAGCTTTGGTACAGATTTGGCACGGAGATGGTAGCTTGGATTAAGCCAGGGTTCCCCGTTATGTCTGAACCGGGGAACTCTGCTGTAAAGTCAGTGAACAAACCAGGGGAAAAAATCACTTCAAGCATATCCAAAGAATACACACAAAGAGTGAGAAGTGAAAGCATTGGGATTTCCAGATTGAAGTCAGATTCCTAAAAAAATAATAAACCATGTATTTTTGGAACCCTTTGATTTCTCCCTTTTTCTTCTGTACACCATGCGTGGTTTACTGTCCTTATTTTTGTCATTTATATGGAGAATTTCCAAAAGCAGAACTTAAAATTTACCATCTATATAGGAAGAGAGCTTTAAACCAACAAACAAAACAAAACATTTCATCTACTCAAAAAGCCTGCTCCTTTCAACGTGTAAGGCTGGTACTGGGAAGTGGAAAAGCACAAATGGGGGGGGGGGGGAGATATCAAACCACACACGAAGCTAAACCATGCACAAAGATTTCTATAGAGTGCGGAAAACACTGCATTACTCTTTCCTGCGGGCAGACTTCCTCTTTTCTTCATTAAGCTCGTGAGCAGCATCTCTCAACTTCACCTCTGACCCAGGGACACTGGCTGGGATTATATCCAGCTGCAGGCTTTTACTCTGAATTAAGAGGGGGAAGACAACAGAATTAGCAGAGGCAGAGGGGAAAGAGAAAAGGCAGCTGTCTAGTAAGGAGCTTAAGCCGCCGCACTAAGCCAGCCCACGTTTCTGCTAGCAGAAGAACAAAAACCCCCAAAACCCCGCAGCACTTACCGATTTATTGGAATCCGAAGAGATCCCCAGGGCTTTCTCTAAAGAGGTCCTATATTTTTCCATGCGCAGAGAGAAGTCCCTGTATCTTTTGTCCACCGCTGTGACACATTTTTTAATCTCCGCTGCATGGGCATGGCCCTTTTCACAAAAGCCGTCTGCCAGCTGTATCAACAGCTTCACCCTCTCTTTGGTTTGCTGTGGGAAACACAAAAGGCAGAAAGGTAGAACTGGGACAGAACAACACCTATCCAGTAAAAAAAGCATCCACACAAGTGATTTAGCAGATGGTTTGCAAACAGACGAGGCCATGTCTGAACAGCTCTCTGTTGCTCTTGCCATAACACAAAAAAAATCAGGATTGTTATTTGATTTCAAACCATCGATTTAAAGGAGGAACCATCTATTTTGAGTTTTCGGGGTCCTACAAAGTCAGGATTTGACAAGCAGAATTTATCATGGTGGCAGAGGAAAGCCAAGGAATATCTCAATAGGTTTGCAGAAGTAAGGGAGGAGGATTCCTCGCAGCCAGCATATTTATATCCCCCTACAATTTCCATTTTCTCCTAAACAACCCCCAAACTAATCCCTGTCTTCCTGCTCATCACATGCCAATTGTTTATGGCCCCCCTTATATAAACCATCCTAGATGGCCTAAATCTCAAGAATTGGAATAGGAAGAATATAAAATGTGATGTTGGTGTTGTCTTTTAAGCGACTGGCTCTCTGACACAGCCTCAACTTAAAGCAAACTTCAGTGGCACAGCTAAGAGCATAAAAGGTGGGATCCAGTATCAGAACCAGCAAAGATTCTTGTTGAAATTCTTTACTACAAGAAGAGGAAGAGGAAGAGGAAGAGGAAGAGGAAGAAGAAGAAGAAGAAGAAGAAGAAGAAGAAGAAGAAGAAGAAGAAGAAGAAGAAGAGGAGGAGGAGGAGGAGTAGTAGTTTGGATTTGATATCCCGCTTTATCACTACCCTAAGGAGTCTCAAAGCGGCTAACATTCTCCTTTCCCTTCCTCCCCCATAACAAACACTCTGTGAGATGAGTGAGGCTGAGAAACTTCAGAGAAGTGTGACTGGCCCAAGGTCACCCAGCAGCTGCATGTGGAGGAGCGGAGACGCGAACCCGGTTCACCAGATTACGAATCCACCGCTCTTAACCACTACACCACACTGGCTCTGAGGGCATGCTCTGAGGCACCACACACAGGTCATAAATAAAATAAAATATAATTCATTTACTTCTCAAGCACAGTTCTTCCTCTGGACCTGCATTTCCTGAAACACATTACTGATAAACACCATACTCAAATTGTTTCAATACCACTATCAACTAGTGAAATGTATTCTTGCGTTCTTTTCACAACATAGCTCAAATATGCATATCCATTGTGGAATTGACTCTGTAGGTACAAAATACCTGCAACTACAAAGCACACAAAATCTTTGCTTGCTCCTATATAAGCAAAATGTGGTTTAGTGGTCAAGTGCTGAGTTGTTCATTACATGCTTAGCTAAAGGTAAAGGACCCCTGACAGTTACGTCCAGTCATGGATGACTCTGGGGTTGCGGCGCTCATCTCGCTTTCAGGGCGAAGGAGCCAGCGTTTGTCCGCAGACAGCGCACAGAAACGCCGTTTACCTTCCCGCCAGAGTGGTACCTATTTATCTACTTGCACTGGCATGCTTTCAAACTGCTACGTTGGCAGGACCTGGGATAGAGCAACGGGAGCTCACTCCGTCGCGGGGATTCGAACCGCCGACCTTATGATCGACAAGCCCAAGAGGCTCAGTGGTTTAGACCACATCGCCACCCACATCCCTACATGCTTAGCTAGCCAACACTTTATGCTTTCAGAACACAGAGGACCCTGTTACAAAGCAAAAAGAGCGAATGATGTTGCTGCCGTCTTCTTTTCCCCTTTAACAAGAAACTTTGGCACAAGTGGGCAAGACGCATAATGCAAAGTAGAGCAGCAGCACCCCAAAACACACAGTCATTTCAAAGAAGTCATTGGAACCTGAAGGAGCGTCTTCACTCCCATCATTCAGCCCAGACACTGAGGTCCAGTTCCAAGGGCCTTCTGGTGGTTCCCTCTCTGCAAGAAGTGAAGCTACAGGGAACCACGCCTTTCCAGCAGTGGTGCCTGTCCTGTGGAACACCCTCCCATCAAATGTCAAGGAAATAAACAACTATCTGACTTTTAGAAGACATCTGAAGGCAGCCCTGTTTAGGGAGGTTTTTAATGCTCAATGTTTTATCATGGTTTTAATATTCAGTTGGGAGCTGCCCAGAGTGGCTGGGGAAACACAGCCAGATGGGCGGGGTATAAATAAAAAATTATTATTATTACAGTGGACGCTCGGGTTGTGAACATGATCCGTGCGGGATGCACATTCGCAACCCGCAGTGTCGCGTTTGCGCATGCACGGGTTTCAATTCGGCGCTTCGGCGCATGCGCAAAGCGCTATTTAGCACTTCTGTGCATGCGCGACCGTTGAAACCCAGAAGTAACCCGTTACGGTACTTCCTGGTTTCAGTGGTCCATAACCAGAAAAAACGCAACCTGAAGTGTCTGTAACCCGAGGTATGACTGTATTATTATTATTATTAGTAGTAGTAGTAGTAGTGTGTAGAGGAGGGGTAGGCAACCGCTGAGCTAAGGGTCACATGCACCCTTCAATTCAATTTCAGAGCCTGGCTGGAGGAAAGAAGGGGGAAATCATGGTGGAGAAATCCCCAAAAGATGAGGCGATGTAAGGAGGATAATAATAATAATAATAATAATAATAATAATAATAATAATAATAAAAAAATTTTATTTATATCCCGCCCTCCCCAGCCGAAGCTGGGCTCAGGGCGGCTAACAACAATAAAAATAGTCCAGCATTCTAAAAACATTCATTATAAAATTAATTAAAATCAAATTAAGATCAAATTAATGGCAACCATCAAGCAAAATTCTGTGCAGATTGCCAGAGGAGGGGGTCAGGCTGCGCCCTGACCAAAGGCTTGGTGGAACAGCTCTGTCTTGCAGGCCCTGCGGAAAGATGTCAGGTCCCGCAGGGCCCTAGTCTCTTGTGACAGAGCGTTCCACCAGATTGGAGCAGCGGCCGAGAAAGCCCTGGCTCTAGTTGAGGCCAGCCTAACTTTTCTGTGGCCTGGGATCTTTAGGATGTTTTTATTTGCAGACCGTAAATTTCTCTGTGGGGCATACCAGGAGATGCGGTCCCGTAGGTACGAGGGTCCTAGGCCGTATAGGGCTTTAAAGGTTAAAACCAGCACCTTAAACCTGGATGAAGGAGAAAGCTCTCTGCAAACTTGCTCAGTAACTTGTCTCTGGCTCCATCCTTCATCTGCATGCTAAGGAAAAGTGGCCTTTGACAGAAAAGGGTCCCCCAGTCCAGGTGCAGAGACTACATGTGGTTGGGGAGAGGGAACATATCTGCCTGCCCTGCACCCTTTCAACAATGCGGCTCCACTTCTCCCAAAGAGATAAAAACAGGCGCAAGACACAGCAAGAAAATGGCAGGGGACCTTAACTGCCGTCGCAATTTACCTTGGCCGTAATCTGAAATTCTTCATGCTCCTTTAGCAGCTCTTGAGTATGCTGGATACTGGAGCCGGTGGAAGTGTGCGTAGATAAATAAAATTCTCCATTGTCATGGATCCATTCAAGAGCCTAAGAGAGAAACAGATCACGAAGAAGAAGAGTTAGACTACCTTTCAGCAAAGGCAACTTATTTCCTAGGTGTAGAATCCCATTCGAAACTCAGGTCACCTGTTCCTGGGCTTGTCCTAACATCGCCCAGGCATCTCCTAACATTATCCAAGCAGGCTGCCTCAGTGGGAGAGATGATAAGCTGAGCTCGTCGCGTCACCTCTCCTGAAAAATCAGCTCCATTAGGCAGTTCCTACTCCTGAATTGTTTTCAGCTGGTCACTTTAAGAACTGTATATAACTTTCAAGAAGTGGAGCCAGCAATCGCTTTTTACACCTTTTCCCTCCCCGTCCCTTTTTCCTTATGTGCCGTGTCTTTTAGATTCTAGGGTCCATTTTCGTTTTAGCCACTCTGGGAGTCTGTTTTGGCTGAACAGCGGGGTACAATTGCACCAAGTATAAATAAATAAATGCACTCAATCGATGCCCTTCTGTTCATGGAAGAGCTTTAAATGGTTTTCTTTTTCTTTTTTTGCCAATTTGTCCTTCCTCCTGTAACACCATCCTGCCACATGTCACCCTATTGCAGCGGGTCTCCAATTCCTGGGGAAAACTGGAGGCTGCAGGATGGGAGGGAGAGGGGAGATTGCCCTCCTCCTTCCAATAGCGGAGGCATCCATTGGATCAAAATCAAAGTGAATGTGCTTTGAATAGAGATACTTGCTCAAAGGTTTCTGGCAGCCTTTGATGGCACAAACCACAAATTGCAAAGAGAGAAACAGATTAGAACCTGTGAACGATCCTTGGAACATCAAGGCCTGGAGTTAAGTGGTGGGGAGATGTAGCCATTGGTTTCTACAATTCAGAGATTTCCTTCTTCTCCATTCAAATATACTACTGCTCAAATATTGTGAAGATCGTATCTGGGACAGAACAGTCGGTACGGAATGAGACTCTTAATCTCAGGATCAGGGGTTTGAGGAGCACATTGGGCAGAAGTTTCCTGCACAGCAGGAGGGACCATCACGGTCCCTTCCAACTCTGCCATTCTATTAAAAGCCCTTTGTAACTGCAAGGGCACCAACTGGACACCAGTCTTTCTGGGAAGTAAGGTAAAAGGTAAAGGGTGGATGGTTCAGTCCAGTCAAAGGTGATTATGGGGTGTGGTGCTCATCTTTCTTTCAGGCTGAGGGAGCCGGTGTTTTTCCACAGACAGCTTTCTGGGTCATGTGGCCAGCATGACTAAGCCGCTTTTAGTGCAACGAGACACTGTGACAGAAGCCAGAGCGCATGGAAACGCCATTTATCTTCCCGCCACAGTGGTACCTATTAATCTACTTGCACTGGTATGCTTTCAAACTTCTGGATTGGCAGAAGCTGGGACAGAGCAATGGGAGCTCACCCCATCACGGGGATATGAACCGCTGACCTTCCGATTGGCAAGCCCAAGAGGCTCAGTGATTTAGACCACAGCACTTGACCTCATCCCCAACGAAAGAATGTGAACCAAGCATGCCTTGTAGTGGTTTAAACTGTGAGCTTGTTGGGGCACCAGCCCATGTTCCCCCCAACCCCCATTGCTTATGTTACTCTAAACAGCACTGTGTACATAGTAGCTGAGTTACTTCTTACCAATAATAATTCATGTGACTCCCTTGAGCTATGTGTATAGCATTCCCACATGGAATGATACCTGCAAATAGTTCCAAGCATTGTCCCACAGGAATCCAGAACATTTCACTGGAACTGTCTCTTGTGTTCAGATAGAATGAAATAGTTCAGGATCGGTGGGAGAGCGGCCACTTTCTGAAGCGTAACTTTGCAGGAGAAATTATGAGGTTGCAACGCAATAATTGCCACAGATCCCCAAATTCCTGAAATGAGGTTAGTTACAGGGCTCTATTATTGGTGGGTGTTTCCTGTTTCGAGGCTTTCTGTCAGTCTTCTTAGCCAAGCCAAAGCACCACCAGCGGAAGCAATGAGACAGAGGCACGGCAGGAGAACACAATCTCCTCTTTGCATATAGCAAACCCCAAGGGAAGCAGAAAAGATGCTCCAGAAGCTCTCTGATAATATTGTTCAAGATGGTAGGCTTTTTTCACATCGAGAAGGGGTCCCACACTGGGGAGAGGGGGTGTTTTCCCGCCAGGAATGGCAAGGCAACCTCTGAAATGTTTGTGGAAAATCAAGGAGCGGTCACGTATAGACCTGATTGACAAGCCCAAGAGGCTCAGTGGTTTAGATCACAGCACCACCAGCGTCCCTGAGAAGTAGTTCCCATCGAACTGAGTGGGACTCACTTCTTAGTAAAAAAGGGTTACGACTGCTCTGTTTTAACATTTTTCAAGGATGAAACTACATCAGCACTTTAAAAATGCACAAAGCACAGCTAGTTCCAGGTCAGAAATACTTGAGATGCGACAGGCAGAATACAATGTTCTGGAGAATTATATAAAGAGATGTTAGGCGTCAGGGGACTTTTTACACTGCAATTGAAGCTCCATACCAGCTACCAAAAATTATACACTAGAATATCTACCAGCTAAACTGAGCTGAATACAACCATCAAATAAGTTTGGTTGTTGAGAGCATCAGTGTTCAAACACATAATTTTACAAAAATGAAACAGCAGGACTTTGCTGAGAATAGAACAGCAGCTTTTGGACCAGCAGTTCAATAAATAATAGCTCATTTTCTAAGAGATCAGAGAGATGAGAAAATCTGCAGAGATCCGTACCTCATTTGAAACAAAAGTTATTGAAACCTGCCCGACCAACCACCACTGATACGGCCTGGAAAAAGCCTGACCTCCCACCACTTTTCTGTGTATGTAGTTATTTTGGTCTTATTATATTTTATTGAAAGCTTGTTTTCTATAGTATTGGAATGAGTCCCTACAGCTGTATTAAATCCATTCATTTTAGAAATATGTTACATTACATTTAAATCACATGTCTGAATCCATTTCAACCAAATTTGAGAGCAATGCTTTTCAACCCTCTTTTACCGTTGTGCTGGCAATGGCCATCTTTACATCTTTACTCCTAGCACACCAACAAAAACGCTATTTTAGAGTTCTTTTGGAGAAGGGGAAGGACGACTCATTGGGTTGGATGCAATGGGACTTCCTCTTTCCCTCCTCTCCTCGCACATTCCCAAAATCTCCTCTAGAGTGTTCCCCCAAAAACTCTGGACCAGATTTGGAGGGTGTGTGGGAAGCTGCAGGGGAGAGGAGGGGGCCGTTCTGTTGCATGGATGGAATTGTGCAGTGCTGGATACAACCCTATTAAGCCACTGTTAAAATGTGCCACTAGCTGCAGAGTGCAAACTGCACAATCTGGGTTATTGTATACAGTGGTACCTCGGGTTAAGTACTTAATTCGTTCCGGAGGTCCGTACTTAACCTGAAGCTGTTCTTAACCTGAAGCACCACTTTAGCTAATGGGGCCTCCTGCTGCTGCCGCGCTGCCGGAGCACAATTTCTGTTCTCATCCTGAAGTCAAGTTCTTAACCTGAAGCACTATTTCTGGGTTAGCGGAGTCTGTAACCTGAAACGTATGTAACCCGAGGTACAGCTTTGTAAAGTATACAGTTTTGGGTTGTTCCCCCTCCCCCCTTTATTTCCCCTTATACATGGGTGCTGTTTCTTTTTTCCTCTTTTATTTATGTCTCACCATGTTTAGCACTCATATAATATAATTATGTACTTTTTTGAACTTTCAATAAAGATGTCTAGAAAGAAAAAAGAAAGAGAAGAAACTAACTGGGCTTAGAAGAGCGGCAAGTGGGGTTATAAAGGAAAATGCATTTGACCAAACCCTTTTTCATATGTAAGGGGGAAAGAAAGGAAACCTCTCCCACCAGCCTCCCAAACATGTCCATGGAGAATCTATACGGACTGCCAATGTTTTAAGACTATGTAAAATGACGCCATTAATCTTAATGCTACATTCTTTTTCTTTGCCGTGACTGAACTGTATAATATTAAAATATATAAAAGACAATCTGGGTTATTGTACACTTTTCCATTCCATCTCTACCAACCCTATCCAGCCACAAATGGATACTCCCAACTATCAGGCTACCTAGAAAACTTCGTAAAAGCTAGATTGTGATAAATAAAGTTACTAGGAACCTGCACTCTGAGAAACACTCTAGCTGGTGAATTCCAACATACAAAATTCTATCCCCATAGAACTACTCAATCAAGTGGGCCATCTTTTCTATGGCACCAGTACATACTCGCTCTTACATTGCCCTTCGCTTTTTCCTTTCTCTGTGGTATACCTGTATACCTGAAGGAGCGTCTCCACCCCCATCGTTCAGCCCGGACACTGAGATCCAGCGCCAGGGGCCTTCTGGCAGTTCCCTCATTGTGAGAAGTGAGGTTACAGGGAACCAGACAGAGGGCCTTCTCGGTAGTGGCACCCGCCCTGTGGAACGCCCTCCCTTCAGATGTGAAGGAAATAAGCAGCTATCTTCTCTTTAAAAGACATCTGAAGGCAGCCCTGTTTAGGGAAGTTTTTCAATATTTAATGCTGTATTGTTTTTAACACTTGATTGGAAGCCGCCCAGAGTGGCTGGGGAAACTCAGCCAGATGGGCAGGGTATAAATAAATTGTTGTTGTTGTTGTTATTGTATATGGCTCATAAAATCTAGCAGCTGGGTCAAGGAAGGTTGGTGTGAGAGGCTGCTTGGTCCCTGCATCTCCTTCCCTACCTGTGCTATCTCCAGAGCCAGCCCATTGGATCCTTCTAGCCATGCCTTGGCGGCTGTAGTAAACTCAGCCAATTAGGGTGAACAACAGCCAACTCCAGCTTGAGAGTCGCTGGCAGTCTACATTCCCTGCTGCTGCAAAAGATGCTAGCGGGTCCCTTTTCGGGAGATGCGTAGGACCTTAAAACCTCTGAGGCTGCAAAGCAGAAGATTGCGCCTGGCCCTTTAGATCCTAGTCATGTGCTTCCAACTTTCTGCTAGTGGGCCACCAGCATACAACCTACTGTAGTTTAAAAGCAAGTCATTTATAAAGGTAAAGGTAAAGGGACTCCTGACCATTAGGTCCAGTCGTGGCCGACTCTGGGGTTGCGGTGCTCATCTCGCTTTATTGGCCGAGGGAGCCGGCGTACAGCTTCCGGGTCATGTGGCCAGCATGACTAAGCCGCTTCTGGAGAACCAGAGCAGCACACGGAAACGCCGTTTACCTTCCCGCCGGAATTTATCTACTTGCACTTTGACGTGCTTTCAAACTGCTAGGTTGGAAGGAGCAGGGACAGAGCAATGGGAGCTCACCCCGTTGCGGGGATTTGAACCGCCGACCTTCTGATCGGCAAGCTCTAGGTTCTGTGGTTTAACCCACAGCGCCACCCGCGTCCCAAGTCATTTATATTTAGGGATTTATTAGTACGTTCAGCACTTCACACACTATGGCCTCCTCACAAGCATCATCGTGCTGATTGAAACTCCTTGTGGCGCAAAAGGACTAGCGGTTAGAGTGCCGACACACTCGCAAGCAAATTCAGCATTGCCACAACGGAGAAAAGGGACAAGAGGGCATTTTTTTAGCACAGGCTATACAAATCAGCGAGACGTGATGCCACTTGCTTCTCGGCTGCCTGTTGGGAGAAGGGCTGCAAGCAAACATGGGCATTCCAATCCAACAGCGCAAGGAAGAAAAGGCTGCTTAAAATACAGGCCCTGACCTGTTTGGCGCTCCGTTCGAAGACCACATACTGCTGACACTGGTCAAGGCGTCTTTTCCTCATTGTCCAGTAGTGTAGGACACGGTTTTCCCTCTGGAAGAGCTCGTTCAGGATATCTGCCGGATCATAAAGAAGCCAAATCAATCGGTGCACTGAGCAAAAAGCAAAGGCCTATGGAACTGATATATCTGGCAAGCCGTTGAGGTAACTCAAATGAACATAAGGAAGTCAGGCATACATCAGCAATAGTTGAAAACAAGCGGCAGTGGCAAGAGAATAGACTGAACAACAAGTTTCATTAAATCTCACATGTTGCTCTTGCAATACAAATTAAGGATTCTTTGTCTGTAGGAAGGTTGAATCTCCTGTGTCTGGTGTAAAGGGTAAAGGTAAAGGACCCCTGGATGGTTGAGTCCAGTCGAATTCGACTTTGGGGTGCGGCGCGCATCTCCACTTTCAGGCCGAGGGAACTGGCGTTTGTCCGCAGACAGCTTTCCGGGTCACGTGGCCAGCATGACTAAACCGCTTTTAGCGCAACGGGACACCGTGACAAATTCCAGAGTGCACGGAAATGCTGTTCACCTTCCCACCATAGTGGTACCTATTTATCTACTCGCGCTGGTGTGCTTTTGAACTGTTAGGTTGGTAGGAGCTGGGACAGAGCAATGGGAGCTCACTCTGTCATGCAGATTCGAACTGCTGATCCAAGAGGCTCGGTGGTTTAGACCACAGCACCACCCACATCCTTAAAGTGTATATGTGCCTTACATTTAAATATGGCCTTTATGCTGTTATAGCAAGCGGTCAATGCATGAAACAACTCTCACAAGCCATAACTTCTACACCCAGTGCTGCCCGCTTGAATTTTTGGGATATCAGGGTATCTAACTGTGTTTGGATTATCATATACAGTGGACGCTCGGGTTGCAAACGTGATCCATGTGGGATGCACATTCGCAATGCGCAGCGTTCGCAACCTGTGTCTGCACGTGCGCTGGTTGCGATTCGGTGCTTCTGTGCATGTGTGATTACTGAAGCCTGGAAGTAACCCGTTCTGGTACTTCCGGGTTTTGGCGGTCCGCAACCCGAAAAAATGCAACCTGAAGCGGCTGTAACCCGAGGTATGACTGCATTGCTTAATAAGCTGCGATATGAACAAGCTTAGTACCCTTGCACACATCCACTTCCCCTTATGTGAGTGAACAAACAAGTCTGCAAATCTTCCTATCATTAATCGATGTGTTCCACTGCATCCAAACTAGGAATGTAAGGCCGACAGTTTCAGAACAAGCCAGGATATGAAATCATAGTTTAGAGTTGGATTCATATCCTGGCTTGTTCTGAAACCACTGGCCATAGCGTCCCAGTTCAGACCTAATGAGAACCTAGTGTTAACTGAAGACTTCTTGGCGTGTTCATTTGCTTGCACAAAGGGAGAAGTGCACAGATACTAGATCCATTTGTATCTTGGCTTATTAAATGGAGATACAATCATCCAAAGGCGGCCACTGAGTGTCCCAGAAATCATGGCAGATCAGCAGAACAGCATGAAAAAAATACAAAGCTATGTATATACACATAAAATAAAATAAATGAAGCAAAGTGTTGCCATTTCAGCTCCTCACTGAGATCTGCAATTTATTTTCGCACTCCAGAGTGTTCACCATACTCATAACTGGTCCTCAGCTTTCTGTTTTCAAACGCATTAATTTGTCTATTTATTCATTTAAGGTATTTCTGTAACACCCTTCAATTTACAACCATCTTTTTTTATTGAAAGAAACAGTCAATAAAACAGAGTGCAGAAAAAGCATTAAAAAAAGAGAGCCACCAATCACTTAAAAAACCAAACAAACCAGGTGTTAAAAATCTGGCCGGGGAGAGGGCAATAAAAATTCTTCACCATGCACTTAAAAAGTTACTAACACAGGTGCCAGGCAAGCTCACCTAGGGAGAGCATTCTAGTAATGGGACACCACAACTGAAAAAGCTCTCTCCCCAGTCATCACCTGCCTCACCTCCAATGGTGTGGCCACTCAGAGGAGGGACTTTGAAAACAACTGGAGTGTATGTCAGGCTGCTGTGGGAACAGATGTTTTATTGGGGACCCACGTCAGCCAAGCTGTGTAGGGCTTTAAAATGCAGCCACCAACTAACTTCATAGAAGGCTTTATAAGCACTACATAGGACACTGATTTCATTATTTTTGTGCATTCTGATTTCTGCTTATTTTAAGGATAGGTCTTGATCATTTTCTCTGTGTTAATGTCTCTGTTACAGCTGTTATTTTGTTTTATTTAGCAGTTTGCAATAAATAAATGTGCTGCCGGGATTATGGAATATTTTATTTGCATGAAATATTTAGAAAATCTGTGTATTTTTATATATAGCTGACAGACAATTAATTTGAAGTTTCTTAGTTTTTAACCCCCCCCCCTCTCCTCTTAATGCTATCTATTCCTTTCTTGTTCTCTCTATTTTTCCTCTTCTTCCCCCCCCCCCGCCCAATTAATGTTTTCATTTTATCTAGATCCGTGGTTCCCAACGTGGGGCACATGCCCCACAGGGGGGCAATTGGATTTTTAAGGGGGACAATTTGAGAATGAGTTATTAACAGTGAATGGCCTTTTAGGCTTTGTCCACGTGAATAGGCATTCACTTTCTGAATAATAAGAATTACCGTATTTTTTGCTCCATAAGATGCACCAGTCCATAAGGCGCACCTAGTTTTGGGAGGAGGAAAACAAGAAAAAAAATATTCTGAATCCCAGAAGCCAGAACAGCAAGAGGGATCTGGCTTCTGGGATAGCCTCTGGCTGTTCGGACTTCTGGGATAGCTGCGTCAAGCCTCTTCAGGGCAGCAGGATGAAGGCTCCCCCTGCCTGAAGAGGCTCCGTGCGGCTACGGCAAAAGCCAGGAGAGGCGCTTCGCTGAAGGGGCGCCGCGCAGAGAGCGAGAGCTGGGAGGGATGAGGAACAGAAGGAGCCCCTTCTGTTCCTCCTCTGGCTTCGCAGGACAGGCGTATCGCTGAAGGGGCGCTGCGCAGTTCTCCCTCTCTGCGCAGCGCCATTCGCTCCATAAGACGCACTCAACATTTCCCCTTACTTTTTAGGAGGAAAAAAGTGTGTCTTATGGAGCAAAAGATATGGTATATGTCATGGGGGGGGGGAATCAGGATTTTAGAGATGCATGGCCAAAAAAAAGTTGGGAACCACTGATCTAGATTAAAGTTTTTCTTCTTTCTTTTCTTTTTTCATTTATTTTTGTACTCATGTTTTTGTAAAACTTTGATAAATATTTCACCTGGAAAAAAATAATAATAAAGTTTTAGCCTGGACAAAAAATATATTTGATTATCATCTTTGTATCTCTCTTTATAAAACCTGATAAAATTTATTCAAAAAGAGGGGGAAAAGAAACACTGTTTCACACGCAGGCACAGGTAAGTGTATAATTTACACAAACAGAGGAAACATGCTTAAATGTTTGGCACCGTTGTCATTTGTTATTAATACATTATCTCAAGTTGCAAAAAATTCCAAAACTTCCACTGTTGTGCTTCTCCCTCAAAAAACTACCTTATTTTTTACCTGGTGACAACCACAGCTAGGAGTTCTTTATTGCTCTTAGCATGGCTTGCTATGCTAACAGGGGCAGCCGATGCACAGCTGATTTGTACCCTTCTTCTGTGTGTGCTTCGTGGGTACCACCCGAATAAGCCAGAACTGTATCGCCGCCTTACCAACGGAATGGTTGAACTCTATTAAGATCGACAGATAGCCAGCCCATCGTGCATGCTTACTTTTCACCTGCTGTTCAGGGGCCTTGATGTGAGTCACCATCCCTGGCATGTTGACGCTATTCCTGTGCAGGTATTTCAGGAAGACATCAGCATTTCGCCGAGCCAGCGTGCAAGCCTGGAAGAGACCACAGACAGACACATCAGGGCAGGCATGCGCAAGGTGATGCTAACTGACCTTGTCGTTTTAGGCACTACAAGTGGAAATTTAAATTCCGCTACAGCCTGCGTGTAATGGCTTGAACAAACAAAGCAAATTTGGTCCATTCCTCTTGGGCTGCACAACACAGATGCTTCTCTATGAGCAAGTAAGGTAAAGGGGCCCCTGACCATTAGGTCCAGTCTAACTCTGGGGTTGTGGCGCTCATCTCGCTTTATTGGCAGAAGTTGTCTGAAGTAAGGGAGGGATGCTTCCTGTTGAATCTCTACTGTGGCAGGGAGTTCCACGGGGCAGGGTCTGGCACACTAAAAGCTTGGTCTCTTGTTGTTGTTGTTTAGTCGTGTCCGACTCTTCGTGACCCCATGGATCAGAGCACGCCAGGCACTCCTGTCCTCCACTGCCTCCCACAGCTTGGTTGAACTCATGTTTGTAGCTTCGAGAACACTGTCCAACCATCTCGTCCTCTGTCGTCCCCTTCTCATTGTGTCCTCCATCTTTCCCAACATCAGGGTATTTTCCAGGGAGTCTTCTCATGAGGTGGCCAAAGTATTGGAGCCTCAGCTTCACGATCTGTCCTTCCAGTGAGCACTGAGGGCTGATTTCCTTCAGAATGGATAGGTTTGATCTTCTTGCAGTCCATGGGACTCTCAAGAGTCTCCTCCAGCACCATAATTCAAAAGCATCAATTCTTCTGCGGTCAGCCTTCTTTATGGTCCAGCTCTCACTTCCATACATTACTACTGGGAAAACCATAGCTTTAACTATACGGACCTTTGTTGGCAAGGGGATGTCTCTGCTTTTTAAGATGCTGTCTAGGTTTGTCATCACCTTTCTCCCAAGAAGCAGGCGTCTTTTAATTTCGTGACTGCTATCACCATCTGCATTGATCATGGAGCTCAAGAAAGTAAAACCTCTCACTGTCTCCATTTCTTCCCTTCTATTTGCCAGGAGGTGATGGTCCCTAGCGATGACCAAAGGCACCTCAGGGGTGTGGAGAACCACTAGAAGTGTCCCATCCGAGGACCTCAGTGATTGGAGTCTTTTAGCATGCTGTGGCAGCCAAAACAAGGTCTGGTTTAGTGCAGCATCCAAACATGAGACTGTGGTTAAGCGCTCTCTTCCTTAAGCAGGCCGCCAACACTCAGGATTCAGGAACAGAATTAAATCCTTTCACAGCATTTTCATGCTGTGTTTTGCACTTAAACACTAATAGGGAAATAGATGCTTGATGTGACCAGCTGCCCTCAATTATTACATTATTTGCTAGGACTCATAATCTGCAGATTATAATCTAGGAGCACGATCACTGTGCAGGCACCAGCAGACAAGGACATAAGTGCAAAAATCTCTTAATTATACCACCTTCCAAAGAGCAAGAGCGCTTGTTTTGAATATTTGGAGTTCTTCGGGTAGCAGGCAAAAGAATAAAACAAGCTCTAACATAAAAGAAAACCAAGCAGCACTCAGTTCTGTTGAACTCCCTTGAAGCTACTAATCAAGGAGACTAACTGAATATCGGAGGCAGAAGACAGAGGTGCCCACTGATATAATAAAGGCTGCAGCCCTAAATGTAGATTTAGGTACTCAAATGAGGTTCACATCTGAGTAACCATGTTTAGTAGCGGCTGAAAAGCCAATAGAAATAAAGAGAAGCATTTTGCATTTCATGCATGGTACGAATTGAGGTTCACTTTCTGGTCACCTTCACCTAAATGGACAAAGTAGCAATCAGTTTACACTACAGAACACCCACTCCCCTTAACCACTGCAGCCTTTCCTGCCTCTCTCTCTTCTCTAAAAATGAGCTTCTGATATCTGAAAACAGATTACTAATAAAAAATGGAAAAGTGGTAGCAGAGGTGACAGCTGGAAGCCCCCGATCCGGTCAAGTCACTATGTTAAGCCCTTTATACGTTGGCCTGAGACTTCTTATTCATTCAACAACATTCATGGGCAAAGCGGACTTTCGTCCACAAAAGCCTATGCCACAATTAAACCTATTAATTTTGAAAACCGCCGCAAGACTCTGCTGTTTTCGCAAGGTATCTCGTAAGCTTTGCTTTTAGTGCCGCCAGAAACAGCAAAAAACGAGCCTGCTTCAATATTAAATGGGCAATCAAGCAGATTGATGTCCTTGTGCTTCCTTCGCTTCTTCAGCCTTCTGCTCCAATTAACTAACTGCACTGTGTTTGACAGCTTTTATTTGCTATTTTGAGAAGCCGCAAACCTTCTTCTATATCCTGCGCCCGCCCGTTAGCTTTCCAGTCCATCTTTCCTTGTCCCTTTTCTCTGCAGAAACAGTAGAACGGATTGACAGCCGCTGGCTTCAACTTTGCCACACCAGGGACCCACTTTTGAATTTTCTATTAGGTAGGATCCAATTGGTGCTCTTCAGTTTATAGATGGGCTTTTGATTCGATGGACACCTGCTGCTAATGGCTGAGGAAGGGGAGGTGATTTCTTGCTGTTTTTCCCTTCCTCCAGCCGCCTTCTCTGTAGGGTCCCCCAACAAAATATAGAAAGTTTTCAGGGGTGTTGAGGGCTGCACAGAGAGGAAGAAAGAGACAAAAACAATCTCTCCTTTTCTTCTTTAGGAGGAAGCAGGGTCAAAAACCCTTCCACGAGCACAAACAGGATTCCACGCTGTATAGCACCTTCCCTTTAGGATGATGGACCCAAGTTAGTGAACTCCATTGATTCCCATGGGACTACCCTAAGGATGACTAAGGTTGGATGCGGCCCAATAATACCAACATAGGGTACAGTAGGTACAACTTAAGTGTACGATAAGACCATACAATAACAAAAATTTAAATGGGCTAAAACATTAAAACATCAGCTAAAACACATTAAGATAAAGATATAATAATTAGATCTCAGCAGATCATCACTAGTAGGCAGTGGAGCATTTGCACAACTCTACCAAAAAGCCTAGGTGGAAAGGTATGGGTTTGGGGCAGTGTCAAAAAGCAAATAAAACAAAAGGACACGGCTTATCTCAAGGGGGAGAGAATTTCACAAATTAGGCAATCCTTCCGTAATGGATGATCCAGGGGTCAGCAAACTTTTTCAGCAGGGGACTGGTCCACTGTCTCTCAGACCTTGTGGGGGGGCCAGACTATATTTTTTGGGGGGGAAATGAACAAATTCCTATGCCCCACAAATAACCCAGAGATGCAAATTTTTTTGCTTAATGTATGTAGGGTTTGGTGTCAGCGTTGCTCGTGCTGTTCATCTGAGCTTCTTTGGTGGTGAGAGACGTTGGGGTTGGCCTAGGGTATGGCTGTTTGTTTGTGATTGGCTGACGTGATCTTTGTTTTCGTGTGTGAGTGGGGTGGGTGGGTGTTTTGGATCAGGTGAGCCATATTGATTTCTATGCTGTTGGTGGATTATTGCCATTGTCTTGTTGGGCTGTGTATGTGATAAAGGGGAGCCATACTGGGGTAAAGGCGTCTTCTTCTGTTTGTCCCTGTGTCAGTTTCAGTTTATTGGTTAATTTTTCTAGTAGGGCTGTTTCCCATAGTATTTCGTACCATTGGTCCAGAGATGCATTTTAAATAAAAGGACACATTCTACTCATGTAAAAACACACTGATTCCCGGACCATCCGCAGGCCGAATTTAGAAGGCAATTGGGCCGGATACGGTCCCTAGTTTGCCTACCCATGGATTAGGCAATCTTGTCTGCCCGTTTTATATGCACGGTTGCAAAACCCAGCCTTGAAATATAGTGTTCATAGGCACACGAACTTCTCCTTGTTACCTTCAGGAATGCCTCCTTCTGTTCAAGGTGTTTACTTATCATAGGCGTTACATGGTCTGTTTCCGAGTTGGGGCCCAGCTTGTCAGCTCCTCCGCACCAGTCTTCTTCTCGCTTGTACTCTTGCTCCAAGCTTTCCAGTACGCTGCATACCTATTGGCCAACAGACAAGAAAAGACAGAGTAAGGGTTTCTGTTGCAGGATGAGGGCTAACCCATCAATACTGCAAGGTCATGTTGTGCGGAAGCCTGATTAACTTTTCCCAAAGCAACTACCGTATTTTTTGCTCTATAAGACTCACTTTTTTCCTTCTAAAAAGTAAGGGGAAATGTGTGTGCGTCTTATGGAGCGAATGCAGGCTGCGCAGCTATCCTAGAAGCCAAAACAGCAAGAGGGATTGCTGCTTTCACTGCGCAGCAATCCCTCTTGCTGTTCTGGCTTCTGAGATTCAGAATATTTTTTTTCTTGTTTTCCTCCTCCAAAAACTAGGTGCGTCTTGTGGTCTGGTGCGTCTTATAGAGTGAAAAATACAGTACTCTATTCCGAACTTAAAAATGGAAAGCGTAATGCTCGTGGTCAACAAAAGAGGTTTAAAGACTCTCAAGGCAAATCTTAAAAAATGTAGTCTAAGCACTGACAACTGGGAAACACAGGCCTGCGAGAACAGCCTTTACCAAAGGTGTCATGGGCCTTAAATCTAGATTCAGGTAGGTAGACGTGCTGGTCTGACGCAGCTGAAATAAATGATTTTTTTTTTAAAAAAAATGTCCAGTGGCACCTTAGAGACCAACTAAATTTGTTCTGAGTATAAGCTTTCGTGTGCATGCACACTTCTTCAGATACACTGAAACAGAAGTCACCAGACCCTTATATATAGTGGGAGGGTGGGGTGGGGTTTATTTCAGAAGGGTGGAAGGAGATGGGTGATTGACTCAATGGATATGGTAAACCTGTTGACTTTTTTTGGTCATCTGCATACTATCCCTTGCTTTTTCCTGTAGGACTAACTGCAGTCGTTAACAGTCTGTTTTCTGAAGAAGTGTGCATGCACATGAAATCTTATACCCAGAACAGACTTAGTTGTTCTCTAAGGTGCTACTGGACAATTTTTTAATGGGCTTTGAAGATGCTCAAATGCAGGACGAAAGGGAGAAACGTGCTACGAGGAAGGCACGCTTGGCAAACCCTCACCATGATCAACTCCCACCCAGAAACCTATGTCTCCACTGTGAAAGGATGTGCGGATCCAGAATTGGCCTCCACAGTCACTTACGGACTCACTGTTAAAACCGTGTTCATGGAAGACAATCTTACTCAGCTACGAGTGATTGCCAAAGAAGAAGAAGACGACTGAAATGACTGGCATTCACTTCACATCTACAACCTGATTTGACAGCTTTCTCAGAAGTCACACAATGCAAACACTGGGTCAACATTACGTCTCTTGACTACTCCCAGCTTCCCTCACCTGTGGTTTGCAAACAGAGGTTACTTCAATACCACAGGTCCATTCTGCTAAAGCCAAGTGAACAAAGCAGTTGTTAGTAAGCCCTTGGTAATGTGAGCAAGCCCATCTTTAGCACTGGAACGGCTTAATTGCTCCTGAGCTGCAATTACTTTTAAGGCTCGCTCTTTGAAAAATTAAGCAGCCTAAGAAGAAGGCATGGAGATTCTGCTTCCAGGGGTAGCAACAGGACCCTCTCGCCTTCACTAATGTCTAGCTTTGGCCTTAGATTAATTTAAACTGGAATCAATAAACTACCAAGGTTAAAGGGAGAGTGGTAGAGAAACTTCTAGAAAGCAGGCTTTAGGACTTATACACCTACTACCTGAAACCCAGTCCATTCAGGAAATGGTGTGTTTTGTTTTATACAAAAAATATACACACAGAGATCATGCTCATTTTCAAGTTACACCTAGGAACGTGTTTCCATTTTCAAGTATTGTGACTGTAATGCTAGATGGCAACATACAGAGAAAAGCAAATGAACCAAGTCTGTAAAATGGAATTGGTTTCCCTTATTAACCCCAGTTGAGTGAATTTGGGCTTTAAAACCAATCTGTCGTGAAACCGGACCTTGAAACCATTTACCAGCAGCCACACCGTTGGCTCAGCGAGCCATTGTCCTCTACCTGCTCCGATGTTTTGTAAAAGGCCACAGAGGCGTTTACAAGCTTGAGCCGATCTTCCATCTTGAGCATCAGCTGCTGCCAATGAGAGGCCACTTTCTCTGCGCAGTCCCGGATCATGTCCATGTCGTAGTGATTTGCCTGCAACATCGCCTCAGCTTTCTGCTGTACTTGCAATGCGCTCTGGTGTGTTTTCTGATCAAATACAAACAGAACACGCCACTTAATTCGTGAAAAGCATTCCGCACGTTTTCAAAACGGGTTTGCGCCCTCCTCTTGTCACACCACCTAAATGCTCATTAATGTGACAACTGCAAGCGAAATGTCCTTCCTCTTTCTCTCTCCTCCTAACTCTGGCCAACTTTGGGTCAAGGAAGCAAACCCAGCGATGTAGCGTTCTGTATCCAAGTGCTGGTTTTTGGGGCTATCCTTGTGGATGTATTTTAAAATGTGACATCAGTTGTATGTGTTGTCCACAAGTGTTACTAAAGAATTATCCATGAGCCAGAGCAGTTAAGAACCTAGGAATGACTTCTAGGTGCTACCTCTGCCTTAGAAATCCTTCTCAAAGCTATAAAGGTAAAGGACCCCTGGACGGTTAAGTCCAGTCAAAGGTGACTGGGGTTGCGGCGCTCATCTCGCTTTCAGGCCGAGGGAGCCGGCGTTTGTCCACAGACAGCTTTCTGGGTCATGTGGCCAGCATGACTAAACCACTTCCAGCACGACAGAACACTGTAACGGAGACCAGAGCGCACGGAAACGCCATTTACCTTCCCACCAAAGTGGTACCTATTAATCTACTTGTATTGGCGTGCTTTTGAACTGCTAGGCTGGCAGAAGGTAGGACAGAGCAACGGGAGCTCACCCCATGACGGGGATATGAACCGCTGACCTTCCGATCGGCAAGCCCAAGAGGCTCAGTGGTTTAGACCACAGCACTTGACCTCATCTCCAACAAAAGAATGTGAACCAAGCATGCCTTATTAAACTTGCTAAAACCCCACCTTTTCCCTTGCTATAGTAGTTTAAACTGTGAGCTTGTTGGGGCACCAACCCATGTTCCCCCCAACCCCCATTACTTATGTTACTCTAAAAAGCACTGTGTACATAGTGGCTGAGTTATTTCTTACCAATAATAATTCATGTGACTCCCTTGAGCTATGTGTATAGCATTCCCACATGGAATGATAGCTGCAAATAATTCCAAGCATTGTCCCACAGGAATCCAGAACATTTCACCGGAACGGTCTCTTGCGTTCAGATAGAATGAAATAGTTCAGGATCGGTGGGAGAGCGGCCACTTTCTGAAGGGTAACTTTGCAGGAGAAATTAGGAGGTTGCGACGCAAAAAACGCCATAATCTCTGAAATGAGGTTAGTTGCAAGGCTCTCTTCTTGGTGGGTGTTTCCTGTTTTGAGGCTTTCTGTCAGTCTTCCTTAGCCAAGCCAAAGCACCGCTGGCAGAAGCCATGAGACAGAGGCATGGCAGGAGAACACAATCTCCTCTTTGCATATAGCAAACCCCAAGGGAAGCAGAAAAGATGCTCCAGAAGCTCTCTGATAATATTGTGCAAGATGATAGGCTTTTTTCACATCGAGAGGGGGTGTTTTCCCACCAGGAATGGCAAGGCAACCTCTGAAATGTTGGTGGAAAATCAGGGAGTGGTCACCTATGACTGATGAAACTACACGGAGACAAGTATTTCTCTTTCCATTGGTTCTGTGTAGCTTCTTCTAACAGGGAAGGAAAGCAACTGCTGGAATGGTTGAGAAGCTGATAACAGGATTCATATTTCAGCCACCCCACCACCTCCCCTAAAAGCCAGGCTCTCAGCACACACCTTTTGTGTAATCTACATCTAGTCTACACACAGCTGCAACAATACAGCAGCGCGAGAAAGCAAGCCCCACGAGACAGAAATCAGAGCACTCTCACCTGATTATACTTAAGGATTCCAGGTCTAGGTCTGGGTCTATATGGCACACAAATGAAGAGTAATAAATGGTCGCACACCCTTAAACTGGGTAGGTAGGGAAAGCAGAGCGCACTAGGCAACAGGCCCCTGTTGCTCCGCATACTGGATCCCAGTCCAAGCAGCGTCAGGAGACTGGGAGTAACTGGTTGCCTTTTTATGTGCTCGCAAAGCTTCACATGCCATAACCAGAGCACCACACCTGGAGCAACTTGCCCGAATTATACGAGGCGGGCATATCTGCAAAAAGGGGACCTCTTTATACCCTCTACGTGGGACACTTAACCCACAGCTCCACCCGCATCCCTTATTACTGCTATTATGTAATGTTAAATATCACTTTTCAAACAAGCTTCAATTCTATTACTGTTGAGTGTTCAAAGTGGTTATCAGATACTTTCACAGTATCCTTACCACAGCCCTGTGAGATAGGCCGGCATTAGTAACCAGGTACTTCTTTACAGCAATGAAGAGTAGCTATTTGTTTAAGAACTGCAGCAGAGCATAAACGTACTGAACTGTTTTGCTACAGGTTATTATTAAGTGCTCTGTGGCCATGCTGATTCCTGGACCCCTTATTTGACTTAAGACATTTGCTGCTTTTAGAGAAAACTCACGTAAAAAACCCTGGGCTCTGATGGAAGAAAAGAGGGGAACGTTAGAAAACAAATGCATAAATAAAAAGGAGGTGCAGAGAGGGTGTGCTGGAGGGAAAGTAGTTTTTCCAGGTTTGAAATCTAACTTTGCTCTGGAATCCTTAAGTATAACCAGTATATAGCCAGCTCTATCGCATTCTACCAAAGTAGCCCCTGGTTATAGTTCCTACACATTTATCCCCTAAAAGGACAAATATCTACACTGCAGATTCTAAAGGGAAGGAATGTTATACCGAAAATTTACCAAAGCTGCCAAGAGTGAGGAGACAGACACTGCAAACTGTGAACAACAGAAAGGGAAAACGGAAAACTCCGCAGAACGACAGTAGAACAGAAGGCAGTTACTGTAGCACCAAGGATTTCTGAAAATAAAAAGCTTCCCAATGGATAAAAGCAAAGGATTTTACTTTTAGCAATCTTAAGCACTCACGTCTCACTACGTATTACCAGAAAAAAAAGTTAAACCGTACAGCAGTCGTTTTCAATGCTTTGTGTCTCTATTTTAGTCAAGACACCTATCCCAAGTAAGGTGAAGATTAGAACAGGATTTAAAAGTTACTTGAACACCCTGGTTGTTGCTGGTCATGTAGTAGTAGTAGTAGTATTAGTAGTAGTAGTGGTAGTAGTAATAAGAATAAGAATAAGAATAATATGCCACGGATCTGACTGGGTTGCCCAAGGCATTCTGGGCAACTCACAACAAATGGTAAAACATCCAAAACAGGGCTGCATTCCGGTGTCTTCTAAAAGTCAGATAGTTGTTTATTTCCTTGACATCTGAAGGGAGAGCATTCCACAGGGCGGGTGCCACCACCGAGAAGGCCCTCTGCCTGGTTCCCTGTAAACTCACTTCTCGCAGTGAGGGAACCCCCAAAAGGCCCTCAGAGCTAGACCTCAGGACTGAATGACAGTGGTGGAGACACTCCTTCAGGTTTACGGGGCCGAAAGTGTTTAGGGCATTAAAGGTCAACACCAACACTTTGAATAGGGCTTGGAAATGTACTGGGAGCCAATGCAGGTCTTTCAGGACCGGTGTTATATGGTCCTGGCAGCTGGTCCCAGTCGCCAGTCTGGAAGCCGTATTAAACTAAAGAAGCACATTAAATTAAGATGCACGTTAGCAGTGGCATGAGGGCTTTCCACATTATTCCTTCATGGTAGTGTGTGACATTTAGCAATGGAAAATGATGATGTCCCCATAGCAAATGAACTATCTCTTGGTTAATAAATCTTCAGCAATGAATTCCACCCGGTGAAATGCACAGTGATAGCCACAAATGCTGCTCAAGAGGTAACCAGAAATCAAATTTACGAACAAAGTTTTTAGTCTCCATTTTGTCCTGCTGAGGGCTGACGCTATCGTAAGAAGGCAGGAAAGCTGCTTTAAGCAGAGTCCGACTAGCAAGCAATCAGGCTCAATATTGTGTCCACCTTGACTGGCCGCGGTTCTCTAGCATTTTACAAAGGAGTCTTTTGGAGACCTGGACTGAATATGGGACATTCTGCATGAAGACTTTCACTAAGCAAGAGCCAAAATACTATTTCCACATCTTTAGGAACCCTTCACAGATTGTTGTGCCATGTTGACAAATACCTTAGTCATTTTTTTTGCTGGCTGATACACATCAACAGGCAAACAGGCGTTTGACGAACATCTCTCCTCTTGTGTAAAATATAGTTAGCGGCAGACTCATGAAAAATCAGACAAGGACCGCCTTGTTTCTTAAGCTATCTACAGGCACTGGGAGATTTAAACATTATCAATCTGACACACGATCCATAAAGAAACCAGCAAATTTAATTTATAAACTGAGTTGTTCCTCTAGTGCAGGCTTCCTCAAACTCGGCCCTCTAGGTGTTTTGAGACTACAATTCCTGTCATCCCTGACCACTGGTCCTGCTAGGTAGGGATCATAGGAGTTGTAGGCCAAAAACATCTGGAGGGCCGAGGTTGAGGAAGCCTGCTCTAGTGTAAGTGCAAAAAGAGAACGAAAGGTATCTCTGCACGCTCTGCTGGACCGCAAAGTCGAGAGTAATAGCCCAAAACACTTTTACCTCTATTGCATGCTGGAATTGTTCGTGTTCGCGCTGAAGTTGCTCAGCCTCTTGTAGCGAGCTGGCAGTGATCAGTCCGGCATTTAACATGGACTCTCCGTTTCGGATCCAGCCCAATACCTGAAATGCAGGAGGAGAGAGCACAGCTTAGGACAGTGGTTCTCAAAGGGGGTGGCAGGAATATTCCAGGAAAACCTAACATTTAAACATTTCCATATAGAATAATATAGTATCAGAGTACAGTGGTACCTCGGGTTACATACGCTTCAGGTTACATACGCTTCAGGTTACAGACTCCGCTAACCCAGAAATAGTACCTCGGGTTAAGAACTTTGCTTCAGGACGAGAACAGAAATTGTGTGGTGGCGTCACAGCGGCAGCAGGAGGCCCCATTAGCTAATGTGGATCTTCAGGTTAGGAACAGTTTCAGGTTAAGAACGGACCTCCGGAACGAATTAAGTACGTAACCAGAGGTACCACTGTATTTATTTATTTGCAGAATATGGATGGGTGATACTGAAGACAATTTCAGTTGTGATCCAGAAGCACCATTCTAACAGTGTGCTGAATAAAACTCATTTATCTTTATATTTTGGGAATGATACATGTTCTTATCTACCTGCATTGTTTTATACTTTCTTGATGTCCCGCGATCATATGATAAAGTAGTTGTGCTCTATGTTATAAACCAAGCACCGCTAGGAATTGTTTCTTTTGGTTTGCCAATGTACTTCTTAACAACATAAAATTCGGTGCGGTGAAAGCAAATTCTTATTCTGAAAGCGTGGCCTGGGGGAGGGGGGTAGCTTGAGAACTGCTGGTTTAGAACGTTCTCTTTACGTCTAGAGCAGTTTCTCAAACTTGGGTCTCCAGCTCATTTTGGACTACAATTCCCATCATCCTTGACCACTGATCCTGCTAGCTAGGAATGATGGCAGTTATAGTCCAAAAACAGCTGGAGGCCCAAGTTTGGGAAACCCTGGTCTAGAGCAATACATCTGAAAACGTTCCTATTGTTAAAGAGCAATACTCAAAGATGGGGGAATTTGTTTCACGCTGCAATGTTAACAATGGTGCCAACATCAGACCATTCCAAAGCTCACCAGCTTATTATCAAATATACCGTATTTTTTGCCCTATAGGACGCACTTTTTGCCCTCCAAAAATGAAGGGGAAATATGTGTGCGTCCTATGGGACGAAAAATACGGTGAAGCCTGGAGAGCGAGAGGGGTCAGTGCGCTCTCCAGGCTTTGTGGACCTCTCTGCAAGCAGCGGGAGCGCTCCCGCTGCTTGCGGAGAGTGGCCTGCGTGCTGAAGCCTGCGCGTGCTGAGCTCAGCGCGTCCAGGCTTCGCAGACCTCTCCGCAAGCAGCGGGAGCCAGCACTGGGCTCCCAAGGCTTGCAGAGAGCTGCCTGTTTGGGGGCTGGGGTCGGGGGAAGCTCAGGCGGGCCTCCCCCACCCCAGCCCCGCGCCTGGGGGGGAAATAAATTTTTCCCCTTTATTTCCCCCCCAAAAAACTAGGTGCGCCTTATGGGACGGTGCGTCCTATAGAGCGAAAAATACGGTAGTTTGGTTTTCTGTTCTTTTCCGTAGAGGAAACAGCATATTTCCTGGTTGGGACTATATGTCTTGGGGCTGTGGACTCCCATCCCTCCTCCCGCCTCCTCAAATCCTGGCTTACCATACATTTGATTGCTATGAATGGAAATTTAATCAGGATTCTAAAAGGTGCATCGTGGGCCAGGGTTAACAATTTTTCAGTATCACAGGGCGCCCTAGCAGAGGAGGGAGACGATGTGCAAGGGTGGAGCAGGGTGAGTTGGTTCACACCTGATCACTCCATGCTAGTAAGTGTGGCAACTGCACTAGATCTTGAAAGCACAATGCACCTTCGCAATGAAGGACCAAGTGCTACACAGATCACCATTTTACAATAATGGTCGCAAAAGTACAGATCCTTTTTCTCTGCAAGGAAGATTAAAAAGAACAAAGGAGATCAATCCCATTGTGTCCTGTTAATGGATGCTTTGGATAAACTCAGCACTATCTAGAAAACAAAGCCACAACATTCTTATTAGTGGCAGCTCAACATGTAGCTGCATTTTTTTCTGGTAAGAGATAAAACACCAACTGCAGATATGTACTTTATTAAAGTAAGATTAACATTAAAAATAGACTGTCTGGAAAAACGTCCAAGGGAGACAGAAACCGTACTATTATTGTTGTATTTACAGAGCATGGCTGCTTTTACCTTGACTGCACAGAAGACACCTAATTCAAAAGAAATTACGCCTGCAAAAATCGTGAGCCTTAAAGGGTAAAGTTAGGGACACGCTTTAAAGGGCACAAAGAACAGAGGGAAATGTCACACCAGAAATACAAAGTGTTCAACTATCAACCACCTGCATCTTTGTACAGCAAACTTTTAAAAAATAGTAATGCATGTCTCATCAGATTATTTGTACCACCCGCCATTTTAGCGAAGCCAAAGTTTGGTGTAACCAACTAAGAAAGTATCCTTCTGTCCCCTAGTCCAGCAGCAGCAAATCTGGCAGGAAGTTGCGGTCATTAGCTAAAGGAACTGTGGATCAAGTGCCACAGGAAGCCAACACAACAAACAGCAAACACGTGATTCTCTCTGTCTGGCTGAACACCTGCCGAGCTGCAAAGCTTTTTCTATCTCAGAGGAAAAACAGCAAGACATCTTCCTTCCTGGCTTAAGAATGAAATGTGTATTTCTGCATCAAGGTCACTTATGTCAACAGATAAAAAAGAGCTTTCTGCCCCCCAAAAGGCTTACAACGTAAGACTTGTGGAGAAGAAACTCAATTCAGGAATCCTTTTCATTGGGAAGACTACAGAATTGGGATCAATGTATCTGGTTTGGGGGTTTTCTAATTCACTGGTCTTTTGTGAGTAAATTCCACCAATCCAACTTCATGCAAATTGATAAAAGAGGGGAAATAGAAGTATTTTGGCCTCAACTCCTTAATATGTTTAAATTCACAATGCAAACAGTAACTTAAGAGCTTTTAGCACATTGACTGAGATAAATCAACATGAATATGGAACATATCTATGAGACAATGCAAATGTGAAACACTTGACTAGTTTATTTTAAATTTCCTAATCTAAGTTTCCACCAGAGCCCCCGTGAAGGAGGTTTCTTGAGAAGGAGCAAACATGGAAACTCTGCTGGCCATGTTGAAGTTTATAGTGAATTTTCCTTACAGATTACACTCATAGAGGGTAGTAATGGTTGCTGTTGCTTTTTGGCATTTGGTTTTTATTTTATACTGATGACTTTTAGCTTTTGTCAGCTGCCTCAAACCCATCTGCAGGAAGGCAAAATCAAAATGCCAATAATAATAATAATAATAATTCTGACAACGGGGGCAAAATTTACCAGATGCATCAGCTGCATATATGTTCAGATGTCCTGAGTGCTCAAGCTGGCCGGCTGATAAGTAACAAACTTTTCTTTTAAAAACACCACCACTCAAAAAGACTTCGCAGGAAGGATAAGATGAGATACAGTGCTATCCCAGCAGTTATTAAGAGCAGCAATTTAAGCAAAAGAGTAAGGCAATTTCGGTGCCATGGTGCATGCAAAGCAATCTGCTGAGAACAGCTCCAACGTAAAGTTTAAGAACGTAGGCAGAGCTCTGTGGGATCCCTTCAGCTAAAAGTCGCTGCACTGCCATAATTCTTCAGCTCAGAGGTTTCCAAACTTTACAAGTCCACCGCTCCCTTGACCAGCCACATACTTTCTGCGGCAGCCCTGTGGGGCTCAGGGGCCCAGTTATGTCACCCCTTGCCTGCAGAGCTGGCAGCCTCTCTCCCTTTTCCAAACACCCTCCCCTTGTGGGGGGTTCCCTCGGCCTTCTCTCATCTCCCCTCTCCTTGGGAGTTTTTTGGGCAGCCACCGCCACTACCCTGGTCTGCCCCAAAGAGAGGTGCCCCCACACACTGCCCCACAAGGGCCTGGGACGAGGATGCGCCCCCAGCCTTAGCAGCCCGACAGAGACTGACCAAAGATTGGGGAGGCAGTGGCCAACATGGCGGAAAGACTCCCCTTCAGCACCAGGCACTCAGCTCCCGGGCAGGCCTTGCACACAGCAAGCACAAGAAAGGCCAGGCTGCTTGCCCGGCCTCCCACTTATCTGTCCATTCCCAACAGCGAGGGCTGGAAGACTGACTGGCTGGGCTCCCTCACCCAATTGCTTGCCTATTCCACAGCTGCTTCAGCTCCTGGCAACCAGAACCCACTGGCCAGCTCCAGAGGCACCACTTGCCTGCGGAGCTTGTAGTCAGGGCTGCTGCAATAAACAGCCATGCAAGCCTTTGGGAGGTAGAAACGCGAGAGGGCATCAGAGGAAGGGAGGGAGGGAAAGGGGGACAGAGGCCAGTGTTGCTGGCGGCACCCCCCACCATCATTCAAGGCACGCCAGGGTGCCAAGGCACACTGGTTGAAAGCCACAGGTTCAGCTTCTAACAGTGGCTGGCCAGTTGCCTCTGGTTTCATTCTGCCACACTGGTTGACAGCATAGCTCAGTTACAGAAATGGGAGGTCTATATTTTTCTTTAGGCGCCTGGTGAAAACGCTTCTCTTCTCCCAAACCTCCGGCTATTTAAACAATCTATGGCCTTTCAAACCACTTGTGTATTGTTGTTGTTGTTGTTTTGGGGGTATTGCTTTGTTTGTTATTATGCTGTTCCATTTTTATGGCTTCATAGAGCAAACCACCCTGTGATTCTTGGATGAAGGGCGATATAAAAAAAGAATTCATCATCATCTATGCTACAATTCCCATTCATTTCGATGGAACTTGCCCGGGGGCAGCTTTCTACAGACCACTCCTGTATCTTTTATAGAGTCCAGTGTCATGTTTTTGTACATAAAAAGTACTGTATTTTTCTGTGTTTGAGATGCCCCTAAGTATAAGATGACCCCTATTTTCTGAACCAAAAATGAGGAGCTTTTTTTTGGGGGGGAGGGGAAGAGTTCGCAAAACAGTTGCTGAGCTTTTGAGGGGGAGATTGCCGATTCAGGCAGCTTCGTTTTTAACCCCCGCGCTTTGAACATCCGTGTTTAGCACGCTCCCCAATTTTGGACTAAAAAAAATTAAGCAAAAAAAATCACCACACAGAATATGGTATTTTGGTACTTGTAGGATAGGGACGCAGACCCAGAAAGGTATTTGATTTTGAGAGTGGAATGATTAACAGGAACTGCTGTTGTGTCATGGTTGCTGCTTCTTCAGACAGGCTTCTACAACCGCTATCCCCGTGACCATTTTATGAAGAAGGTTGTGTACCGAACAGATGAGCACGTAGCGCAGCACTGCCTCGTACCTGCTTGACTTCGGCCTGAAGGTGGCGCAGCTGCACGCACTGCTCCAAGTGCTTCCGATGCTGCTCAGCCGCCAGGTCCAACTCCTGCTGCTTTTCGTGAAGGAACTCCAGCAAGTCTTGAACCCGCGTTGCCATGTCTACGTCTCTGTCACAGAGCAGCTCGACACCTGCAAGCACCATTGGCAAATGTCACCTCGGCAAACACAGGTGCCATTTGAAGTTCCTTCACAGCATCACACAGCAATCTCTCTCTCTCCCCCCTTGAGTTTTCAGTTTTACAATTACAACATTTCCCATTCTTTTGCAGCAGTTATTTTGGGACTTCCCAATACTTCTTTCTCTCAGTGCCTTGACTTTACCATGCACATTTATTTGTGTGCATAATATCTCACGTTTATGGCTTTTTAGAGGTGGGTGCGTAGCCCTAGTGCCTGAAAAATTGGATTTGGATAAGTGCAGGTAAAAAAACAAGGGTAAAAGACCCCTGTCAAAGGTGACTATGGGGTTGCGGCGCTCATCTTGCTGTCAGGCCGACGGAGCAGGCATTTGTCCACAGACAGCTTTCCGGGTCACGTGTGCCAGCAGGACTAAACTGCTTTTGGTGCAACGGGACACCGTGAGGGAAACCAGAGTGCATGGAAACACCGTTTACCTTCCCGCCAGAGTGGTACCTATTTATCTACTTGCACTGGCGTGATTTCAAACTGCTGGGTTGGCAGGAGCTGGGACAGAGCAACGGGAGCTCACCCCTTGCACGGATTCAAACTGCCAACCTTCTGATCAGCAAGCCAAAGAGGCTCAGTGGTTTAGACCCCAGCGCCACCTGTGTGGGTACTTTTGCTGGCATATCAGAAGGAAGCAGCGCAAGGAAAGGGGAGAAGTGCTGCTGTGGTGCTTCGGAGCTCCACCTAAAACCTTGCCCCTATCAACAGCAGAAAACAAGATGCTACTTTATACAGGTTGTAAAATCTGGTTCTTGATCAGGCTAGGTGCCAGTGAAAGTTGGGGGCCTTTTGTGTTGGTGTGATGTTATATACCAGGGTTTGGCAAACTACGGCCCATGCGTCGGATACAGCCCAAGTGGATCGTTAAACCGGCCCCCGGCCCTTGCTGCCCGCTCAGTCAGTCCCCACGCTGCGCCAGTTGCTCTGCACAGGGACTAATTTCCGGGACGCAGCCACAGCTTCCTATTGGCTGCAGGAAGCTCCTGCAATTAAAACTCACACAGCAAAAGATTGAGCATCATTTCAATATTTTTATGTTGGTGACGCTCAAATGCATCAGCTTTGCTGTTAACCACCATTATTTTGAACAGAGACATGACTTGACTTCTGGTCTTGGTGCTTATAAGCAATACTCCCCTTGGCTTTCGGCTTGGTTGTCCTTTGTGCCTATGACTAACCAGCTGATACCACAAAACCAAACACAGCGGGAAGGCAATGAATGCAAGAATAAACCAGAGAGAAAAGGGTCTCTTAAGTGCCCAAAATATTTTATTACTGTCTGACATGAAATTCTTTCCTTAGGGTCAATCTTGCCTTTCAGAACTCTGCAAAAATATACTACTGTAGGCTTCTATTTTGCCAACAGCAAATCACAACAAGAAATGGCAGACTGCTTTTGAATTGGGGGGGGGGGTGTTTAAGGGAAATGGGATACATCCAAAAGGCATTTGTTAAAACATACGAGGTCCTTTAAAAAGCAGCAGCAGGGTGTGCTTAAGCTATTGGATTCACTAAAGGGCACAATGGATCATATCCTCTGTGCTTACAGTTTCAAGATTACCTTAGTTAACGTTTTCGCCAGGAACTTATTCAGGGCAGAGCTTAGTAGCCGAAACCGCTCAGCTGAAAAGCCCTGACCGTGCCTGTCTATATTTAAAAACAGAATATGTGTTAATCCATAATGAAATGTATTTTAATAAATAGGTATTTTCCCCCTCTAATGTGCAGAAGCTGGTGCGTCCTAATTCTCAGAGATTCTTTCTGTTCAAGAGTCAGCGGAGCCCTAGGTGCCCTAAATCAGCTTCGATAATCTCTATAAATCCATTAACCTGGTTAAGGTGGGACGCATGCATCTTACCAGAAGCCTGCACTTCATTGACGTACTGCAGGAGATCCTGCCCTTGGTGGATGACATCAAAGGTCAGGTTATTCATGGTCAAAGCTTTGTCCGCATGGTGCTGGAGCCTTTGCTCAGCGATGGTGAGATCCTCGGTGTCAAAATCGTTCATCTGCTGCGAGAGCTCGTCGTTCCAGGACTCAAGGTCTGAAATGATCTAAAGCGGGAGAAGTTGAAGAAGAAGAAAACACTGAGGACATGAGTAAGAACAACAAAGGCTGTGGCTATCCAGTGGAACTCAAAAGGCATCAGAGGGATCAATCACTTGGTTTAAAAAATAACAAAGCAGTCTACTCTCCAAGAACAAGTTTGCTTTTTGTAACACCTGGGGATCAAGAGAACTAAGGAACCCACATGAGAATCTCAGGTACACTGGAGAGACGCAAACATTGTGGACAATGAATGTCTTGAGAACAGGAGACCATCATCATGAGATGTAGGAAGTCACTAACAGTAACAAGGCGTTGTCCTTTTCCAAGCACGTTTGGCAGGAGTTGGTAGCCATGGTATGTGGTATACCAAAGACTATGGGAATTGTAGTTACAGATAGGTAGCCGTGTTGGTCTGCCATAGTCAAAACAAAAAAAATTCCTTCCAGTAGCACCTTAAAGACCAACTAAGTTAGTTCTTGGTATGAGCTTTCGTGTGCATGGTATCTGAAGAAGTGTGCATGCACACGAAAGCTCATACCAAGAACTAACTTAGTTGGTCTTTAAGGTGCTACTGGAAGGAATTTTTTTTGTTTTGACTATGGGAATTGTAGTCAAAGAAGCCTAGATATCCGACCAAGATTATTAGATGGGAGGTTCTTGTTTCATGTGCAGGTCTGGTTAACAAGACTAAGGTCTCAAGGTTGTGAAAGGGGTTGATGGGTCAACGAGAAGCTTTTAGACTTTGGGTAGCATTTTGGGACAGGAGAAACTGTATTTGAAAAGGTGGGGTTTCCCTGAACTGGAATCAGACTGCTGGCACTAAAAGATTGTAAGAGACATTTTGAACTTCACTTCCGAGGGAACTTCCATGGAGCACACAGATTGGACAGTTTAAAGGACAGGGGCTGATGACAAGCTGACAAATGAAAACCAGACCTGAAGTCTATATAAGCCATCTATCTCAAAGCGGCTGTTCATAAACTCATAGGGAGAAGACTTTAGTTTGCAGTCAATGTTTGAAGGAGGACAGAGGCATTCATTTGTATGTTCAACAGCTGGCTGGAACACAAATCAAGGGACATGAACTGAAGAACAGAGGCAGAATTGGTGGGCAACACTGATATCGGATGGAGGAAGACAGACTTCACACTCGCCTCAGCTGAAGTTTTAAAATGGATTTAATGGGAAGCATTGAGAATGTGGTTGGGGATCATCTGCTCAGAGGTTTTTGCGGGGGCAATTAGAATAAGACCTATTATTTGATTATTGATGTAAACCCTCAAAATGTATTTTCTATTGTTAAGTTTTTACCTCTATTTTCAGTAGTACATTTTGTTTTGTTTTATTGCTATGGCTAGTGGCTGATGCAAATAAAGATTCTTCTAATCTATGCAAGTCACCGTTTCTGAACATGGATTGTGAAAGAGGGACTGAACTAAAACCAGTTTAAAAATGGGTGCTGCACAATGCATGGCATTAAAGGTTTTGTGCTTGCAATTTAAAACAACAGAATGAAGAACTGCCAATGTCTGTGGAGCTTTCCAAAACTAAAACATATGGAGCATCAGAGATACTTATGGAGACATAAATAAGGTAAAGGGACCCCTGACCATTAGGTCCAGTCGTGGCCGACTCTGGGGTTGCGGCGCTCATCTCGCTTTATTGGCCGAGGGAGCCGGCGTACAGCTTCCAGGTCATGTGGCCAGCATGACCAAGCCGCTTCTGGCGAACCAGAGCAGCGCACGGAAATGCCGTTTACCTTCCCGCTGGAGTGGTACCTATTTATCTACTTGCACTTTGACGTGCTTTTGAACTGCTAGGTCAGCAGGAGCTGGGACCGAGCAACAGGAGCTCACCCCATTGCAGGGATTCGAACTGCCAACCTTCTGATCGGCAAGTCCTAGGCTCTGTGGTTTAACCCACAGCGCCACCCACGTCCTGCAGACATAAATATATTGATACTTAAGAGACTGACGTACATAGGAGAAAGGAGCAGATAACTAACAAAGCAACCTGTAAGGAGTACTTATATTCTCTCTCTCTCTCTCTCTCTCTCTCTCTCTCTCTCTCTCTCTCTCTCTCTCTCTCTCTCTGTGGTCTCAACAGATATATTCATTATTCACTCACACCACATTCCTGAAAAACAGGTAGAGGCTGGCTGTAAATTCAGATTCCTTGACAGCAAAATAGATTGAACTTTCCCAGGGCTATAACTGTCTGCATTAGCACTGAGATTACAATCCTTAAGTACCCAGTCATGTCTCTTTCTGTGGGGGGTTAAAGGAAACCAAATCAATCAGAGGAGACAACCAACAGCTTCATATTTTTGCTCTTCTAGAGAAAAACCCCATTTTAAACCCAGCCCACCCTTCCGGCGAGAAAGGAGGAAAAAACCACAACATTTCTGCAGAAATTGAAAGCTCACATCAATGGCGTCTCTCTCAAATATCCGCAGCTGTAAGAAGAGCTCCAGTTTTATTTTGCGTTCCTGAAACAGCTCCTCCATCTGTGACTGGGCCTCATCCAGCTGCTGAAGGACCGTCTCTATGTGATTGATGGAGCTGTTGTGGGGGGTCTTGTTACTTGAGATGGCAGAATCCCTATTAAAAAGGGGGGAGAAAAACTTTTAAGTAGGAAAACAGGACCTGAAAGGAAACGTGTGTACGTGAACAGTAGTCTCCACTGCCCTTCTTGTCCTGCGGGAGTCGAAGAGGAAGAGCCAGCCCTTGCCATTGGTTTCCAAATTCTCTTCCCTCAGGAAACCCTTTCCACGTCTCCTCAAGGGCTGAGGAATCAGAGCTTGGGTGTCTAGCACAGGATTCTTCAGCACACTCACAGGATTCTTCAGCGCCACAACTATGATGTAATGAATTGAGCAGAATGGAAAGAGGGAGGTGGGCTGGGGTACAACATTTTGGGCTCCCACAGGGTGCCGTTGGAATTTGAATGTCCCTAAAGGCAGGGTGGGCACAGGGTCTGTCAATTTGCATTTCTTAGTGCATAAATTAGAGTGGTACCTTGTGCTGCGTAACCTCCAGGTTACGGAATCCTCGGGTTAAGGTTGCAGCAAACCCAGAAGTGTATACGTCTGTGTTTTGCCATGCGCGCATGCACAGAAGTGCACTGCACACGCAGAAATGCTCAATCACACCGCGCACATGTGAAGAAGGGCGCCTCCGGTTATCAAGTTTTCGAGAAACGTCTGGGCCTCCGGAACAGATCCCATTCATAACCACTGTATTGATCAGACGTGTAGAGATCTTTCCTATTCTAATTACAGTAGTAGCTCATTTTGCGACCGGGATCCGTTCCAGAGCCCCAGTCGCTGGCCAAGAAGGATGCTGGACAAAGCATCGCGTCTCTGCACGCGGGTGGAGCAGTTTGCGCTTCTGCGCGTGTGGAAGTGGCGAACCGGAAGTAACCCATTCTGGTACTTCCAGGTTTGCCACGGACGTTCGACAAAACAGGCACTCGATGAAGTGGACGCTCGACAAGGTACCACTGTAATTCAAGAGGGTTCTGCAAGCTTCTCTGTGTGAAAGAAACAAGCAGAAGGTGCTTGATGTTTGGGTTATTCCTTCAGAGAAGCTGAGTACAGCTGACTTAAACTGATTCTCTTATCTCTTTCTGTCAAGGTCATGCTGACTATAAAAGTAAGGCCAGAAGGAGCCTAGGTTTCACTTTTTCTTTCTATCTCTCTTGCTTCTTGTGTTCTGTACATAGTATGCTTAGTGTTTAGGTTTTAGACTTATTATGTTATTGTAAGTTTAAGTTAAGTCTGCTACAACTGGATTTCTTATGGACAGTGCCAATCCTGAATGTGATGGATTTGTGACCATTATGCTCATCTGCCTTCAGTAGCAGTAAAGCTCTGTTGGATGAAATTTTAATCGCCTCTGGGAATCCTGTGGTGTGTTTAAGGTTTTACTCTGCTAACTATATGCTGGAGTCTGCTCTGGATCAATGCTGAGGTTACCAGAGCATAGACAACAGTAGTTAGGCTATCCCTGTCCAGATAGGGATGCAGCTGCCCCACCAGCTGAAGCAGATGAAAGGCACTCGGTTGCGCATTACAGAAGGAACGGCACAGAACACAACGCAGGGCTGCTCTTTCCAGGGGAGTCAACCTCTTACCTCAGCTGCTGTATCAGATCCTCTCCTTCCTTGATGACGTTCACCGTCACCTGAAGCGTGGTCTGCTGCTGCTGCCCAAACCTTTTGATCAGCTCCTGCACGGCCTCCACCGACTCCGCGTAGACATCGTCCAGCAGTTCCTTCTGCAGCTCTTCCAGCCACGTCCAGAGCTGCGGGAGGAAGAAGAAAAATCAGCAAAGAAATAAGCCTGCTTGAAGAAAACAAACCGGGAAACAAATTGGGTTTCCCAGCCCCCCTCCCTTTGCCATTTTCCTGTTGGCAGTTTACGGAAAATTGGTTGCGATGTGAATATAATGCTACTTAGCATTTATACAGCCCCTGAGTATTATTCAGTCTGTGCCGCAGATGGGAGAGGAGCGTTGGGGGGGGAAACGGCGGCTCTCCTCCAGTCACCCAGCGAGTCTTCAGGAAAAGCCGAGATTTAAAACTGGAGCTCCCTGCTCACAGCTGGTAGAGCATAGTGGCTCCGAGTGTGAGCCAGATAAAGTCCCCAGTTCAAGTCTCACCTCAGTCTCAACACATTAGGGAGCCTTAGGCTAGCCAGTGCTTTTCAATTCCAGTTCCCCACCCTCCACCTGCAATATTGAGCTAGTGTTACTTATATTACTGTGTTTCTGAGGCTGTAAAGATTATGAGCTGTTATTAATTAATTAAATTTGCATGCTGCCCTCGCTGAGAGAGCATGCCACCTGTTCGTAAAATCATGTAACCGAATACTTTGCAGAATACCTCCATCTCTTTTCAGGAATCAAAGCACCAGAAGCAATTTGAATTTAAAGCCATTTAAGATTCATTTCAGAGTTACTTCCCCTAACTCAGTGTTCAAGAGTTTGATATAAAGAATCTGAGAGCAGACACTTGTTCCATGTGGCTGTCTTTCACCCTGACTATTCTGACGTTGCAAAAGTGATGCGCCATTTCTGGTTTTCCATTTGCATCTTTAAGGTAAAGCAAAAGGGGAGCAATGTCCCCAAAAAAGCGGATTGAGAAACAGACTGCTTTGTGTTTGGCACAGCACTTTTTCTCAAAGTGCTAAAAACCCTTCTGATTGTACAGCTGTAAAATCACACGAGATTCGTTGCATGCGAGTGACACAAACACAGAAAATGTGGCAAGAAAAGCAAATGATAAATTTGTATTAGCTTTCTGCAGTGAAGTCTCATTTCTGAAGACTGCGAAAGCTTCAGACTCTTTTGGAACATGCCTGCTAATCCTCATCTAATGCCAATAAAGGCCTCTATTCTTCCAATCTAGTCTGGACTTCTGCAGAAAATCAGGAGGAAGACACTTGCACCAACGACCGATAAAGTAGTCGACATGGCTTTCTAAATACTACAGACAGTTTGACACAAAAAGTATTTGGAATCTCATTTCACAAGACACCGAGGAGTGTGGTGTACCAATTGCCACGAAAAAAATATTAAGGCACTTATGGGTCCATCGCTGAAATCTTCCACAAAGAGTTGACAGAGTTGATTTGTTCCCTGCGCTTTGGCACCGCTGCGCAAACACCTGGCCAGCGCTCGTTCCAGCTTTTCCCATTGGAGGAAAGGGAGTTATTTAAATGCACATTTGTACGGCTAAAAGTCAAAACGTTATGAGCGCAGACACATGCAGACATTACTCAAAGCACTTTTTGAACAACCTCCCATCCCGACTTTGCATTACTCAGGGAATGTTGATAAGCGGCACTCTGGGAAATGGCCGAAGGTTTTCTGCCATTAATCCCTGCCCTGGGGTTTCCATCTAAGCAACTGTTGCTGTAAACAAGACTCCTTTTCCTACTCATCTTGCTCAAGACAGAGTCTCTCACTCAGCTCCTAACTACAGGCACAAGGCAAAGCCAGACACGTTGCAAGATGCTCAGTTCACGATCCATTTGAGCACTGAAGCTGAAAGAATAACCACCCATGAAAGGTCAGGGTTTTTTCTTTGGGTTTTGGGTTTAAATCGGTTTGTGAGCCTGCTCGCAAAAATGCTTTGAACTTTTGCCTCCAGGTTATAATTTTGGGCGACTGAGCATTCAACGAATATCAGTGTTAA
This sequence comes from Podarcis melisellensis, assembly GCF_964234715.1. NCBI lineage: Eukaryota > Metazoa > Chordata > Lepidosauria > Squamata > Lacertidae > Podarcis > Podarcis melisellensis. The sequence continues at coordinate 76,736,482 of NC_138539.1, forward strand.
GTAGAAGAAGAAGAAGAAGAAGAAGAAGAAGAAGAAGAAGAAGAAGAAGAAGAAGAAGAAGAAGAGTTTGGATTTGATATCCCGTTTTATCACTACCCGAAGGAGTCTCAAAGAAGCTAACATTCTCCTTTCCCTTCCTCCCCCACAACAAACACTCTGTGAGGTGAGTGGGGCTGAGAGACTTCAAAGAAGTGTGACTGGCCCAAGGTCACCCAGCAGCTGCATATGGAGGAGCGGGGAAGCGAACCCGGTTCACCAGATTACGAGTCCACCGCTCTTAACCACTACACCACACTGGCTCTCCAGTTACTTGTGAAGTTAAGTTCACCTTCCACATCTGAGGCGAGGAATTAGGGGCCTGGTTGATACGAACACTGCAAGAAACACAAATCTGTGAACATTTGGGAATGGCACCCACTATTAATCTGGTTGTTGCCAATGTGCAGGACTGGCCCACCCATGTGGCAGACTGAGGCAAGCGCCTCAGGCGGCAGAATCCAAGGGCCGTCTCTGCAGGAGGAGACGCAGCTACAGAGGCTTCCAGGTTCTGGCAAGACCTTGGCGAGAATCCTGTGAAATATCACGAAGTCCTCACACAGCCTTACTGAGGCAGTAGTACAATATTAAGTTGTGCTGAGCTGAGGTAAGGCGTGTGAACTCGTTTGAGTAACTATAGTGGCAAGGCTAGGGTGGGTGGCACGCAAACAGGGTGGTACCTTCTCGTTTCGCCTCAGGCGGCAAAAACAGGATGGGCCGCCCTCACCGATGTGGGAAGGTCCGTGTGTGATTCCCACTTGCACATGCAAATGGATTCCATTGATAATATCCAAGCTTGGTGCAGAGAAATCACCGTCTCCTCCAATCAGCAAGGTGCAAATTGCCATCTTTCCCAATGACACCACAGGGTGCCATCACTTTTCTTGCAACACCTGGTCATGGCACAAAACCATCTTATAGTCATAACTCGGGATAAATATGCTTCAGGATAAGTATTTTCGGGTTGCGCTCTGCGGCGACTTGGAAGTAACAGAGCGCGTTACTTCCGGGTCTCACTGCTCGCGCAGGCGGTCAAAATGATGTCACGCGCATGCGCGGAAGCGGCGAAACGCGCACATGCAGACGCGTCATGTTCTGTTCAGAATGCGAACTGGGCTCCAGAACGGATCCCGTTCGCACCCCGAAGGACCACTGTATTGCAATCAAGCAGGAAGAACAATGCCACGATAGTTACTCAAACCAAGTTCACACGCCTTACCTCAGCTCAGCACAACTTAATATGCGCAGAACCCTAGAATTGTAGAGTTGGAAGGGACCCTGAGGGTCATCTAGGCCAACCCCCTGCAACACAGGTCTCTGTTTGAAAACCTCCAATGAAGGAGAGTCCACCACCTTCTAAGACAGTCTGATCCATGTCAAACAGCTCCCACCATCAGAGAGCCCTTCCTGATGCTCGTTCAGAATCACCTCTCCTGCAACTTGACTCCATCTGTTCAGGTCTCCGGAGCAGGAGAAAACAAGCTTGCTCTATCTTCCATGTGACAGCCCTTAAGATATTTGAAGATGGCTATCCTATCCTCCTCTCAGGTTCCTGCCTGCTGATTGGTTGCTTATTTATCAACCACACCTGTATCCCATTTCTCTTCCATAAAGCTCAAAGCAGGACTGGGTTGCCCCCTACTGCCAACGATCACCTTGAAGGTTAGGTTGGGACAGACAAATTGGTCCCAGATCCCCTTGTGGACTTGATGGCTGAACTGAGATTCAAACCTAAGCTTCCCTGATCCACCTCCAATATACTCATTCCAGTTATCACAGGGGTTGCTAAAAACAGCACCAGGAATTCACATTAAATTACAGCTGCACTGTTGGTAGGTTAGATAGAATGTTTCCTTAACACACCATGGAATATTGCCATAACTAAGACAAGGAATAGATGCGGAGAAATTGGAGGGGGCAGGTTTGAAGCCAGGGTATTATTTCTCTGCACTGGAGGAAAGCTAGGCACCATTCCAATACATCTGCGCTGGCTTCCCAACGTTTATGAATCACATCTAATTGTAGCCTCCATCAAAGCCGCTTCCGATTTTTACTCAAGTAGTACATCTTAAGGTTTTATTTAAGATCCTTCTGGCAGGTGACCTTCATCACGGCACGAGCTCCTTTCAATCAATGCCTTCTTGCCAGAATTAGTTGCAAAACCTTTCAGAACCAAAGAACAACTTATGTCTTAGAACAAACACTAACAGATATGGACACAGGCAGACATCTACTTTTAGTTGCCACTGAAACCCAGCTTTTCTCTCCCAAGTCTGCAGGAAGGCAGGGACACATCTATGTACAGTGGTACCTCTGGTTACGAACTTAATTAGTTCCGGAGGTCCGTTCTTAAGCGGAAACCGCTCGTAACATGAGGCGCGCTTTCGCTAATGGCGCTGCCCGCTGCCGCCGTGCGACTTCCGCTTGTGTCCCAGGACAAAGTTCACAACCGGGAGCATCTACTTCTGGATTAGAGGAGCTTGTAACCCAAAGCGTTCACAAGGAGGACGGTACGTAACATGAGGTTCCACTGTACACGCATGCTGCATGCATGTGAATGCACACATGCCAAAATACAGCCTAAACGGACACCATAAAACCAAATTCAACTGAACATTTCCTCCGCCACAAACGACAGAGAAACCTTCCCGCCTCAAAGTGGAGATTGCCATTCGCAAATAATGGAAAGACAGACAACGCTTTCTGGGGCAAACAAATCGAGCAATGCTACACCGAGATCATAAAAGCCATTCTGATTCAGAGCCAAGCTTGCTGTTTGCGTGTTACATCCAGAGTAGGGGTGAGAACACGACAGACAGGAAGTTGCTATGTAATGAGGTAAGAGAAAGTAGCTTCAAGTGCCAAGGGGAAGCATTTGAACTTCGAAAATGGCCTAATTTGCAGCTCAGAGGCACAGGAGAGCAATGGGAACAATGATTTTGTTCCTGGAAAAAGGGAAACTACATTTTTCTCCATACAGTAAACCTTATGATTAAGGCTGCTGAAAACAACTGACTTTGGAGTTTAAGAACACAGAGCGAGATTTTCACCTATGTTGGGGCCAGCTCTGCTATTAGGCAGGGTGAGGCAGCTGCCACATGCCTTGCCTTGCGCCTCCAAAACTAGACTGCTTTCCAAGGTACGGTGGGGGTGAGGATGTTTTTCTGTCACCAACAATGAAGTAATATTCAACTGTCAGTCCAGTTGACTTCTGCACATGGAATGAGGGATTTCTTGGCCTTCACCTCAGGCAAAAAGAAAATGCATTGGGTCAGCCCTGCACTGAAGATTCATACTCTATGCAGAAGATGAGCAGATATTTGCTACAAACTTAATGGCATGGCTTCAAACTGCCTCAAGCAATGGTAGGTTTTATGAGCTTGCTGAGAACGGTTTTCCTCCTTAAAATATCTCCAGGCCGCTTTTCGGGGTGAATGCCCACACAAAGAAGCTGACAAATACATAATGGATAAAACAAAACACAAGCGCTAAGAGCCTGAGTGCTTCTGACAACGAGCTGAAAATCCTGGTCAGGCAGGAATTGTGAAAAGCGCCAGGCCCTTCCTCGGCTGAGAGCCTTCGCTTCTTCCTGACACACTTGTTATCAGAGATCAGAACTGTGGAAGCAGATTCTGTACCTGGCTTCAAATCTCAGTTAAAAGGTAACCCTGGTTAAGGGTGGCAAAAGATATTGGGAGCCAGCGGAGGGAGCCAACGATTGCAGTTCCACAACTCCCAATCTTCTACTGCGTGATCAGTTTGTTCATTTTTAACTGTTGAAGGTTTTTAGGTTGCATATTTGTCATATTTTGCACCGTCTCAACTTTGCCCAGGCCGCCCTGTGTACTTTTGCAGAAATGTGGGATATAATTTCATAATAAATAAAAATAACGAGTCCCCTAGCTCCGGGAAATATAACTTAGGCCCAGGGAAAGCATTAGCTTGCCAAAGTGCACAGTCAGAAGAGGAGGTCCGCCAGAGGACAGTTGGCAAGGACTCCATCAAATCTGAAGTCATCCTTGCCCAAGCCAGTTTGAAACTGGCTTACATTAAACTATGATCCCAGAACTATCATTGACGTATACACTTTGCTGCATACTTACCTCTTTAACGTGAGTGTGAAAAGACACAGACATGTCCAAGAGAATCTTGCGTTGCTCTACACGCCGAACGAAATCTTGAATCCGGTCTTCCAACTGGTGTGCCGCCTGATAAATCTCTTCGGGGTCACACTCTCCTGTCTGCGCTAGCTGCTCAGCTGCTTCTAGCAACTTGTCTGCATTGGTGTATGTATTCTACAGAAAAACCAGGGCAAGGGTTATTGCAAAAAGGTGATTTCTTCAGGGATTTACCATATTTTTCTGTCTGTAAGACGCCCCCAATTTTGGGGGACTCTGATTTAAGAAAATGGTAGGAGAGGTATCTGTGTATAAGATGCCCCCAAATTTTTGACATTATTTTTTAGGGGGAAACCTAGTCTTATACACAGAAAAATATGGTAATCTCAACCATAATCTTACAACACATCTGTAGGAAGAGATTCCCCCAGGTTTACCAAAAAAAACAACAACCCACAAGCACCTGATCCACTGAAGTTTGTCATTTTCATAGCTAACTTTGTTCAGTTCCTCTAAATTTTTGTACCCAACGCACGGCACAGCCGTTCAACATTCAAAGGGCTCCTGGTTGCTGTTTCTATTTTTTATTCCACTCTGCTTGTTTTTATATTTTTTATTTATACTTTTTAATATTGATAGTGTTTTATTCGGCTGACATTTTTAGATTGCAACTGTAGGGATTGTAATCTATTACAGTCGTACCTTGATTTTCGAACAGCTTAGTTCTTGAATGTTTCAGCTCCCAAATGCCACAAACCCGGAAGCGACTTTTCCTGTTTGCAAACTATTTTTGGAAGCTGAATGTCCAATGGGGCTTCCGTGTCTTCCGACTGGCTGCAGGAGCTTCCTGCAGCCAATCAGAAGCCAGACTTTGGTTTCTGAACGTTTTGGAAGTTGAATGAATTTCCGGAACAGATGCAGTTCGACTTCCAAGGTATGACTGTATTATGAATTGTTAGTGTTTACAATGTTGTGAGCTGCCTTGGGAGGGTCAGCTCTGAAAGGTGGCCTAGCAATTTGGAAAACAAATCTCTGTGGAGAACACAAGACACAGACCAGGAGCACAGAACTTAGAACCCACTGACAAGAGCTATTTCCAAACTGACGGGATGCCAATGGCACATAATCCTAGATGAATAGTTCTTCCACACCGCCACCATGAACATCAAGAATGAAAGAAAGGAACTCCAAAACTGGCCGAATTCCTGGCTGAATTCCAGTGCTTTATATTTGAAACACAAACAGTTCTGATTAAACTCAATGGACCACAAAAGTAAATCTCTGTCTTAATAAAGATGATCAGCGGTTTACAGATCTGTTTTTTGCTAGGTTGCTTGTGATGTCGTTAGCAGTAGCTTCCTGTTCAGGGAACTACTTTTAACGGCTCCCAAACAAGCCAGGATTCGGAAGCCAATTTTAAAATCACGGACAGCTGCAACTTCTTGGTTTGAGGTGTAGTGGCTGGGGAGCCGCGATGTACCAGCAGCTCAAAAAGTTCGCGATGTGAACGACATGCTGGTTCAGACAATGAATCGGAGTATCGCTTAGATTTGGGGACTGCTGCTCTTTGCACGATATATCAGCCAAAATTCCAAACTATTCCATTTCGGTGAGTCCTACCTGTGCCACTTCTTCAAAGTCTTCATGGCGTTTCTGCAGCGCTCTGGCTCGATGCAACGATTTACCAACCCCTGTGTGTTTGCTAAGGAAAGCTTCTCCATGGTTTTCAATCCAATCCAGCACCTGCAAGAAAACATCAGCATGAAGGAATCCCAATTATATGCTTACAACGCGGCTCAAATGGCATCTACTGCTGCTGTAATGAACAGGGCAGATCAATTTAACCACAATCAAGTTCCAGATTTATCTAAATTCCTTCCCCCCAAAATATCCCAAAAGACCAGGACAGGCAACATTTTGTGTATATAGATCTATATCCAAATCCAAATAAAAGCCAAGTAAAAATCAAATTAAAGCCTAAAGGTAAAGGTACCCCTGCCCGTACGGGCCAGTCGTGACCGACTCTGGGGTTGCACGCCCATCTCGCTTAAGAGGCCGGGGGCCAGCGCTGTCCGAGGACACTTCCAGGTCACGTGGCCAGCGTGACGAAGCTGCTCTGGTGAGCCTGCACCAGCGCAGCACACGGAAACGCCGTTTACCTTCCCGCTATAAAGCGGTACCTATTTATCTACTTGCACTTAGGGGTGCTTTCAAACTGCTAGGTGGGCAGGAGCTGGGACCGAACGATGGGAGCTCACCCCGCCGTGGGGATTCGAACTGCCAACCATGCGATTGGCAAGTTTTAGGTGCTGAGGTTTTACCCACAGCGCCACCCGCGTCCCCAAATTAAAGCCTAGTGATTATTAAAACTCCCAGAGTGGCTGGAGCCGCCCAGAGTGGCTGGGGAGGCCCAGCCAGATGGGAGGGGTATAAATAAATTATTATTATTATTATTATTATTATTATTATTATTATTATTATTATTATTATCCCAATTCAGATTAATCCTGGCCTCGGGCCTCTGCACATACAAAAAACCCTGCTGCATAGAGGCTACATTAAAAACGATCCGCCAAGTGGTTGTCTACACAAGTTCACCACACAGATTTGTGGCAATTCTCTGGCTAAAGTCTGCAGTGACGTCAAAAAATAATAATCTCAAAACTCTACAGTGAGTCAACTGGCCATGCAAGAAGCTGCTGCAGACATGGACTCGGTATAATGCGGCAGCTGTATCGTGCGCACTGGACCTCAGACTGTCAAGTCTCCAAAGGGAGAGATGCTCCTTGGTGGGTTTGAGAACCAAGCAAGCAAAATATTTCCTATGGGGTTAGGTGCCGCTTGAGCTGCTGAATCCAGTGTTCTGGGCTGTCATTCCTATAGTCCCCAGGCGGCACAGCCATAGTCTAAAACATCTGGAGGGCATGAGGTTGGCAATGGCTGATTTTTCCTAAGCTGCTTTGGGATGATCTATGATCCTGAAAGGTAATATAAAAGGAACTTAATCAATCAATCAATCAATCAATCAAATGTACTTTCCATAACTGAAAATCCCCCAGACATGCCAGGATTCTCAATTACATAGAATCATAGAGCTGTAGAGTTGGAAGGGACCCAAGGGACATCTAGTCCAACCCCCTGCCATGCAGGAATCTCAGCTAAAGAATCCATGGCAGATGGCCATCCAACCTCTGCTTGAAAATCTCCAAGGAAGGAGAGACCACAAACTCCCGGGGAAGACTGTTCCGCTGCCAAACAGCTCTTACTGTCAGAAAGTTCTTCCTGACATTTAGTCGGAATCCCCTTGCTTGTAACTTGAAGCCATGGGTTCAAGTCCAGAGCAGGAGAAAACAAGCTGTGCCCTCTTTCATGTGATGGCCCTTGAGATATCTGAAGATGGCTATCTTCTCTCAGCCTCCTCTTTTCCAGGCTAAACATACCCAGCTCCTTCAATCGATCCTCGTAAGGCTTGGTTTCCAGACCCTTGATCATCTTGGTTGCCCTCCTCTGCACACGTTCCAGTTTGTCAACATCCTTCTTAAATTGTGGTGCCCAGAATTGGACAGAGCATTCCAGGTGTGGCCTGACCATGGCACATAGATGCTGCACAGAGTGAGAGCTGGATCTTCGTGAAGCAGCAAGAAGGCAACGGCCCCATCGAGTACTAACTGCATAACTGCTAATTCATATAAAATGTCCATATTATTCCTAAGAGATCTCATAAGCTTGTTGTTGTGGCCACCTACACTACATTCTACTGATATGATGCACTAATTGCCCTTCGAAACGTACACACACTTTGTATACAGTGATGGCAAGGTGTAACAGGCCTTGCCAACAAATATCTCATGTGAACTAAATGTGCACGCTACAACATTCCCCAGAATCCTTTGCACACTCCAAGGTCTATATGCAAGGCCTGCTTGGCAGACAAGTTCATACAAAGCATTCCCTGTAGGCGTCACATTTGAAAACCAGTGAAATTAAGTAGAACTGTATCTTATCCTGAGATGTTGCTTTGCATATCTAACCATCAAATGTCGGGCTTTAATTGTCTCATCGGGCAAGAACTCTGCTTTCAATACACATCGGGCCCCAAAGTTTTTACTAATCAGAATCTACTCAGCAGCTAAACATTTGGGTTCTGAAGGAAACAGACACATCACAATGCTATTGCAATTAAGACGGTAACAAAAGCAAGATGTTCCCCTACTCCACAAATTCTCTACAGATGCATCATACTGGCAGGCTCCAGTGCAACTGAAGAGCTCTTCCTTAAAAGCAAAGTTTAATTCAAGCCCGTCCAAGTAATATTTTCAGGAATTGCATGTAACGTTAAGAGCCAACTTCCACCCTGGAGTCTGCAAACACAGCGAAGCCTCATTCATCAGACATTCCGCTTCTGCTTATATTAGTCAGAGATATTATACAGCCTTCGGGCAAACATTCATTCTACAGATTCTTCCCTGGTTGACTATAGCAAAAGCCTTGAGCATTAGCCAGAAGTTCAACCATTGTTCAAATTAGAGGAAAAAAGAGAGCACTGCAGGTCTGCGAAGGAGGAAGAATGAAGAACAAAGGAAGCAGTTCTGCGCAAAGGAAGAAAGGATGTCTTCAAACACTGCACTATAATTTTGAATTGAGTGTGTGGTTTTCTATGACGATTCAAAAAGACTAGTGCAAATGTAAATAAAGTACCTGGTCTCTTTACCGTGGTTACGAGGTCAGGAGTGTATGGAACAGCCATGCAGAAATTCTCCTCGTGCAGAAATTCCCACTGGCATTTTAAATCATTGTTAAGGCTGCTGTTGGCGTTCTGACTAACCCTGGTTCTTTCTTAACCAGAATTTCCTAACTAATCAACACTGTTAAGATATTAGCAGCAGGTCTCCCTGGTCTGCCCCAAAATCCTTCCACCTAAGAATTCCCCATTGCTTCAAAAGAAACAGAGGTAGTTTTTATGAGTGTGTATATATCCTTAGGACGCGGGTGGCGCTATGGGTAAAACCACAGCGCCTAGGACTTGCCGATCGCATGGTCGGCGTTTCGAATCCCCGCGGCGGGGTGCGCTCCCGTCGTTCGGTCCCAGCGCCTGCCAACCTAGCAGTTCGAAAGCACCTCCGGGTGCAAGTAGATAAATAGGGACCGCTTACCAGCGGGAAGGTAAATGGCGTTCCGTGTGCTGCATTGGCTCGCCAGATGCAGCTTGTCACGCTGGCCACATGACCCGGAAGTGTCTGCGGACAGAGCTGGCTCCCGGCCTATAGAGTGAGATGAGCGCACAACCCTAGAGTCTGGCAAGACTGGCCCGTACGGGCAGGGGTACCTTTACCTTTAAATATCCTTGCTATGAGCATTTTCAGCAGCTTCCTGAATAGCTATTGGAACTTATATTTAGTTTTCTAAGCCACATTCGCTCTCCAACAACATGGAGCCAGATGACATCATTTGCTTAGGGACCAGGCAACAGAAAAACCCATTGCAAAATAAAGCCTGTTCATCACGTACAATTTAAGCTTCAACTATTTTGTATACTGTTTCATGATTTTTTTACTTTACAGGTCCCTGGCTGTAGGATGAAAAGATACGGTGCTTGAAAGCTAGATCTGGAAGAACTTATCATTTCTGCTAAATCCTACATGCTGAGAAGATGCAACCTATTTGCAGTTGGTGAGAATGTAAGGCAAACTTGATTAAAATTTGGTGAGCTATCAGGCCAGATAAAAATTGCTCAAGTGGTGTGTGTGTATGTGTATTTAAGGAGGATATGAAACTCTCACACCTAGGGAATTCATGTAGGGTAGACATGGGAGCAGAAAGTGGCAAAACATTACAACAGATGACGCTTTTGCCCAAACAGTGAAATCACTCTGGGTCTCTGCATTCCTCGGGAGGTCAATTTTTGATGGATTCAAAGCCACCCTAATTCATCTGATAGTCACTGATGCAGATGACAGGCAACCGCTGCTTTCAACAAACTGGTATGTGCAGATCAAACGATATGACAGCAGTGCCACTTTCAAAATTACACCTGTCAATTTGGTGACAAAATAAAACCGTTTCCTTTCCTCCTCTCCCCACCCCCCTTTTAATCCACCAGTAGGAAATGCAGGTGAGAATGTGGGAGAAGGGAATAGATACAGCATGGGCTCCTGATGTAAACGAAAGCCAGTGAGGCTTGGGGAAGGAACAAGGAAAGAAGGCATTTCAGGTTAGTGGGTCACCTTAGTCATTTTTATAATTGTCAGAGGCTGCATGGCGCCAACAAATGATCTTGGGGAATAGGTCCCTACAGGGATCTTTTGAAGCTGCCTGACAAGCATGATAGGGACTTCCCCTCCATACTCCACCGAGAGCCCTAGACATGCCTCACTTACTTTGAAGAGGCTGGAAGGTCCTGGGAGATTGGCTGGTAAGGACGACGCAGTGACAGGTTCTCAAAGTCCTGCTTCTTCCTCTGTCAGTCCAGCTCTGGTGGCTGACGCTCAAGTCTTTTACTTAACAGTCAAACATGTCCTGTCCATGCCATCTTCCTATTTATTCCACTAACTTGCGTTGAGAGGTAGAGAGTTTCTACTGCCACCACATCACCAAAAGCGAACAGAGGTGTGTTTCTGCGTGTGATCTCCCCCTTCACCCAAATGCAAGATACCTGGTGTTAAGTTGTGGGCGAACATATCAGACGACACAGCGATTCTTCCAAAGCAGCTCTTTATTTGTAAGCTGGAACAGAACTGAACTGAGGAGCTCAGTCAGCCTGCTTATATAGAGCTCCACTAGAATGCAACAGTAACCATTTTCTGTAACTAGCCAATCACTGAACGTCACTTTCGATCCTTCATTTGCATACAAACTATCCAATCACTGAACGTCACTTTCGATCCTTCATTTGCATAACTATCTGCACTATCCCCCTGCTGGCCCAGGGTGAGAACTTCAGTACATAACACCTGGCTAGGCTTTTCTTTCGTCACCTGGCTGGGAATCAACTGTCTCCTCACTGAAAGTTTAAGCTCAGTCCTTTAATATGCACCCTCCTTTTGGAAGTATCCCGGTTTCCTTCAACCGAGCGTGCTTGGAATTTTCCACACAAAATTTAGTTACTTGCTCTGAGAAAGGTTTGGGGAGAGGAGGAACGCGAGGCCTTCTGTGGAAGCCAAGGTGTACACTTGTTCTTTGTTTTTACAATTTCCATTAAATATAAACCAAATCTGCCTTCATCATACATGCCTTGCCGCTGAATCTGCACACAACTTGGAAAGTATAGTATTCATGTGCATGTTCTGCAATATGAAAGTACGATGAGGATGCACAAGATTCTCAGATTGTAGGCCTCGAAACACTCAGCCAGAATCGGCCGCCATTTTATTTTCTGCACTAATGGCTTACTGTATAGAGAGTGCCAAATATCCCCAACCATCAACAGTGTGCAGTAATATTCTCTCTTCTCAACTGGAAATTTAATATTTGTTCTCGGCCTTGGTTTCCAATTTTAGCTTAGTTTTCAATAAACCGTCAGTAATCATTTTAGGTAAAAGGTAAAGGACCCCTGGGCAATTAAGTCCAGTCAAAGGTGACTATGGGGTTGTGGCGCTTATCTCGCTTTCAGGCCAAGGGAGCCAGCATTTGTCCACAGACAGTTTTCTGGGTCATGTGTCCAGCATGACTAAACCACTTCTGCTGCAACGAGACACCGTGATGGAAACCAGAGCTCACGGAAACACCGTTTACCTTCCTGCTGCAGCGGTACCTATTTATCTACTTGCACTGGTGTGCTTTCGAACTGCTAGGTTGGCAGGAGCTGAGACAGAGCAACGGAAGCTCACCCCGTCACGGGGATTTGAACCACCGGCCTTCTGATCGGCAAGGCCAAGAGGCTCAGTGGTTTAGACCACAGCGCCACCCACGCCCCCAATAATCATTTTAATTGCATCTAGCGCCCTTGGCTAACTGAAAGGGGATCCGAAGCACACTGGCTGAGAACTCTAATTTTCCCCCAATTCTTTTCTTAGTCAAAGGCAACGTATAGGAGACGGGTGGTTGTGTAAAAAATAAAAATAAAAACCCCTTGCAAGCATCTGCAACAGAACATCTCCCGACCCTAGGAGCCACGAACTGACCTGCTGAACATCCTGTTGGAAGACACACAGCTGCAGCCGCTGATGCAGGCGGACCTTTCGATGCTGCCAGATGTTCTCCAGCTGTCTCTGGTGATGCAGCACTTCGTGAATAACATCTAGGGCATGGTGCACCGCCTTGGAGTAGTTCGCGGAAGCGGTTAAGGAGTCTGAACTTCCAGGAGTCAAAGGCCGTTGCAGCTTGTCGAGCAGCGACTTCCCGTCTTGGCTCACCTGTTCAGCGAGACAAGAATTTAAGAGCTCACCTGCAGGCTACGCAAATTTCCAGGATGTGGCACTAGAATTTCACAGTTGCTTACCCATCTAACCATGAAGGAGAATACCTCCACCAAGAACAGGAAGCATGGCGTTACTTATTATGGATGGAATTAAAAGGCGACTATGCTCAAAGGAGGGGAGCACAGCTTTTCTCTTTCAGCCACAGTCCCATTCACTACAATAAATTCTTCTTCCGGAGCAGGGGTGGAGAAACCTGTGACCCAACCCTCCAGGTGATGCCGAACTACAACTCCCGACGATGAGAGTTATAGTCCAACAATGTCTGGATGATGATGAATATGATGATAATAATAATATCATCATCTTAGGACCCACTCTATTTTTGTGATTGTAAGTTGTCTAAATGTTGGGTTTTAAAGCATTGCAATCCTGCTTGGGCCCTTAGGGTGAAGGGCAGGTAAGATATTAAATAATAATAGTAATAACAGTAATAGTAATAACAGGCAGCCTTGTTTAGGGAAGTTTTTAATGTTCGGTGTTTTATCGTTTTTTTAATATTCTGTTGGAAACCGCCCAGAGTGGCTGGGGAAACCCAGCTAGATGGGCAGGGTATGTATAAATAAATGAATGAATAAATGAATAAATAATAATCATAGTTGTTGTTACCACAACCGGTTCCCCATTCCTGCTCTCAAAGATTCCCCAAGCTGCAGGGGAAGGTCTATGGAGTATGGGGTGGGGCACTGGGTTGTTTTTATTATGTATTTTGTGTTTTTATATTGTGATTTTATGTTGTAACCACCCTGAAACCGGTGAGTATAGGGAGGTATACAAATTTAACTAGCAGCAACAACATATGGTCTCTTGAGTACAGTTGTATAAAAGCAGGCACCATTAAAAACCCAGAGCTTTTCAAACACAAATAGCTTTGTCACCTTACTTTTGCTGATTTTTTTTTTTAAATAACTGCAGGGTTCCCCCCCCCCCTTTACGGAACACGAAATATGGTTATCATCCTATAGCGTTCCTCTTACAAATGATTTTATAGACATTTTTAAATAATTTGTTAAAAGGTAATGGTCATATTTAATTATCTCATCTACTATTGAAGCGGATCCAAAAGTAGAGGGGTGGGTGTAGATACAGTGGAAGAGTCAGGCCCTTTCTAAGACTCCTATTCCACTCACAATTCCCAGAGTTCCCTGGGAAGAGGTACCAATTGTCGAACCACTCTGGGAATTGTAGATCTGTGAGAGGAACAGGCCTCTCCTAACAACTCTCAGGACCCTAAAATAAACTACAGTTCCCATGATTCTTTGGGGGAAGCCAAAATTGTTCAAAGTCGTGCAATAATAGTGTTTTAAATCTACAGCGCAGAAGGGGCCTTAGTTTCAGCAAGTCAATACTTTACATTCAATACATAATATTTAAGTCTGAGAAGCAACAGGCAGGCTGCGGTTTAGATGCAGCATCACAGATGAGAAACAGCACACAAAAAGTAGAGAGGAGGCACAAAAATGAGGCCTTCTAGCTGACGAACACCTCCCAAAAACAGAAGTTGCTACAGGCACCTGGAGGCTTTTGACTGCGTGGTGGGCTTTTAAGGCCTGGGCGTTAAGACACAATTGGCAATGAATGTCAAGAATCAAGATTGCCTCTATCTGAATTCTGAAGCCATACAGGAACTAAGTCTGCTCTAAACTGATTTCATTGAAAAGTTTTATCGGCATCTAGCTTGACTAACTGAATGCATTTTGCTTAGCTGAGAATTCCAGCCTCATCGGGTTGAGTGCTTGCAGTGGCTTTGTCTGAAGAATGGAAAGTCTTCAGTAAACCTTGTTCCTTTGCCCATCTATCTTCAAAGAACAGCCAAATATGAAGTATGACAGTGGTGGCAGCAGTAATTTTTCACTCAGTGATCAATCTGATGCTTGAGTGAACACATCTTTTAGTTACAATTTATTAAAGTTTATTGAACACAAGGAAAAAAACATGGTTGCCTTAATCTTCATAGCTCCTTTTTACATTATGTAGAAATGGGGTCTAATTTCTTTCTCGCTTCACGCCAATGACAATAACCGACTCTGTATCCTGACTGTACAAGCTTGCTTACTTCCCTCCCTATTGAAACACATTCTAACAGATTAAAGAATTGGTTTTTCAACGCAATGTTCGTATCTCTTGGGAGTTTTTGTTTTTAATTGGGGGGAAATCCTCCCAAATTAACATGACTGAAAGAGCAATGTCAAATAGCTGTTTAATACTGAGAGAAATTACAGTCTATTACTGGATAATAGCACTAAAAACTGTAGCTAGGTGATATAAATGTCTGAATGTTCATGCACAATAAAAAAAGGTGTTAAGATACAGTGAACTGTAGTCAAGAACAGGGGTAGGCAACCTAAGGCTGGAGGCCGGATGCAGCCCAATCGCCTTCTCAATCCGGCCCGCGGACGGTCCGGGAATCAGCATGTTTTTACATGAGTAGAATGTGTCCTTTTATTTAAAATGCATCTCTGGGTTATTTGTGGGGCATAGGAATTTGTTCATCCCCCTCCCCGTATAGTCCGCCCCACCACATGGTCTGAGGGACGGTAGACTCGCCCCCTGCTGAAAAAGGTTGCTGACCCCGGTCCAGAATATCTGGAGGGCACCATGTTGTTAAAGGTGCAAGGAATGGCATGGGGAAGATGTGGACCATAGCCATTCTCCCATGTTTAATTTTATTTTTTACACCCTCAGCCATCGTAATTGCCTCCTGCCTGCTGAAATGATATACAGTGATACCTCGAGTTACATACGCTTCAGATTACACACACTGCTAACCCAGAAATAGTGCTTCAGGTTAAGAACTTTGCTTCAGGATAAGAACAGAAATCGGGCTCTGGTGGCGCAGCAGCAGTGGGAGGCCCCATTAGCTAAAGTGGTGCTTCAGCTTAAGAACAGTTTCAGGTTAAGTACGGACCTCCGGAACGAATTAAGTACTTAACCTGAGGTACCACTGTAGCCTGATTTGTGTGGGACTGCCAATTCAAAGTTTCACACCAGGGCTAATCGATGTCCTGTTAGCAGTAGGGAAACTGATAAAGAGTGCCGAGTCGGGTATTTGCGTATATCTGGAGCTCTTCCCCCTCTCAGATACAGAGGGAAAGTGTGCCTGATATTAATGAGGATAGTTAAGATATGCCAGGGTTCACTAGCACCTGTGCATTTGTCAAAGCCTTCTCTCTCTTGGTTCATCTACTCTTGAAGGAAGCTAAATGATCAAGAGCATACTCAAGAGTGCCAGCTCAATTAAGCACCTTGGTAGCATCTTTTTGCCCCCAATTACACACAATGTGCTACCCATTCCTAGGTTCAAGCCCATAGCAGTTGATGTGTGGATTAAGGGGAGAGCTCTGCCCAAACTGCTTTTGCTGTAGACACACAGAGAGATGGGATTAAAAAGCCCTTCGCCTGGGCCTGGGCTTGCGTAGGTGTGAATGAGTGGGCAGAGCTTACATTTCTGGCCTTTCTGCCAATGCCAAGTTGAAAAACAGTGTCCTCAATACAGGTTAGCTGCTAACCAGCCCATATGGCAAGATGTCGACACCACCATATTTCAGAAATATCCTGGGTTTTCGTTTGAAAACATTTTTAGAGACTTGACGCTTCCCACCTTTCACAAGACTCTCACTTTATTATTTTAAAGATGCTGCATGTGATATTTATCCAGCTAAAAAGCACAGCATATCTGTTTTGCTTTTAAATATAAATCTAGCAGCCAGGAGATGCGGTGCACAATTAGTACAGATTTTATTTCGCTCCTTTGTCTCTGCATTAAAAAGAACTGCAATAAAATAATGGCGGCTTCGGAGGTGAAAACATTCCCTTCTAAGTGACTTTGCCTTAACAGTGAACTGCTCAGCAGCCGCTTGCATCTCTTAAGTGTTCTTCATCTGTCTTGTACACAGAGGCCGCCATTTTGCATTCGGCACTGAAGTTCCAAGGATGGTACAAATGTCGGGTCCACTACTATAATTGGTTCATGGCTCTTGCCTCTGGCTCTCTAAGACCACCCTCTCTATCTGTGATTGGGGGAAATTGGATTGCCATACCTTGTGTGACTCAGTGCATCTGGAAAATCCCCTTTCCCTATGAGTGGCCAGATTCAAATTCACCTATCGCCTCAGATAGCCCTTCCCCCTCAGGAATCTAAGTCTTGAATTATTTGTCCCCAAGAGACCTCATTGTTCAGTCCTCATGAGGGAAGATCATTCCAACCCCAATCAAACTTGTAAACCTGAAGAAGCATCTCCAACCCAGTCGTTCAGTCCGGACACTGAGATCCAGCTCTGAGGGTTTTCTGGTTCCCTCACTGCAAGAAGCGAGATCCCAGGAAATCAGGCAGAGGGCCTTCTTGGTAGTGGCACCCGCCCTTTAGAACGCCCTCCCATCAGATAAATAACTATACAACTTTAAAAAGGCATCTAAAGCCAGCCCTGTCCAGGGAAGTTTTTAATGTTTGACGTTTTATTATGTTTTTATATCTGTTAGAAGCTACCCAGATTGGATGGGGCAACCCAGTCAAGATGGGTGGGGTACAAATAATAAAATTATTATTTTTATTATCGCCCTTCCATTGCCTCCCCAATCCTGCTCCCTCGCCTCATCTCTCTTCATTGTTGTTTTTTCCGCATTAGTCAGGAACCTTAAAGGGACACAAAGCTACATACTCTCCTTGAGGAAACTTTTATTCTTTTGTAACTGTATTGGGTAGGTTCTTAAGAAACCTCATTACTTACTCGGGGCAACAACCCACTTGTCAGAGTTGGCTCACGGGGGACATAAGGTTTCCACACTCTTGCCCTAGAGCGTCTTCTTGCTGTGAAAGCTTACTACAGAGAGCTGCTTCTTGGACAGCAACTGCTGGAAACCCCCACATATAGCCGTCGGCACACAGCGCATTTATGTACCGAAACTATAGGAAAGCTATGATTTAATCTCTGGCACTGGGGGTGAAGGAACAGCAACTGGTTCACCCAAAAGGCTGGGATTTTGAGGGCCAGGTTCAAATAAGTAGTTCTGCCAGAAGGAGCCACTACAATGGTTTTCACAAAAGCAGTGGGGTTTTCTCCCCTCTTCTGCCACCCCAATTTGTTCTAGGGGGTTGGGAGGACCCCCAGAACATAACATGGGGCGGGGAGGTCAATAAGAAATGCTTGCATTGAAGGAACGTATGTTTATTCAGTGCAGACTTCCTCAAACTCGGCCCTCCAGATGTTTTGAGACTACAATCCCCATCATCCCTGACCACTGGTCCTGCTAGCAAGGGATCATGGGAGTTGTAGGCCGAAAACATCTTGAGGGCCGAGGTTGAGGAAGCCTGATTTAGTGCAACACTGAATTCCTTCCTGCGTCTCCATCATTTGACTCTAGTAGAGAAAAAGTGGCCACGGGGCTCATTTAAGGTGTTGGCTGCCTCCTCTAGAGGGGGGGAAATGACTTCAGTTTGTATCAACATGCACTGTTAGAAGAAGTGTCCTTTTTCCTCTCTGCCAAGATAGCTCTGAGTCAAAGGTGCAGCGTTCATATTTCAGCTACAGATGGCAACGACTGACTGAGCAAAACGAGGGATTATTTTTGGTGCACCTTCAGATGCCAATTCTCTCCCTACTCTTCAAAGCCTCCAGGAGTTCTGAGATCGGGAGCAGATTGCAAACTCCCACCTAACTCCCTTTGCTGCATGCAGATAGTAATGTGAGAGGTCACATTACTAACTCGCAAGAAGCAAGGACTAAGACAAATTTAAGGAGGCAGTAAATGGGCTGGAGTTGAGGAAGGCCAAGGCCCACCTTCCTTCAGGTTTAGGTGCATTTTTTTGCTTTTTGAGAACAGGTGGAGTCATGATGAGCCGTTATCCCACAAGAATGTGAAATGTCACATTTGTATTTACCAACAATCTGACTGACTCTTGATAAACAGAAACTGCTTTTCTCCTGCTCTGGATCTCTTGGGTATAAGGGTGGATGTTAGACACATTATTTTTGTTTTCTCACAGGTTTGTTTGCTTAATATAACGGTTGGAGAATTGAAGCACAGAAAATACTTGTTTTAGTGTTCCTGCCCACACACTGAAGTTAATCGAAAGGCAGGCAAGATGGAGACTGAAAGAAATTGACGGGAACATTTCAACCTCAAAGGATAAGCAAGTGAGGTTAGATCTATGCCTCCTCTGGCCAGTATACAGAACAAGGCCAATACTTTACTAAAACAAGTCTTCAAGGTTATCACTGTCAAACTATATTGAGGGACACTAATAAGCTGGCGGGTGTCTGAAGTTGGTAAAGAGGATCAGGGACACTTCACAACTACCCAATTCGTGAACAAAACTATCATTCTACTTGCCTCTTCTCAGGCTTCCACAGCAATTACTGTGAAGGTTTAGGAAAAAGCAGTTGGGTGTGGAGGGAAGAGAAAAATGCAAAGAATGTTCTGTAGTCAAGAGCTAGCAAAGAAAAAGCACAGAATGGAAAGCTTTCCAAGTGTAAAGGTGGAGCACATTGTAAGGGGCGGCAGGGGGAAGGGGACTGAAGGCTGCCAGGAAGAGTGAAAAGACTTACATTTCCCCAAAAGACCAATTGATTTTCCTACAGGCCATCCTAGCTGTGAAGCTCAGCAGAAGAAGCTGTCCTCATATCTCCACCAATCTCAGAAGTTCAAGGAGGGGCAGCCCAGAAGGAGGGTTCTTTCAGGTATCCCCCAAATTGTGAAATTTACTGCCTACAGAGGTTCATTTAGCATCATCATTCTGCTTTCTTCATATCTCTTTACCCTTGCCTTTGACAGCTGAAAAGTATTTGTGACCCACCTGGAATTAGTACTGTTTTCGTTGCTTCTATCTGCCCTAGGACCTTATGGTGAAGAGTGGGAAACTATCTATCTATCTATCTATCTATCTATCTATCTATCTATCTATCTATCTATTTTTGACAGTAATAACAACAGCAACATCCGCTAGCAAGGAAGGGAACCTGGGTAAAGACTGAGTGCACCCATCACCTCAACAAATGCAGTGAAATTCACAGGTCAGCTGTTTTATTGATCTAACAATATATCTAACAACTATAGCACCTCCTCCCCGCCAAGATAACGTGAAACAAAGCCAGCATTTGTTGTAAGGCCCAAACCGAATGATCAAATCAATGCTGCATCCATGAGGCAACAAGTCAAATTAATTAATGGCATTATGCTTGCACACAGCCCACAGAAAAACAGCATGAAATGTCCCTAGTAGTATTCAGCCCTTAGGGCCTTTCACACAGAAGCAAATCTGGCTTTGCTACAGATGCACTCTCAACAGGGAGCTGCAGCCAATCCTAGCTCCTTCCCAAATCAGCAAATTCGTATCGCACACGTTTGCAAACTGTAGGCCTGACATTTGCACTGCACAGTTGAAACTGTACACTTAAAGCATCTTTGTGTACACTTAAAAAGCGTAAACATTTCCAGAAGAAAAGCGGGGTTAATCTGTCGTAGCAAAAGCAGCAGAATACTCTCCAACGTAAGGTTATCAGACGGCAGTCCCCAGATTTACAAATCAGTCCCCAAACAAAATCCACTGAAGTTGAAAAGTTGAAAAAAATCTGGTAACCTTACTCTAACACGTTTGTATTTATTATTAATATCATGAGTCTATTTGTACGCTGATAGAACCATGTTTGTGTTAAATATGTATTCTGTAGTTGACCTCCTTTGTAACATTTTATTTCGAAATCTTTAATATTTTAGTTTCCTGTTCATTATGTTGCTTTGAACCTGTATGCTTCATATTTTACTTTCTTTAGTGAAGTTTAATTCTGGATTGTTTTATTGATGTTTTAATGTGCTGTAAACCGCTTTGAGATTTTTCTTAAAAATATAAAGTGGTATAGAAATGAATAATAACCATGATAATGATAATGATAGAACCATGCTCAATGCAGCACAGTGACATGCGGAATAAAAGTTAATAACATTTCAAGAAAATGAATCAACAGTTGCAAAACAGGAAACGGCGTTAACAAAAACCCACTCTTAATATCAACCAAGAGCAAACCAGTATTTCATGCTAATGAAGGCTGAAACAATACCTATGGTCACTGCCTGCATATACAGTGGTACCTCAGGTTACATACGCTTCAGGTTACAGACTCTGCTAACCCAGAAATAGTATCTCAGGTTAAGAACTTTGCTTCAGGATGAGAACAGAAACTGTGCTCTGGCGGCGCTGCAGCAGCGGGAGGCCCCATTAGCTAAAGTGGTACCTCTAAGAACAGTTTCAGGTTGAGAACGGACCTCCAGAACGAATTAAGTTCTTAACCCGAGGTACCACTGTACAAGAGAAGTAAACAGCGGACATATTACTTCTCCTCTGCCTCGAGTACCTCTGTTTTCACGTGTGCGTGCCGTCGACTGAAGATAACACTACACGTATCTAATGAAGGAGTCGCCAGTCCCCACAAGCTTATGCCTTTATAACTGTTATTATAACTGCTGCTTTTCGGTGCTAAAAAGTAAAATGTGTGAAGCAGTCCTTGCATCAGATTAAGTCCGACAAACAATCCACTTAAAGATAGGGGCAGCGGTGTTACCTACCTCAGAATATGCCAGAGTAATGTGCTCATATATTCCTTGGTGGTGATGGATGGAGTCCTCCAAGTCCTGAAGTTCTGAGGGGAGATCTACCTCTCCACAGGCCTTGCACCAGGAATCCACGTTACTCATGTACTGGAAGGAAAGAAAATCCTAGTTATTTGCACCAGAACGTAAATTGAGAGATTGCATTAGGCTTCGTGCATAACATGAGACAAACAAGGGTGAATCAAGGAGCAAACTAGCCCTCCTGAAGGCAAGCTTGTTATCCGCCTGCCTTTAAAACCCCGTGCTCTTCTATCCAGAAAATGCTGAAGTCTATGAGGAATAGCAGGAATGCCTTAGGAACCTCTTCGGCTAGCTACTAGCATGAATTCAGATTCGTTTCTGCCCTTGCTTAATCCAGATCAAAGAATAGGATGCCTTCAGAAAAAAAGAAGTAAGAAGAATTACACGTTTATTTTGCTATCCTCTGCAACGGAGAGACAGTTGTAAAAGAAAGGGGGGGGGACATCGCTTGAGTAAAATGAGAGCTCTTTTGTTAAGCTGTGGAGGGGCTTGAGAGAGGAAACAAACACATATGGAAGCACTAAAACAATCCGAAGCCAAACCTCAATTGACATGCGAAACAGGACAGTTCTAAATGCATCCAAAAATCTTTAAAGGGTTCAGCTGCAATTTCTGGCAGCAGAAAATCCTGTCGGATCAGGCAGCCCGATCATCCTCACTGTTAACATGCTCCCTAACATACAGAGTCATGGTGTTAGCTTATAATTCGTAGCCTGTTTTCCTGTGGCGAAAGCACTACAATTAAGCACACAGCAGAACGATGCATTAATAAGGCTAATTCAATTAGTCCCAGACTCCGCCTACATGTTCTATTTTTATTTCTCCTCAAGTTTACACAGAGAACACTGAAAGAAAATAGAAAGTCTCTCCCTCTTAATTATTTGGGCACCTATGCCACAACGACCAGGTGCACTTGGGGGACCGTAGACGCATCGTCCAATAGCAAGTTGGCTGCAAGCGATGCACCCTTTTTGTTCTGAAATTACGCAATGCCAACTTTTTCTTGTGAAACAGAAGCATGCTCAAACTGGCATTAGTAATGGGAGAACTTAAGGTAAGCACTATAATGCAAACTGGGAATGAGAAATAAGGCTGTATGCCATGCGTAGGCAAACTAAGGCCCAGGGGCCAGATCCGGCCCAATCGCCTTCTAAGTCTGGCCCGTGCACGGTCTGGGAATCAGCGTGTTTCTACATGAGTAGAATGTGTGCTTTTATTTAAAATGTATCTCTGGGTTATTTGTGGGGCATAGGAATCTGTTCATTTCCCCCCAAAAAATATAGTCCGGCCCCCCACAAGGTCTGAGGGACAGTGGACCGGCCCCCTACTGAAAAAGTTTGCTGACCCCTGCTATATGCAGACCATCATATGCATCCCTGATAGGCCTAAGTGGCATGCATTCCTGTCACCCAAATTCCTTATGGTGTTATTTTAATCTAGTAAGATCTACTAAAAAGCAGCAGCAGTAGCCAAGTACCGTATTTTTCGCTCTTTAGGACGCACCCGACCATCGGATGCACTTGTTTTAGAGGGGAAGAACAAGAAAAAAGTACCCCTTCAGTACAGGAGAAACGGAGCCCCTTCCATTTCTTCTGCCGCTTCGCTGAAGGGGCGCTGCGCAGAGAGGGGGAGAATTTTTTTTCTTGTTCTCCCCCTCTAAAACAAGGTGCGGTCAAGGCGCATTCACCCAAAGCCTCTGGAGTGCAGCGGGAGTTCCTGCTGGGCTCCGGAGGCTTCAGGTTCCTTTCGAATTCCTTTTAGGTTCCTTTCAAATTCCCACTGCGTTCCGCAGGCCTCCGGTTCCTTTTGCTGAACCCAAAGCCTGCGGAGCGCAGCGGGAACTCGCGCTGCTCTCTGAAGGCTTCAGGCAGCCATCCCTGAAGCCTTCAGAGAGCAGCGCGAGTTCTCGCTGCGCTCCGCAGGCTTTGGGTTCCTTTAGCTGAAGCCGGGAGAGCAAGACTCTCCTGGCTTCAGCGAAAGGAACCTGAGGCCTCCAGAACGTAGCGGGAACTCGCGCTACGCTCCAAAGGCTTCAGGCTGCTATCCCTGAAGCCTGGAGAGTGAGAGGGGTTGGTGCGCACCAACCCCCTCACTCTCCAGACTTCAGCAAAAGCAATGCGAAGCCTCCAGAGCACGGAGGGAGCGCTCCCTTTGCACTTTGGAGGCTTTGGGTTGCTATTGCTGAAGCCAAAGAACCTGCATTCACTCCATAGGGTGCACACACATTTCCCCTTAATTTTTGGAGGGGGAAAAGTGTGTCCTATAGAGCGAAAAATACAGTAATCGTGGCCCAGAGCTGGGAAGCAAACACGATCATAAAACCCTCAACTATCTCCAGCAGAAGGAGGGGAAATTGACTGGCTTTACGGAGGAACCTGCCTCCTGGTAGACCGAACCCATTGGCAATATCTGAACTCACAATGTAGGTAAGCACTAAACCCCTTGAGGATGTAAGATGAAGAACCTGCCATTGGGTCCAGTCTAATACCATCTATCCCAACTGGCAGCTGTCTTCAAGGTCTCTCTCTTTCCCAGTCTGGTCAGCTTTTCTGCTAAAGACCCCAGGAACTGGGTTTTTGCATGCAAAGCGTGTATTCTAAGCTATGACCCCTCCCCAAATACTTAGCATTTATCACCATCCCCATACAGCAGCCCTGTGCAGGTTGTGATATCTGAACTCAGGACCTCAGTTCTCTCTGCAAGAGATAGTGTACCTGCTCAGGGCTTTCCTTTAGGTGAGGAAAGATTTGAATCTAGGTCTTCCATCTCTTATTAGCCACTGCTCCACCACAAGCAAAATCAACCCGGTTCCATTTGTTATCCTAACTATTACTTCTAATAACCCATAGCTTAAAATCCAGTCTCATAAATCTTTTCTGCAATATTTCATATAGTTCTCTTCGCTGTTTGATGGGCTTAATCACTCCTACTAAACTAGCAAAAATGTATAGAACTGCTACAAACACGTGTTGGAAGTGTAAAGAGAAGGAAGGCACCTTCTTTCATATGTGGTGGACGTGCAAGATCACTAAAGCATTCAGGGAAATAATTTAAAATGAATTTAAAAAGATATTTAAAATAACCTTTTGTGAAAATACCAGAAGCCTTTTTGTTAGGAATTTTAGGTGCAGAAATAGCAAAGGAGCAGAAAAGACTATTTATGTATGCAACAACAGCTGCGAGGTTACTTTTGGCCTGGAGATGGAAGGAAGACAAAGTCCCTACCAGAGAAGAATGGCTGATAAAGATGATGGACTATGCTAAAACGGCAAAAATGACCGGGAAGATCAAAAATCAAGAAGACAACAAATTTAATACAGAATGGGGGAAATTTATAAGTTTCCTTAAAGAACACCATAAACAATTAAAAACATTGGCAGGATTTTAACAACACTTGTAACGTAACAAGAACTGTGATAAAAATGAAAGTTAACTGATAAATGGAGAACATTATTCAACGCAGTTGAAAAAATACTTACAATGGAACCCAGGGAGGGGCAAAGGGAAGCCCAAAGATTCAGGGAATCTTATAAGTGTATGATTATGATTTTCATTTGAATGTTAATCTTAATTGTAAAATGGAATTTTTAAAAAATCACATCTAGAGAGTCAAATACAAAACTTCAGCCGCAGCAAGTCAAAGAGAGCCGTTCCGTATATTTCACTCTTTCGTTTAGCTAAATAAAAGGACAATTAAGTAACACCACTAACTATAACAGAAACAAAACTGACGGGCAACTCAAAGCCGAGTTTGCAAGTGAGCAGCTCATTCCCTTAAGGAAGACACGCTCTACTTATAGAGACAGCCCTCCAGGGGATAAGAGGAACATTTATGCCTGCTTCTCACTAAATCAGGTTTTTAATTCACTTGTGGCTACGCATAACTTAGAACTGTTACTTTAAATAGCCGAGAACGCCTGCAGCTAGAGACCCTAGTCAAACGCTTGCCTCAGGTTAAACTTTTAATTTTAATCTTGCATTCAGCGTCCTCAGCTTTCTAGTTATCCTCTACAATCCTTGCAAAACGTTTGATGGATAATGTAGACGGTGGAACTATCACGATGCCATTCAAGATGCTGGAACTTTATTGGCACAAACAACTGCTTTTGCTTATGCTTTTTTACTCACCAGCAGGTGAGTTCCAAGACCACGTTGTACGTTTGCCTCTTAACAAGGCATCACATTAAAAAAAAAGAAGCTTATTTGTAGCTTGTAAAGGTAAAGAGACCCCTGACCATTAGGTCCAGTCGTGACCGACTCTGGGGTTGTGGCGCTCATCTTGCTTTATTGGCCGAGGGAGCCGGCGTACAGCTTCCGGGTCATGTGGCCAGCATGACTAAGCTGCATCTGGCGAACCAGAGCAGCGCACGGAAACGCCGTTTACCTTCCCGCCAGAGCAGTACCTATTTATCTACTTGCACTTTGACGTACTTTCAAACTGCTAGGTTGGCAGGAGCAGGGACCGAGCAATGGGAGCTCACCCCGTCGCGGGGATTCGAACCGCTGACTTTCTGATCGGCAAGTCCTACGCTCTGTGGTTTAACCCACAGCGCCACCCGCGTCCCTATTTGTAGCTTGCAGTGACCACCAATTCCCAAAGCAGTTACAGGCAGGCTTGCCATGAGATCCCTCTACTTGCCCATGCTTTGAGGACGACCGGGCAGACCTATGCAGCTTGTGTGTGTTTTGCTGGAGGGAAGAAGAAAAACCAAAATCAAGACGAGGATTTCCTTGTTCCTTCTGGCAAAATATAGGAGGTGTTACGGCTACAGTGAGGATGTGTTGAGGAGCGATGGCCCTCGTCCCTTGTCCAAAGCAAGGATCTCAAGTCAAACGGACTTGGAGCAGGTTGAGGAACAACAGAAGAACTGGAACAACAATGGGATATCAGCTTCGCCCAAGGCATGACGGATAACAGCAACAACCGGGGGAAAGAAAGACATAACATCTTACAACGACAGGAGGAAACACCACGGACAAGATAATTGCGACACAGAGGAAGAACAAGGATATAGTTTGAGCTCCTCACTTATAGTTTTATAAATCATGTAATGTGTCAACACAAACAGAAGTTATGAATACTGCAGTTGTTGTGTAAGGGATTATTATTATGACTGAAATGTAATGGAAATTTTGGAACACAGAAATAAATCAAATAATCAAGCCATCAATTCTAGCTCGTGGGGGGGGCACCTTATCTAAATCTTATAATTTAGTATTTGAATTATTGGTATTAACAATTGCATTATCAGTTGGCATTGTTATAATGAGGCTATTATTAGGATGTAATTGAAAACTAATAAAAATTATTCTCAAAGAAACAAGAAACCAGGAACTTGCCCTGTCCCAAAGCCCCTTTAAGAGGCAAACATACAAACTGGGGCTCATGAGAGGCAAAACCCATTTCCAGATTAAATGAGACCGTGCATGCTCAGTCTGCTGTCGCCGCTGTGCGGAATTACTGACCTGCTCCGATTTCTGGTGGAAAATGGCCGACATGTCCAATAAGGTACTTCGTTCATCCAGTGCTGCAGCAAACGCTTTCCATTCCTGCTCCAACTGGCTAGCAATCTGCTTGATTTGCTGCGAGGCATAGTGACCGGATTCCACCAAACGGTTGGCTACAGACATGATGCGGTTTATGTTTACATACACATTCTGGAAAGAGAGGAAACGAAACACATTAGACAAGGACAAAAACACATTATACAGTGGTCCCGCTCCTTTGTCCTGGGCCGTGTCCAGAAAGTGGTAGGGGGGGATGAGTGTTCAGACCCCTGGGCTCTCACTTGTGGGGCGCCTCAGGGTTCCGTCCTCTCCCCCATGCTTTTTAATATCTATATGAAGCTGCTGGGAGAGATCATCAGGGGGTCTGGGCCGGGTGTTCATCAGTATGCAGATGATACCAGCTCTACCTCTCTTTTAAATCTGAACCAGTGAAGGCGGTGAAGGTCCTGTGTGAGTGCCTGGAGGCGGTTGGAGGATGGATGGCGACTAACAGATTGAGGTTGAATCCTGACAAGACAGAAGTATTGCTTTGGGGGACAGGGTGTGGGCAGGTGTGGGGGACTCCCTGGTCCTGAATGGGGTAACGGTGCCCCTGAAGGACCAGGTGCGCAGCCTGGGAGTCATTTTGGACTCACAGCTGTCCATGGAGGCGCAGGTCAATTCTGTGCCCAGGGTGGCTGTCTACCAGCTCCATCTGGTATGCAGGCTGAGACCCTACCTGCCTGTGGACTGTCTTGCCAGAGTGGTTATCTCTAGTTATCTCCTGCTTGGACTACTACTATTCAGCCAGATGGGCGGGGTATAAATAATACATTATTATTATTATTATTATTATTATTAGAATGCCAAGCATGCTGCAGACCTCTCTGAGAAAGTAAGAGTCTATCGCGTTGCAAACCAGCTTTTCGCTCGTATCCTTATACTGTGATAACCAGGGCCATGCACATTTTGTGTAAGTTCAGAATTCAGTATCCTGAATTTGACATCCCGGGAAACTCCGAACATCCATTATTATTATTATTTTTTTAAATACAAGCAAGTAGGCTGGAAGGATGCTAAATATTCGGATGGTGCAATATTCAGAGCTTGCACGGGCAATATTAAATCTAAACTTTCATTAAACGCAAATTAATTACAACAGAGGAAAACATGGCTTACTGCTGCTCCCTAGCTACCCACTGAACCACAAGGGTTGTCACCTTGGCATGAAATTCCCCAGCCCCCATGCTGCCTTCCCAAAGCTGGATAAATGAGGTACCACACTTTGGGAAGGTAGCACGAGGCTTTGGCAGGGTCCTAGAGCCCTCCCATCTCCTTCCTCAAGTTGGGCAAGTGCTAACTAGGCTTTGGGAAGGAAGGAGGACTCTGGGATACTGTCCAAGACACCATACTTCCTTCCCAAAGCCCGGCGAAACGCAAGGGCTATGGGGAATGGGAACGTCAAATGGGCAGCAATCCCTCATGAGAAGTATTCTTCAGAGAACACCATGGACTAAGATTGCAGGCTCCACAAACTGGTGCTTTCTATATTTTTTTTCCAAGTAAATTTTTATTGTGTTCCTTACATATTCTTTTCCAACAAACCATATTAATGCCTTATATTCCCTTTGACTCTGCCGAGTCGCAACTCCCCTCCCTCCTTGCAACTGATATATTTAACCCCTTTCTATCACGCACATCATTCTCACAATAGTACTATTATACATTGAAGGTATTCTGTCAATCCTGCTAGTGTCTTGACCTCTTTACAATTCTCCTTTAAATATTCAATAAATTTACTCCAATTATTTTGGTATCTTTGGTCTTCCTGGTCCCGCATCCTCCCTGACAATTTGGCAAGTTCTGCGTATTCTGTCAACTTCACCTGCCTCTCCTGGATGGTTGGTATGTCTTGTGTTTTCCATTTTTGGGCCAGCAGGGTTCTTGCGGCAGCCGTAGCATACATGAACAAATTTTGGTCTCCCATTTTGATTTCCATTCCTACTAAACCTAATAGACACACTTCCGGTCTTCTGGGGAAAGTATACTTAAATATTTTTTTGAGTTCCTTATAAATTGATTCCCAATTTTTTTTTAACCTTGTCACAGGTCCACCACATATGAAAATAATCCCCATCTTCTTTTTTTACATTTCCAACATTTTCTTTCTCTTTTTCTATACATTTTAGTGGCATCAAAACACCTAGAAAGCACCAGTTTAGGTAGCTAAAAGTTAGCAAACTGGTGCTTTCTAGGTGTTTTGGAGAACAACTCCTATCAGCTTCAGCCAGCAAGGGCACTAGGTTGGAGAAGGTTTCTTTTCTAGCCATTAGCCATACCACAAGACAGCCCCTCTTAACTCCAAGGCTTCTGGCAGAATTCACAGCTTCCTATATTCCCTTTTAAAAACAGGAAGAAAGGGGTGTGTGCACTTAGCAGGTAAGCAGCATTCGCTACTCCATCAGGGACTGATGCAACTGACTGCTCCCAATTTCAGCACCCCCTGTTGTTTTCTGGAAAGCAACAGCGAAATGCCATCCTGCCAGCACTGCTGTCTCCAAGCCCTTTGCCGCGACATGTTTTCAAAGCAGGGCAGAAAAATGAGCACCTCTCTCTCGAGCAAAAGCCTACTTTTATTTGATCAAGTAAAGCACATTGCAGAAACAGCAAAATCACCCTGTACCTTGGACTGATCTCATTTACACAGATTTCTATTAACACTGTGACTTTTGTTTGCTGCGGCCTCAAACGGAACTCTGGGAGGGCTTAAAAACAGCTTATTAAATCAGCCTGACGGGTTTGTGAATTAAAAGGGAACCTTAGAACTTTTAAAAAGAAAGAAAAAGAAACCTTAAGCCTTCAGAAGAGCTGGGAGGGACTTTAGCAGGGGTCAGGGAGAACTTCTTACTGCCTATTCTTGGACTATATATATTTTTTACCTTATCTGACCTCATTGCTTCATGCTGTATCCAAATAAGATTGCTAGGATGTGAGATTTTACCTTAGCATTTCCACTCAAATCCAAGGAGGCTACCAACTATCGGCCACAACACCACCTTATAGACCGATACTATATAAACCCACCAGGGTCAGATTTAAGGTGCTGGTTTTGAACTTTAAAGCCCTTCACGGCCTAGGACCCTCGTACCTACGGGACCGCCTCTCCCAATATGCCCCATGGAGAGCCTCAAGGTCCATAAATAGCAACACCCTAGTGGTCCCGGGCCCTAAAGAAGTTAGATTGGCTTCAACCAGAGCCAGGACCTTTTCAACACTGGCTCCGGCCAGGTGGAACGCTCTGCCTCATGAGACCAGGGCCCTGCAGGATCTGATTTCTTTCCGCAGGGCCTGTAAGACAGAGTTGTTCTGCCTGGCCTTTGGCTTGGAGCCAATTTGATTCCCTCCCCCTCTTTCTTTCTTTCTTTCTTTCTTTTTTCTTTCTCCTCCTGTGATGAGGCTGCATTTTAATATTTCAATATTTTAATGTTGTATTTTAATCTTGTTTTTAAGTTGTATTCATTCAACTTGTTTTTATTATTGCTTGTTAGCTGCCCTGAGCCCGGCCTTGGCTGGGGAGGGCGGGGTAGAAATAAAAATTATTATTATTATTATTTGTTAAGTTGTGGGTGAACATATCAGACGACACAGCGCTTCTTCAAACAGCTCTTGTTTATTCACAGGCCAGAACAGTACTGAACTGAAGGGTTCAGCCAGCCTGCTTATATAGAGCTCCAGTACAACGTAACAGTAACCATTTTCTGTAACTATCCAATCACTGAACGTCACTTTCAATCCCTTATTTGCATATGTGGACCTGAACTATCTACAGTATATTATATTATTATTATTATTATTATTATTATTATTATTATTATTATTATTCAAAGCAAAGGAGTCCCGTTTTTAGGGCTTTCTGAACAGAACTTCCTCCTCACTCTCAGGGCAGAGCTGCATCCCAGACTACTGGGTCCATTTCAATGCCTCACTCTTTCAATTGTGCCACCTGTGCAAGCATTCCTGTTTGCCAGATGACATGTCCCTCCCATTGCTTTGCATGCTGTTCTAGGGCATTCTCCTGCCACTCACTGAGAGCCAATTTCAGGGGCAGCACCAAGTGTGTGTGTGTGTGTGACTGGGGGGGGGAAGCTTCATTGTGTAAGTGAAAGTCCTTGAGCAGTGCTTCTGCTGATAGGACTGGTTAGCTGAATCCAAGTGCGCAGCCTGGGAGATGATGATGATGATGATGATAATAATAATAATAATAATAATAATAATAATACTATATTATTTATACCCCACACATCTGGCTGAGTTTCCCCAGCCACTCTGGGCGGCTCCCAATCGAGTGTTAAAAACAATACAGCCTTAAATATTAAAAACTGCCCTAAACAGGGTTGCCTTCAGATGTCTTTTTAAAATAGATAGCTGCTTATTTCCTTGACATCTGGTGGGAGGGCATTCCACAGGGTGGGCACCACTACTGAGAAGGCCCTCTGCCTAGTTCCCTGTAACCTCATTTCTTGCAGTGAGGGAACCGCCAGACGGCCCCCGCCGCTGGACCTCAGTGTCTGGGCTGAACTATGGGGGTGGAGACGCTCCTTCAGTTATACTGGACCGAGGCTGTTTAGGGCTTTAAAGGTCAGCACCAACAGTTTGAATTGTGCTCGGAAACATACTGGGAGCCAATGCAGATCTCTCAGGACTGGTGTTATGTGGTCCCGGTGGCCACTCTCAATCACCAGTCTAGCTGCTGCATTTTGGATTAATTGCAGTTTCCGGGCCACCTTCAAAGGTAGCCCCACATAGCGCGCATTGCAGTAGTCCAAGCAGGAGATAACCAGAGCATGGACCACTCTGGCAAGACAGTCCGCGGGCAGGTAGGGCCTCAGCCTGTGTACCAGATGGAGCTGGTAGACAGCCGCCCTGGACACTGAATTAACCTGCGCCTCCATGGACAGCTGTGAGTCCAAAATGACTCCCAGGCTGCGCACCTGGTCCTTCAGGGGCACCGTTACCCCATTCAGGACCAGGGAGTCCCCCACACCCGCCTGCCCCGTCCCCCCAAAACAGTACTTCTATCTTGTCAGGATTCAACCTCAATCTGTTAGCCACCATCCATCCTCCAAGCACCTCCAGACACTCACACAGGACATTCACTGCCTTCACTGGTTCACAGATAGTTCACTATGGCCTGCTGGACTGATGAATACTCCTGCTCTGCGATTTGTTAGTGACAACATTTCTGGGCAAGTGACTGCTTGGCCCCTCTATTCACTGGACTCCTAAGGGCTGAATGTCAAGCCAGAAACACAAGCAGAATGCTCGGCTTTTGCATAACCCTCACCTAGAACGAACTCTTCAGACATGTCAGCATTTGTTTCCATCTCGATCTCAATCCCTATCCTTGGCTCAGACTGTCCAAATTGCTAATTAACTTCAGTAATTAGTGCCTTTTGATAAAAGGCAAGCCCATGCAGGCCTCTGCAACGAACCGCTATCATTAAGACGTTAGAAAACGATGTCAAAATAGGCCGCATTCGAATCCCTAATCTGAAACCAAAAGCAATGCAAGCAAGGACAAACCCAAACCACAAAAGCTTTAGCAAATCCTAGCTTACTGGTATATTAGTTCATTTCAAACTGTTTTTTAGAACTGCCAATGTCTCTTCTATCACTGCTGGCCCCTGTTCAAACATGGATCAAATTAGGATTGGTTTCGTTTTATCCATGTAACACTGTCATGTGCCTTCATATAATCAGGGTGTGTGTTTGTGTGTCTGTGTGTGATGTAGTTGTCCCCATTCTCTTGAGTGCAAACAAAACTCCATCAGGCTCTAATTTACCTACCCTCATTTAAAAATGACAGCCTGGACCACAGTTCCTGAAAGCTGAGCTGTTTCAGCGGAGTTTCGCAACTTACGGAATTATTACTATTAGCTAATCTATCGCTGCACAGCCATTCACAATCCCTGTGGCAAAAGCACACATACACAGGAATGAGGCCTCCAACTTTCGCTGAATTTGGAAGGAGTCCATATACGTTATAATCTGGCTACTTCTATGCAGCGTGACTCACTAGCCTTGGGCACAATTCCCTAGTCCTCATGCCGTAATGTACAAAGTTATTTTTCTCTCGG
Source organism: Podarcis melisellensis (assembly GCF_964234715.1). Classification (NCBI taxonomy): domain Eukaryota; kingdom Metazoa; phylum Chordata; class Lepidosauria; order Squamata; family Lacertidae; genus Podarcis; species Podarcis melisellensis. The sequence goes on from NC_138539.1 coordinate 76,769,299, forward strand.
TTTACTCCCTGCCTCCACTGAATAAGAAGATTACAGGCCCTCTGGGTAGGGGGACCTGTTCGCATGTCGCCTGCAAGTTGCTACCATGGCAGCTGTAATAGTTCTGCAAAACCCGAAGCAACTCTGTTGCTCTCAGTCTCTCTTCCTCCCTTCTCTTCTCCTACCTTGTTTATTTAGATTGGATTCTGTTCTTTCCTCTCCAGCACACTGCATACTGACAGGGCCAGCACCTGGGGTCAGACTTTCTCTGCACTGTGAAATACAAGATGTTTGCCAAATACAAAGTGCCGTTGCAAGTTCCAATATTCTTACCATACAGTTCATAGCAAAATGATTGTGCTGTGTCTGGAGCTCCATGGCATGAGGGTGGCTGGCTCCAATCTCTGTGTAGCTGTTCAGAAACAGGCCTTTGTTGTGTGTGATCCAGTCAAACATCTAAAAGAAAAGGGGAATTAACGCTCATCACAGGACAGGGCACCAGGTTAAACAACAACAACATATTTTGCATGTTTACAAGCAAAGACTTTCCAAATTAGCAAAGCTTTAAGCACAGAGTTCTGCCAGCCGGGCTTGTAAATAACCAATTGCCTAGTCCCCTGTGGCGAGGAAGAACTGCCCCCAGGCAACCAGCTGGGACAAGCTTTTGCAAAGAAATGAGTCGGCTCTTTTCGGCCATCGACATGCCCCAAATGGTAAATGATAGGACTGACTAGTGAAGCAAGTAGACATTGTTTGGACTACTAGTAATGTCCATTGTGTACCTATTTGCAAAGCACAAGTAAAAACAGAGAAACACAATGAAGAAGGCCATATTATTTGGTGGATACCACACTCCTCAACTTGCTCAACAATGGACTAAAACAACAGGGGCAAGCATTAGGGTGGGCCTTAGGGGTGTCTATCCTGTTCCAACATTTCAAATTCTCTGGTTTGAAAGGGAGCATACACGCGCTCCCCAAGCGCTCCGCAAAGCTGGGAAGAAATGCCATTATCACAACTGAGGGTTAGGACAGGGTCCAAAGGATTCTTAATAAACTGGAAAATTGGGCTGAAAACTGAGTGAAAGAAGAGATTAATGTAAAATAAAAATAAAAAAACCTACAGCAAAAAGAGAGGCAGGGAGAAGGACATTAAACAAATGCACAGTGACCGAACCAATGATGCAGGAATACTACCAACAAGGACTAGGTTAACTCAGGATAATAGCAGCAGCAGTCATCAGAACTATTCGAAAAGCAAAGGAGGCCTCAGTTGCACTGGATATAACATTTCTAAGACATCTCAGAGGCCAGCACAGAAATAAATGTCGTAAGGACTGTGAGGCAACTGTGTACATTGAAAGGGCCACAACAAGTAATTGCTAATGAACACAGTATGAAAGTTCACACGGACCACTCGAAACTGCAGTAGTTAAAGTACAGCTGGAATGCTACATCCAGTTCTCCGCATTTTGAGATACGGAGGGAAGACAAGCTGCAAAATAAAAAGGACCGGTCACAGCACGTCCATTTACTAGTTTTGCAGCTGAGATGACAGACCAGCGTACATCAAACCGAGCATGGCTACAGCTGTCAGTCTTGCCTCTTCCGACATGCTTTGGACAGGCCGTCTGCTCTGGGCTTTTTAAGAGAGTGTCCATGCAAGTTGTCGTCTTGCTAAAAAACAATATTATGTAGAGGGTTGGAGGGGGGCAGAAGAGGGGTTTCTTGGCGACATCACAAGGGTTAGCCAACCAGCTTGTTTCTTGATGTCTGGTCCAGATACCAGGGAATGGAGCGTTCACAAAGGAAGAAACCTACCCTCGTTTTATTTTGTACATCTGTGAATGGTGCAAACTCGGGAGACTGGGGAGCTGGAAGGTGAGCGCTTGTGGCACTACCTACAGAAAACCTAAGGCAGCTGCATCCTTGCCTGGCAGCCAGGAGCCCCTAGGACTGGCAGAAAAACAAAGCCAGCCTGGCTGAGCTCCGTGCTCACTCCCAATTCCATCCGCCGTGGAAAAGCGGGGAGCAGCAATGGCGGACGGAAAAAAAACAACACAGAAATTTCTGGGCCAACTTGGCTTCCGGTGGCGTTTGGCAACCACCCCCAGCAACAGAGCTGGCCCAGCTAAGCTTGATTAAACATTTCGGCTCTAATTAATGGGGAGCAATATGTTCGCTACCAGCACAGATGCAGGCCCGAGACATTTCGCTGCTTGAAACCCAAGCACAAATGGTCCCCTCGCACCGCCATCGTTAATAGTTTGCACTCTTTGGGCATCAGTTACTTCCTTCGAGTATTTCATTGTGCCTTCTGCAGCAGGCAAAATTGGAAGGCCTATTTAGCCCTATCTTCCCCACCAAAAAACCCCTTCTTAATCAATTGGTACAGTTTGGCAAGGAACGGGTTAGCTATTTCCTTCAGTCACAAAACATCATTTCTTCCTGCCTGCGTTAAAGAAGAGTAATTTAACAAACAGCATGCATGGAAGACTGGCTTCAAGAGAGCCCTTGAGAAATTTTCAATTTAGATTTTTTAATAATCTACTTCACGGCATTTCAGAGTTCACCAGGTTTTTTTAAAAAAATAAAAATAAAGAAGTTTGCAGATCTGAAGTGAAATCTTCAGGGCATCAAATCGTGATTTTTAGATACGTCTAAGCTCCATGCACTCCGCTTCCTGCGAAAATTTGAGACTGACGCTTCCGCTTAACAAGCCAACCTTACGATTCCCTGTGCGTGCGCATCCATCTTAGGCATTAATCTTTGTTTTAATTTGGCTTTTAGCCTTTTATTGTATAGGCTGGCTATAAGTGAGGGAGATAATCCCATGTGAAACAGTGGCACAGCTAGTTAGAAATGGGGGTGGAGGGTGGGGGAGAGAATAAACACAGTCTGTGTAAAAAGATGCAATTATTTATTAGTCAATGAATTACATTTGCTTCTTTGTCAGTAGTGCGCTTTAGATGGCACAGCTGCAATTTTATAGAGTTCTATAAAACATCCAATTATATTGTCTCGGCCGGCTCTTCCCCTTCACTATGCTTTGGAGCTCCACTACAAAACTCCAATGTTATTTGTCTGATTTCTTTTTTTTGGTATGGTTTAGCAACAAGCAGGCTAACACAAAAACTCTCTGATACAGATCCCTTATCTGGGTTTGAGATTTACCACTCCATCTCACCTGAAGTGAGCAATGTTGATGCTTAATCCATAACTAATTAGCGCTCTTTCTAAAGCCGGTCTAGAAAGGGCCTCATTTCCGCACAGCAAGTCTACATCCCTGAACGGAAAAGACAACACTTGCCAAGCGATGCTTTCTTTCGTGAATTTTCCTCCCCAACCCCACTGGCATGATCACTACGGCACTTTGCTTGCAAACGTGTGGAGTTATCATGGTGCCATCATGCTCTCAGTGTTCCTAGATGTTATGACATCTCAGCCAGCTCTAAGATGGTAGAGTCTTTAGGCAAGGCCTATACCAGAAAGAAGGTTCGCATAGCAAAGACTCTGCCTGCAAGTGCCCTCACGTCACAAAAACGTAGCACTTCAGAGAGAAGGCTTGCAATCTGATCTTCGATTCTAAACAGATCTGCAGCCCATGCATTTAAGAGGGTTGGACTTACAGCACGGAATAAGTTACGGAATTGAGATTTAAAATTTACAGCATGTTATACGGTGGTACCTTGGTTCTCAAACGCCTTGGTACTTAAGCAACTTGGAACTCAAACACTGCAAACCCGAAAGTAAGTGTTCAGGTCTGCGAACTTTCTTCGGAAGTCGAACATGCTCCGTTTTGAGTGTTATGCTTCCATTTTGAGTGTTAAGCTGAGGTCTGTCTGTTTTTGCTATTTATTTTGTGTTTTTGTTTAAGCGGCTCTTTTTGTTTTGTTTTGTGACTGTGTGGAACCCAGTTCAGCTACTGATTGTGTGACTGCAGTACATTGTTTATTGCTTTCATTTTATGGGTCAATGGTCTTATGAGATAGTAAAATTAATGTTAAATTGCTGTTTTAGGTGTTGTTTTTAGAAGTCTGGAACGGATTAATCCATTTTGCAATACTTTCTATGGGAAAACACACCTTGGTTTTGGAATGGACTTCCGGAATGGATTAAATTTGATAACCAAGGTACCACTGTACGTTGAAAGAAAACTATATGAAAATGATGTACCGTTGGTATATAACTCCCGGTAAACCAGCAAAAATGTATAAAACAGGGTCAAATATATGCTGGAAATGTAAGGAAAAAGAAGGCTCCTTTTATCATATGTGGTGGACATGTAAGGTTGTAAAAGTATTTTGGGAAACGATGTGTAATGAATTGAAAAAAAATGTTTAAAATAACTTTTTCTAAAACATAAACCAAAACCTGAAGCCTTTCTTTTAGGAATTTTAGGCGCTGCGTGGATGTTATTGGCCCAGAGATGGAAAGAAGATAAAGTCCCGACCAGAGAAGAATGGCAGATCAAGTTGATAGATTATGCCAAAATGGCTGAAATGACTGGAAGAATCAGAAATCAGGAAGACCAAATTTTTAATAAGGAATGGGGGAAATTTATAATTTATCTTAAAAATCATTGTAAACAGAATCGTTAGTAGGATTGGAATAACACTTGTAATTTAATGGTGAATTCTGGATAGAATGGAGATGTAAAATATTTGGATTATTATACAAGATGCAGGAGGAAATAACTAACATTAGGACCGTCAAAGGAGGGAAGTCCAGGAGATTCTCTGGAATCCTCTTTTTATGATGTATATTGGATATGTGATGGTAAAACTTTAATATGAAAAACCAAATAAATAAAATTATATATATATATATATATATATATATATATATATATATATATATATATATGTATGTATGTATGTATGTCTTGATCGCCAGAGCCTATCTATAGCTACATGGAAGGTAGGAAAACGTTGAAAGACCAGTTGTCAGAAGATTCCTCACCCCCTGTGTGAAAGAATCTGTCTCATTCCTTTGCCAATGTTGGTCTTTAGTCATGCTTTATTATTCATCACCACTCTGGTCCTGCAGATGGCTTAAACACCTGTGAAAGAAGCTTACGGACAAAACTTGAAATGTATGCGTAGACCGAAAAAGGATCTCTGTCATACACACACAGGCCAGGCACACTGTCCCCCCCCCTTCCTGAGGTGATCTGTGCAGATCAGCCGAGAGATCTGGGCGGAAGAGGGTGTTCTCCGATTCCCTGTGATTTGCATATAATTTGCGCTGTACTCCACCCACCTCTGTACGGTGTCTACTTAATTTCCCCCTGCTTTTAACCACTGCAAAAACGGATGGCACTCAATTGGCAGGAACAATTTGCTCGGGGCGGACAGGCACTGAATCAGGCCCTCGCATCCCCAACTTAATGAAGTGTGTCCGAACTAGTAAGCAAAACTTCGATATAAATACCACTGTATATACACATGCTTTCGTTTAGGATAAAAACAGTAAAATCCACATGCATTTTCCATTCTAGCAACTTTCTTTTCTCATAGTTAATCCTCCACGGGTACTCAGCTAGAGGGGGAAAAATATGATGTCAGAATTGGCTCCGATTCCTGTTATCATCTCCTGTTGTCATTGGCAGAGAGGACGAATCTCTTATTTCCATATGCTGCTTCCCAGCCCCTGTTGAGCCCTAAATCTTGGGGGGAGTTCACTGGCTGGGCGGAAGGGCTAGATGGATGTGCATATTCTAAAAGAGGAAAAGCTCTCCCCGCGGGTTCGGCTGCAAAACAGGTATGAGTACACCTGGAGCTTCTCAACTCTACTCTCTTTGCAGGAAGAGCCCAAAGGAAGTGTTATAGCTTCGTAGCGTTCTGCAAAAGGAAATCCCCTGCCAGTCATCGTTTTAACTGCAGCAGAAGCAAAGTGAAAATGTCCAGGGTTCTAACCTCAGAGGCTCGCCAATTGCATACAGATAAGAGAGAGGTGGCTTTCTGATTTTGGAACTGGTCCTTAGAAAAGCAGGCCTGAGCTCTGAACAATATTCAGCTTTAACCTTTTAAAACCCTCCCAAGCATCTGAGGTGTATGCACACTTTACGGTGAAAGAAGCCAATCGTTTGGCTTCCTCCTAAATTTGAGGGTTTCGCTAAGGAGAGCGCACTGTGAGCATTTACACCCCCATTGCAACAGAAAGAAAACGCGCAATTAAAAACTACATGTCTAAATGACTTGAGGTCCAAATGACCCCATTCATTCCACAATACCTACTTTTTTGTAATAAAAATTGAAATATGCGCATTATTCATGTTTTTAATTTCTGTCTCTAGGTACCATTTAGTTGGAAGATAAAATGTATGAGTAAGGTATGAGTAAGGCCCCACTGGAATTACTCTTGGGGGCTATTATAAACCCTTGATACCATCCCTATGTAGTTGTAACCCTGCAACATAAAGCAATAAAGCTTAGCGCAATTCCATGTTTCAATATTAAACTGGAGTCATTGTCAAATATACGTGGGCTTTTATTTAATCTACAACTTACTTGGGATCTATTTGATTAGTGAAATGCCTCTTGCACAGCCATGGTGGGAATCAAGATAGATTAGGGGGGTCTAGACTCATCCTTGACTACATATGTTCAGTAACAGCGCAGAAGTTGTACCCACGCAGCCTGGCACAGGGAGACATAAATCAATGGCTACTAGCGATGAAACCAGTTGCAGAGTTGCACATGGGGAGCATGTAGTGCTTAGGTTCTGTTTCTCCATGGGCATCTGGTTGGTCCCTGGCCAGATCCGACAGTGTCATGGACTGGTTGGAAGCAGAGGAAGGAGGAACCAGCTGAGGAACCACCAAGGGAAGAAGGTTCAGAGCCCGGGGATTGGCGGTGGGACAACCATGAGTGGTCAGAGGACTGGAAAGAAGAGGTATCAGAAGCTGAAGAGGTAACAGGGCTCAGTGAGCGGGGAGAGTCTATGGCAGAGAGATGTTCAGAATCAGAGGCAGAAGTGGAAGCAGGAGACTAGGAGGAGGGAGGCCAAGAGGCAGAGATGAGTCAGGAAGGCAAAATGAACCTAGAACCAGGAGAGGCGTGAAAAGGGTGGAGGGGAGGTTGGCTGCCTACAGGCACAGTCTCCGCTTGCTTGCGGAAAGCCCCGAGGAGATGGGGCCTTTCAGTCTTGGCAAGTGATTTTCATGGAAGATCATCAATGGGAATGAGCTGCTCTGCTCATTAGGCCTGACACTCAGCCAAGTCTGCAGAGACCGTGTTTTTGCTAATAAAGAGTTAACTCCATCTTTGAACTGTTCCTGTGACAAGCAGGGTGGTCCGTACGTTCTTACTAAATAATCCGTACATCATTCCGGCGACAAGCAGCGCTGACACTTACAACTTAAGTGGCATGAAAATCCAGAACACTACAGCGTTGATGCTGTGGTGATATCTACTGCCAGTTTATGTAAATGAATAAATGCTTAAGTCAAGAAAGAACTTATCATATGAAGTTGAATGTTTATAAATATATCAAAACCATAAGAGAGAATTTACTGAAGAAGCCCGAGACTCTTCATGGGTGAAACAGTTGACAAACGCCGGCACCCTGTCTAATTCTTGTGCGTAACATCACCAACACTTCGTTTGATCAAACTTATCTTCATTGATATCTAACCCTTGAGCACAACATAGCCGATGCTTCGTTTGATCAAACTTACCTTTATTGATATCTACAGGAGCCTGGCTAAAGGAACTTTAAAGACTGAATCTTCCTTTTGGACACAATTTGAATGAGTTTTCGGGACGCAGGTGGCGCTGTGGGTTAAAGCCTCAGTGCCTAGGACTTGCAGATCGAAAGGTTGGCGGTTCGAATCCCTGCAGCGGGGTGTGCTCCCGCTGCTCGGTCCCAGCGCCTGCCAACCTAGCACCTCCGGGTGCAAGTAGATAAATAGGGACCGCTTACCAGCGGGAAGGTAAACGGCGTTTCCGTGTGCGGCTCTGGCTCGCCAGATGCAGCTTTGTCACGCTGGCCACGTGACCCGGAAGTGTCTCCGGACAGCGCTGGCCCCTGGCCTCTTAAGTGAGATGGGCGCACAACCCCAGAGTCTGTCAAGACTGGCCCGTACGGGCAGGGGTACCTTTACCTTTACCTTGAATGAGTTTTCTGCTTGTGGCTTCTGTAGTAGATCTTGTACATTGTCCTCTTGAGTTTTGGATTTTTAATGTAAGTTTTAGAACGTAGAATGGTTCGGTAGTGTCTTGTGTGCCGCTTATGTGGTCTACTATGAGCAAATATCATGGCAGAAGAGAAGGCCTGCCCTACCCCACCCCTGCTGTAAGTAACATCTGCTTCTGCAATTACTTCCAGAGAGGTTATTTACACTGGGCCCACCAAGGGTGGCAGGTCACCCCACCCCAAAGGAGCAACAACCTATGTGGTCGTCACTTTAGGAGCAAACTAGGGAAAGGGCATGACCTCTGGTTCGTTTATTCTCTCAAGACTCAGGTCAAAGGTGTTGCTTGCAGTTGCCTGCATACCCCCAACCCTTCTAGTGAAAGAGGAGTTGAGTTAAAAGAAATTGGTAAAAACTAGAACCAGGAGTCTGGGGTCATGGGATGTAAACCACAATTACTGCATTGAGAGGCTTGCTGTTTTATTAGGATTTTGTTTGTTGCGTGCCAGATTTTAACTGTTATTTGTTTCGAAAGCCGATCTGCGCTGAAAAGCAGTGTGAGCACGTAAAGCATCTCTCTCAAATCCCAGTTGTTACGATTAATTTGCCTAAATCATAGATGTGTCTGCATTAAATAAGTCATTAGGTAAAGGTAAAAGGACCCCTGACCATTAGGTCCAGTCGTGACCGACTCTGGGGTTGCGGCGCTCATCTCACTTCATTGGCCGAGGGAGCCGGCGTACAGCTTCTGGGTCATGTGGCCAGCATGACTAAGCCGCTTCTGGCAAACCAGAGCAGCGCATGGAAACGCCATTTACCTTCCCGCTGGAGCGGTACCTATTTATCTACTTGCACTTTGAAGTGCTTTTGAACTGCTAGGTTGGCAGGAGCAGGGACTGAACAACGGGAGCTCACGCCGTTGCGGGGATTCGAACCGCTGACCTTCTGATTGTCAAGTCCTAGGCTCTGTGGTTTAATCCACAGCGCCACCCGCGTCCCACTAAATAAGTCATTACGGAATTGGAAAAAAGAGGCCACCAACATGAAACTGCACAACGCCACGGTTAGCTAGGGGCAGATCCTATGTGTGTGTTTTATCTGGAAGTTGAAGCATGCAGAGTTCAGCTGGACTTACATCCCAAAGTGCATGACGGCAGTCTAAGAGGGCCAATCCAAAATTAAGCATGGAAAGGTCTCAACGACTATAGTGAGGCTTGAGGCTTCACGCCTATGAAAACTGGAAGCTAGTTTACACTTGCCAATTGCCCCCCTACCTTTTTAAAAAATATAAGCATTCAGAATTCCATTTTAGCATGACTTAAAGGACCAATTTATGCTCTGGGCAACATCACACTGGCTCCATACAGGGGCAGCGAGCTCCTCCTCAAGCCTGAGCGGTCACACAGACACTAAGTCCAAGGCTCTTAAAGGGGAACACATCCAGCCGTACCGGGTGTTCCAACAGCTGTCCACTGCACAGAGCAATCAATGGGTATTTGCAGGGTGAGGAGTACACAGGGGACAGCTCTCTTCCGTTTCCTGATGAACCAAAATCCACCAATCCCAGGTTTCATTTTTTAAAAGCAGAAAGTTTCTAGCATTTGTAGAACCTGAGATGCGAGGCAAAATGTACAGACATTCTCCTTCACATTTCTATTCTGAGAAAGTATCCTTTGACTGGTTTACTTGGCCCCTTCCTTGGAAAAGAACCCTGCGGACCCCCACAGTGCCACTGGGTGCTGAGACATAAAGGTACAGGGACCCCTGACCATTAGGTCCAGTCGTGGCCAACTCTGGGGTTGTGGCGCTCATCTTGCTTTATTGGCCGAGGGAGCCGGCGTACAGCTTCCGGGTCTTGTGGCCAACATGACTAAGCCGCATCTGGCGAACCAGAGCAGTGCACAGAAACGCTGTTTACCTTCCCGCCAGAGCGGTACCTATTTATCTACTTGCACTTTGACATGCTCTCGAACTGCTAGGTCAGCAGGAGAAGGGACTGAGCAACGGGAGCTCACCTCGTCGTGGGGATTCGAACCCCGACAAGTCCTAGGCACTGTGGGTTTAACCCACAGTACCACCCGTGTCCCATCAACTTAAGAAGTTGGCCAAGAAACACCCCCACCCCCTGCCGCCATTTTACCTTTTCTGCATCTTGTTCAAAAAGCCTGAGCTGAAAGCATTGGTCCAGTTTCACCTTCCGCACGTGCCACATCTGGTGAAGATGCTGTCGCGTCGAGTGCAACCTGTCTAACATGGTGGACACTTTGGGCAAGAGGTTCTGCAGATCCGCGTTTCCAGACCCAGAGTTCTTTTTGGGGAAGGTCTCGCTGCTCTGTATCCTCTGCAACAACTTCTGCCCTTCCAAGTCCAGGTCCTCAATGGGCGCTTTGATGACCTTCTTCTTCAGCTGAGAGTGCTCTTCAATCATACTCCGAGCCGCCTCCAAGTCCTGAGGCAAGTCCTTTTTGGCCAATATGTCCTGCAGCTCCTCCAGCCTGGAGAGCATGTGTGTGGCATTGCTAATGTAATCCTCAAAGGCAACTCTGATTTCTATCCATTCCTCGTGGTTATATTCCAAGCAGCCGTCAAATTCGGGAGTTAACTGAGAAGGGTCGACAACTTTGGTAAGGCCTTCCAGAGACACCATGTTGGTCTGAAAAGCAGCAACGGTTAAAGGTTAACCACACGACAAGATACATTTAAAGCGCCGGAAACTGTACAGATCCATTAAACGAAACTCCGGGGAGCTATGGGGGAGCTGTGTTGTGCCCCCAAATCACAGTGATTAACCATGTAAAGAGATCTGAACCTCTGCCTGTAGGGATCACCTAAGCTTTGGCATGGCTGGGCCACTGAAACTGATGGTCTGGTGGGCATTATGATGTCATAAGTATGTGTTGGTGCAGAGGGAGTTTTGCTATGTGTCCATAGCAACCTGAGCTCATTGGTTCCTTCCACGTGTGAGCAACATATGGGCATCATAGCTGTCAACTTACAGATTTGAAAATAAGGGACCAGCGGCCTCGAAAATAAGGGATCAGCAGCCAAAATAAGGGATTTTCCAAGCACTAGTATGTTCACCTTCTGAGCCCCTCCGAGCCAAGGGCAGAAAACCCAGCCAGCAGCCAAACGAAGCCTCAAGCGGCGGTTCCCACAGCGCAGCAATCCGGCAAAGGGGATGCAGCGAGGAAAACCACCATCACCTCTCCGCTGGGAAGCGCTGAGCAAAGGTGAGTCCCCCGGCAACGCGGCTGATTTGATCGGCACAAGGCATGCAAGCTCCACCCCCAGTCGTTCTTAGACTCCTTATTGGGTGAGCAATGCAGCCAAGCAACACAGTTGGAGCCTCCGTCTTCCCTGGCTGGCAGGGAGGGAGGGGGAGTAGCTGCTTCCTTTGAAACGCACAAAATTTAAGGGACATCATCAATAAGGGACAGCAGCGGGACACGGCGCTGGGATAAAGGAGTTTCTCGCCAAATAAGGGACCGATGACAGCTATGATGGGCATCATTGCTGACACAGTCATCGCTGACACAGCCAGCATTCCCAGGGCCACTGAGGAATTATTTCTAGTTTGTTTTGCCATTTGGGGTTATTTTTCCCACCTGCCCTCTTGAGCATCAATGGAGGAGTACAGGAGTTTATGCTCCGTAAGTTTCCTCAGCGACGTTGAAATGGAAGGCTTTAATGTGCCAAATGCTAGTTTTTACAACATTTCCCAAAACATTGTTCAAATGGCGGGTTTCCCTGCAGCACTTTGGGCACCCAACGTTGGTTTTTGAGAAGTTTACCTCAAATTCAAACTTGGAGCTGCCGAAGTTAGTCCGCTGTTTCTGCCAAAAGTTGTCTGGCTTGATTATCAGTGCAACATGAATGCAACAGGGAAAGGATTCCTGCAAGATCTTCAAAAGTGGCTTAATAGAGTCCCATTTAGATCCACGCATATCTACAATAACGGTGAAACCTCGTTTACATACTTCTTCACTAGAAAGCAAACAAGACAACAGTTAATAGAGGCAGGAATGGTTCCCAGGTGCCAACCTGGCTACTCTGCCTGCCAATTCTACTCTCGTTCCCATCCGTCAACTCGGTGGGAGCTTCACCTGCAGAAGGAGGACATCTCACCGGAATTTTACACAACCTGGTAGGATTAAGCACTAGTGCACGGCCAGCCCTAGATGAATGAACATTTTACACATAATGTACATCAACCAGGCAATCAGATGCCAAGATATCTCAGTGCATCTCCTCAAACATTCAGGCACACTCTCTTCCCTCTTTCCGCAGAACATCTGAACGTATGCAACAGGTATTCATAGCTGGACGGCCATATGTCTTGGATGCTTTAGTTTAGATTTCAGCATTGCAGGGGGTTGGACTAGATGACCCTTGGGGTCCCTTCCAACTCTACAATTCTATGACTCTACGATTCCCCAGGCACCTGCCTAGTTTACCTCTATTATTGGAGTGCTCCTGCACTAGTGGATAAAGCACAACACAGGTTTCAGTAAAATTTTAACAGTTCATTTAAAAGTCAGCACAGAAGCAACCGTAGCGTCACAGAGCCAGATATCAGTGAGACAATAGTTCTGTTTTGTTAAGATGCCCTCTTATTTAAACACTTCCTACATAGTCTAACAAGGACCTATTGACTTCAGAATGTTGATGACACTCAGCCTAGGGAGATTCAGAAAACAAAAAACTAATTGTCTGTTGATGGACTGTCCTAGTTCCTTGAAAACCTATTTATCTCTCCTCTGGGATTGCGAGGGCTGAAAATACACTGCAACGTTTCGTCCCCTAGGCCAGGGTGACAGCACTCATATTCCCCATGCTCCCTTAGTGGGGTACCACTAAGTATGCTTGCAGTCAACAAGGTCTTGCTTTCTCGTGCCTTCCTCCCTCTGCATCACCCCTCCATGTTATATTGGTTGGGTGAAGAATTCGGGAGGAAGAGGCAGCCTCGCAAGCTGTTTCCACAGACTTTTGCTACTGCTTCAACTCTCTCAGCCATCTGCTATAGGGCCTTGGCTTCGTGGTTGATGTTCCTCCTTTAAAGATCAGTCAAGGCAGAGCTGCAAAGCAACTACTCTTCTCCGAAGTTAAAAATGGAAAGCGCAATGCTGGCGGTCAACAAAAGAGATTTAAAGACTCTCTCAAGGCAAATCTAAAAAAATGTAGTATAAAAACCAAGAACTGGGAAACACGGGCCTGCGAGCGCTCCAGTTGGAGAACAGTCTTTACCAAAGGTCTCACGGGCTTTGAAGACACTCAAACTCAGGACGAAAGGGAGAAACGTGCTAAGAGGAAGGCACGCTTGGCAAACCCTCCTACCTGGAAACCTATGTCCCCACTGTGGAAGGACGTGTGGATCCAGAATTGACCTCCACAGTCACTTATGGACTTACTGTTAAGACTGTGTTCATGGAAGACAATCTTACTCTGCTATGAATGATCGCCAAAGAAGCAGCAACGATGTTAATGCTCTACTTTTTAGCATTAAAAAGGCGTGCAGGCGGAGGGGTGGGTTGTATCCAACGCAGGGGTTTCCACTAGTCTAGCAGGGCTTCCCCCTCCCTTTCTTATCCAAGTGCCCTGCTAATCCTGTTCTGAGTTCCCCCTCCAGCCCTCAAGAGCAGATTCAGGGGGTGGAGGGGGGGCAGAGGGGAAGGAGGCAGGGAGGTCTGGTTGTGCAAGTGGACCTCATCCTGAGTATGCAACAATTTAGGATGAATCTACTGGATCAGGCCAATGGCCCATCTAGTCCAGCATCTTGTTCTTACAGGAGCTGGCCTAATCCTATGAATCTCCCTAACCCTGTTTTAAAGCCATTCGAGTTAGCAGCTATCAGCTGCCTCCAAATGAGCGGCTAAACCAGCTGCCCAAGTTTCCAATGCTGACAAAAACTACTCTCTAATGTTCGTCAGCCATTATGCACCCACAATGCCCTCTCCTTCACAAAGGTGCCTTGCTGACTTGCCCATTGTCCAAGAAAAAACAAAAGAAAAAACAAAGAGCTGTGTGCTTGACTACCAGTGCCTAAATGCTACCAGTGCCTAAAGTCAGCCTAGCATTCGGTCCACGCCAAGTCTTTTGGAAAGCTCTGAAAGCATAACCAGATACAGTAAGGCCAGCTGGCCCTAAGGAGGAAATTTACACTTCACTCAATATTATTCTGACCGACTGAAGGAGAGGCAGCCAGCTCAGATGTGAGCTATTTCTGGGTTGAAGAGCAGTCTTGCAGAGTCATGTTCAGTACCATTTATAAGGTGCAAACTTTACTCTGGAATTAATAGTCGGTTCAACAAAATGTCCTCCCGCTGTGAAACTGGCAGTTTTAAAAAAGCAGCAGCAGCAGCTTCGGCCTAGTGTGAACCAGGAAAAACATCTTTTAAGTGTTGCCACTTTGCCAAAGCACCGAAACTGGCCAAAGTCACAAATAACTCTCAACAAGGCTGGTCCTCAAGAAGCTACGGTTCGCAAAAAGCCACTTTCTCCCTTGTTCCTTGGAACACTGGTTTCTTCCTTTGCCAGAAAGCTCATAAATTCAGAATAGGTTATAAATCCACAGAATCGAGTGGTAAAGCTTTTCCCGGACTCTGCCACTTCAGGCAGCAGACACACACACTCTCCCACCCCTCAGGGAAAATTACGTCAAAGAGATGACTAGGGTGAACTCTTTCCCTGACATGCTGTTTTCATTCTGTGTGTAAATGTGGAATAATGTTCATACGCGTGCACAGAGACAAGTGCCCCCTACCACAAACCCGCTGCAGGAAGTGGTACAGTCCAAGGATAGGTTTGTTTTTATCATCTGAATTTATCACAAGTTGTATAAACTAGTCTTGCAACCTGAAAAACACTAGCAAATGCAGCAAGAGTGATTCAGACTTTGGCTGCACGCCACAATTCACTTTGCACTCCTGGTTAAGGGCAACCCTCTTGGAATAATGCATTTGCTGTTGTTGTCGTCGTTAATTGCAGCCTCGATCGCTCAGGGCGAGATGGTGCAGAAAAACAACCTTACTCCAACTTTATGGCGATCTGCTTCTTCTTTGAGAGCATTCTGAATTCTGCAGAGCGGCATGCCTGGTTGCTGAGTTACATCTCCTCAAACAACTGGAAGGTTAGAGGAACATGAACTTGGTATGAACCCACACAGGACTCCCTTTTAAAGTGTTTTGACACAGCGAGGCAAAGTAGCACACCTTCAAATCATAATACAGGGAAGATGCCCTTACCTAGGAATACAAGCTAGGTATGAAATGAGCCTCCTAAGGTCCTCTTGTCGTATTCTATCATGGTTGCTGCGAGCTGGAAATGTTAGAATGGGGCCTCCGCGCTTATCTCTTCCACCTGAAAAAGAAACATATTGAGTGCCAACTGCAGGCTGCGGTGTGCACTGGCGATAAGAGATTCTGCCCAGGGGAGGGATGAAATCTGACAGTACGCATTTGAGAAGACAGCACGGGATTCTACACATGTTCATTTCTACAAGCGTGGCTTTGGCTCAATAAAAAGATGTTGCCAATATGTTTTAAGATCTTGCTGAAAACAAAAACACACACACACCACCAGGGGACAAGCAGTTTACAAAAGGTCTTGTTTTCAGGTCTACAAGAACCATGTTGAACATGCTGGAAGTAAATATTTAATATTTACCTGATCACATTGGCATTCCAGCCTTTGTCCCAGGACTCGAGAAGCATTCAGAGAGCAACCCTTTGTTAATTCCCCCAAACAACCCAGAACATTTATTTTGTGCTTTATTTTATTGCATTTGTATCTGGCCTTCCTTCCATCATGGAACCAAAGGCAGCGTAGATGTGATTCTCAGGCAGTGACCCATCCAGCCACGGATCAGACTACAATTTTCTTAGTTTTTAGCAAGGTGGTGGCCTCATGTGCCTTCAAACCATACCCTGGGACCTTGTACCAATAAGCTTGGAAGGTTAAATGGAGATTTGAACCCAGATCTTCCACTCCCAATGCCGACACTATCTATTGCTCACACCTGTGAGCTGCAGGTTAGAATGGAGACTAAAAGAAGAGCAGTAAAGTTGATTCCTTATTCAAGGAAACAGAATACAAAGAAACCTACGGCAAGCAGGTGCCAGAACTGACAATCCAGCCTCCCACTTTCCCCTAAGTCTCCTCCCTGTCCGGCTGTTTTCCTTGCAGTCTTAAAACTCCTACGGGGAGGGGGCACTGAGACCTCTGTGCTCGTCGTTCTGCTACATGCAAAAGTCTCCGACTTCCCGGAGACAAGAGGGGAGCGGAGAGGAGTACAGTAGGACTGGCAGGCTCCTGTGAATTTGTTGCAGCCTCAGCCTCCTCCTCAGCTACCTGTCCTACGTCTGCAGTGTTTTCTGCCTCTTCTTCCTCTCTCTCACTCGAGCCTGTTACTTGTTCAGCATCCAGCCATTCTGCCCCCGCTTCATCCTCTGATCTGTCCCACCGTGTCGTCTTCTGAAGCTTCCCTAGGGTGGCTACTCCTACAATTTCTCATTGTCCAGCCAGTCCCTGACCACACCCCTCTGTTGCTCCCTCCATCTCTCCCTCCCATCCCCACTGGCCAGTCTCGACGGCAAGCTAACTGGGAGTCTATAAACCACTTTGCACACTTACACTGATAGATACAATTACTGGTACTCCTAATAACACTCTACAATGCCTCTCATACCACTTGGAAAGGCCAAGAACAGAAAGCTACTCATTGGAGCAACATGACCACTACAAAAACATGCAGACCAGGATTGTTCTTCAAAGCCAGAAAACCAACAACCCTATCCCTACTTCCAAGGACTTTATAGAGAAGGCTGCATGGAGTTCCCAGTTAGTCTTCCATGCAGACACTGGCCAGATCCCGGAAACCTTAGCTTCACAGCAGCAACTATATCATGCGCCTTCTGCCTCCATTACTGGGGCTCTTGAAGGCTACAAGAGATAGAAGCTGAGGCATTTGCAAAAGACAGCAAAACACTGAGCAGCAATGAACACATGGCGGAGTCAGCTGCATGCACAGTGTGAGAAATGAGATGGAGCCAGAACTGGCTATGACCTCATCAGACATTCCTTCATCTCCTACCTTGGCCCCCTTTTGAGAAAGGACAAAGGACATGTGCCAAACCTGACATGGAAAGTCTGTGGCCACTGCTTTGACTATTTCCTTTACGTCCAGGGGAGTATTTGCATTCCTGGTGATGCTACGTGCTTAACTTAAGATCCAATTATGGGGAAGTAGAGGCATCCATCACTAACATCAGTATTACTATACCACTTAAAACAGGGGTCAGCAAGGTTTACCTCGCCTAGGCCCATTAACTCCAGCGGAGATCCCTCTGTGGGCCGGATCATGCGTGCGCAATTTCCAGTGTCTGCATAGACACGATTTTCAGTGTCAGCGCATGCGCGATTTTCAGCACCGCGGAAGCGAGTCACTGCGCTGGTTTAGCACAGCGGGTGGGGGCTCGCCGAGCAGGCGGCTTGGTTCGGGGGAGGCTCGGGGGCCGGTTAAACAACCCCTGTGGGCCCCTTTGGCCCATGGGCCTTAGGTTGCCGACCCATGACTTAGAAGCAATGCCAGAAGACAATTTTTGTTGGACTTACTGCAGTGGAGCAAAGGCACAAAAAGCAATCTCATCAGTTTCAACTCCTCCCACAACTGCGCAACTTTACCTGTTTTTCTTATCTCCCCCAGGACAATTTTCCAGCTCACTCTAGTTAAATTAGCCAATCAATTATGGCACATCCATGCTATTTGTAGAGATTTGCCATGGAGACTCACCCACTACTTTAGCCTTTCGAAACCAGATGACGGCCTGCTTATTCAACACAGCAGTTTGTGGACTTTGGTGCCATCGCTGAGGTTTATTTCAGCTGGTTTCTTAACCACCTGCCTTGCTTTTTAGTACCTGTATCCAGGTACTAAACTGCTTTCATTTGTAACCTGCTCAGGAGTTGTATTTGCAATGAAAAGCTCATAATAAATGTTTTAAATTAAACAAACCTATCTATACTGTTACACAGCCTTTTTTAAAAAAAAGGGGGAAAGGGTATTTTTCTTCTTTATTTTAACACTATTGCAAAATTATAATCTCCAGGAATGTGGGTTTGGTGGTGGGAGAAAAGGAATGTGCAACCGTTAATGAACCCAAACCCAATAAGATATTGATCTCTCTCCAGCACTAATCTTTGACAGTCATCTCTGATTAGGATTCACACATTTCTGGGGTACAGTAAACCAAGAAAAAATGGTGTCACCCAGTTTTACACACAGGGCAACAACACCTCTGCCCTGAAACACAACAGAAAGAACCCATTGGGGTCTCCAGGGGTCATGTAGAAGCCCAGATTAGATGGGTGCTCAGTTATTCCAGCTTTATTGCCAAATCTAAAGATATTCTAACACAGGAGGGACACATTGTCAATAGATACCAACACTTACAGGGGTTAAAGAATTGTTGGACTCATATATCATGAGAGGCACTACCAGGATAACAAAGCGAAACTTTAAACTTCCAAAGTCTAACTACCCAGCTGCTCTGTTAACTTGGCTTAGCAGAGAAAGACTTACACCTAGGGCGAGTTGAGCTTAGTCAGACTCTCCTGGATGAGAAAACACAGTCTTGTTTAACCTAGGACAATGAACAAAAGAACCACAGAACTGCAGCCCAAGAAACAATAAGAGAAAAATGGTTCTAGCTCCATATACTTTCACCGGCTGACATAAAAGGCAGGTAGGCTGCCTCTTACGCAGCTACAGAAGATCTCTAGCAAAAGGAGGCATTTTGAGTAAGAAATCGAGGTCCATCTTGGTGAAAGATGTAACATGGAATCTAGGGCGCGTATCTTCTGCTAACCATAAACTACCCTGACTAAAGCCTAGGCTGTACAGTCGTATCTTGGATCCTGAACGCCTTGGGAGTCGAACGTTTTGGCTTCCGACTGTCGCAAACCCAGAAGTGAGTGTTCCGGTTTGCAAACGTTCTTTGAAACCCGAATGTCCAACGAGGTACTGCAGCCAATTGGAAGTCACACCTTGGTTTCAGAATGTTTTGGAAGTCGAATGAACTCCCGGAACGGATTCCGTTCGACTTCTGAGGTACAACTCTGTGTGTGTGTGTGTGTGTGTGTGTGTGTGTGTAGGCTGATTTGAGAGCTCCGCTTGATTTGGGAATAGTTCACTGGTATAAGACTGATTGACTGACTTATTTATAGAGAAATTTCTATCTCACACTTTGAGGGCCCATACAAGTCTAGGCTTGTCCTAACCAACACACAAGCAGTGTCTGGAGTAAAACAAAGGTCAACAAAAATGGCTATTATACGCCACCTTGACTTTTAGAAACCGAGAAAGACGGAACCATATTCCTAACACTCAAAATGTCTACAAATCGGATACCCCACTGCCAGCCGCAAACTTGGGGTATGGAGCTAACTTTGATCATGTAGCACTTTGAAGGTTCTGAGTTCCCCCCCAAGTACAGTTATGGGGTTGGGAGGGAGTGTGTGTGTCTTGACTTACGGCGTCAGTGCTTTTCTGGGCTCTTGCGCAACGGTCAGATAAATCATGCTTGAATTTGGGATCTCAGAAATCTTCTCTATTGTTTCTCCTCCACTAAAAGGTGGTAACTCGTGTCGGGGCCGTTGCTCACGGTGGCAGAACATGGAACACGTGACCCTTACTAACCTTGGGCACCATGAGCTAAGTGTCAAGCAGAAATAAAGCACTTATTTCCATAAAAAGAGCTGCGAAGAAAGGGGGGACACCAAGACTCAATGAATACTACATGAAATATTATCAGTCCCCTTTCCTCAGCTATCGTTCAGTTTCTCCTTCTTCAGATTTGTTATATTAATCATGGATTTCTAGGACTCCTCTTGTCTCAGGCCTTTGGCTATTGACACAATCTATGTCCTTTTAAATTGTGTGTGTGGCAGGGTCTTACTGGTTTTGTTACTTTGTTGTGTATTATTGTAAACCACCCTGCCACCCTGTTATTCTCAGATGAAGGGCAGTAATAATAATAATAATAATAATAATAATAATAATAATAATAATAATAATAATACAACTGAAGGCTTGCCCAGACTGAAACAAGCTTCTCTACCCTTTCATATGTCATAGTCCAACATTTTTCAGTTTTTAGGGGAAGGGGGGGTTCCCTATTTATTTATTTTTTGCATCCCCCCCTTTCAAAAAAGGAGCTTCATGTCTCTAATCAGAATAATTATCCTCATAACTCAGATTTGGAATTTTCCTCAGGCTACTTATGGCTAAGATGAGACCCAAACCAGATATTTCCAAGTTTGAAAAGCATTATACAGCGCTAAATGTATTCCTATAAGCACAATAATATAATATAAGCAGAATTCGCATTTATTTTTTGTTGGGATGCGTCAAAGGGGAGGGTGCTGTTTTGAGCCCAGCAAGTGGGTTTTTCAAGCAAATCTGGGCCGCGGCGATAGGACAGAGTTAAAACCCTTTTTTTTGCATTCTGCAATTTCACACCGCTAAACCAAACAGAGCTGGGAGGCAGAACACATCCTTTTAAGTAGTCAGTTGCTTAGGGATTGTGGGCAAAAAGACTGCTCCACGATAATCCCAACAGCTTTTAAAGTGTTTAAACTTGAAAGAATGTCACAGACGTAGTCTATTTAACAGCCGCAAACCATTAAAGCACATTGCATGCTGCTCTCTGGAAAGCTACCTAGCGACGTATGGGGCCGTAGAAAGCTCATTTCGATGTTTAGGGTCCGATTCTTTCACCAGCTGGCTTTCAGTTCCCGCTCTTCCACAGATTTAGAAACTAGCCTGTTTTGAAATGTCATAACAGCTTCAGGTAGACGTGGGTGGTGCTGTGGTGTAAACCACTGAACCTTGCTGATCAGAAGGTCGGCGGTTCGAATCCCCGCAACAGGGTGAGCTCCCGTTGCTCTGTCCCAGCTCCTGGCAACCTAGCAGTTCGAAAGCACACCAGTGCAAGTAGATAAATAGGTACTGCTGTGGTGGGAAGGTAAACAGCGTTTCCGTGAGCTCTGGTTTCCATCACGGTGTCCTGTTGTGCCAGAAGCGGTTTAGTCATGCTGGCCACATGACCCAGAAAGCTCTCTGTGGACAAACGCTGGCTCACTCGGCCTGGAAGCAAGATGAGCATCGCAACCCCGTAGTCACCTTTGACTGGACTTTAACTTTCCAAGGGTCCTTAACCTTTTTCTTTCTTTTTTACCAGTAAGGCAAACCCATCAGAAACTGTTTAGGATGTCTCACCTGGCTCTTGGATTAATAAGCCCAAGGCAACAAATGAATACAGAAGAGACTGTCCTATTAACCTCTCTTAAAAAGAGAAGATTCAGAGGAATGAAGAACAGTTCATTACATTTACACCCTTCTTTTCCTCTAAGGAGCTCAAGATGGTGTTTCCCCATAGGGTTAGGCTGAGATACCCAGACAAGCTCTGGGTCACCCAGTGGCTGAGTGGGGATTCAAACCCTGGTCTCCCAGGTTCCAGTCTAAAACCCTAATGGCTACCCCAAATGGACATTCTCAGAGGTAGCTCTATGGAGTATATATATCGGGAGAAACAAAAAATATATATCCTTTTTTTAAGTTAAAAATTCCTGAGCAATTTTATGCAGGAGTGATCCACTCTTAAATGAGTATTTGGAATGCACCCCCTACCTCAAAACAAAGAAAGACAAATAATATTTGTTAGATAGGATGTCCTAGACTGCAAGCCCAACACACGTTCCCATGCAGGTAAATTCAACTAACCCAACTGAGCCTGACTGCTGAGTAAAAATGGACAACATTGTGTTGCTGGTGAGCACTGAATAAATATCCATGAAATACAGATCAGGGTTGTACACAAAATGCATCGCCTTACCTGACAGGTATGCAACTTTCTCCTTCAAGATTGGCAGGACTTCCATAGCTTTCATTTCATCATTTTTACGAAATCCTGAAGAAATAAATAAAATGGAGGTTATTTGGCTTTAAAATCAATATGCGTTTCCCAGAAGAGAACTGAGCTATACATATTCAACAAAGACAAAAGTTTCTGGGACTATAGCATTTCATGGTATAGCTTTTTTATGGATTGTACCATTTCATATTACACTGCGGAGAGCGAAGAAGACTGCTTATTGGACAGTTCCCCATGAAAAACTCTACCCTATTCAATGCAGCTGTAGTAGAACAGCAGCCCTAAAATCAGATTTTTAAAAAACCAGCTTAGTTTAAATGTCATCTACATGCAAAAAAGCATACTCTAACAACTGCAGTTATAAAATCTTAAATCTGAGTCCATTATCCTCTCACATATATTTGAGTTAAAAGCCCGTAAGAGAACATAAACAGGTCCAAAATATGAGCCGAGAGGTCAAGCACTATAAGTATGACACAATAAGTATTGCCACGTATTTATCATTGTGCTGCAAATATTTAGGCTGCAATCCAAAAACACACTTAATAGGAGCTAAACACCAACGAAGACAGTGTGACACTCTTCAGGGTAGGCTGCAAAATTGTTATTTATTATTATAATTACATTTATTAATTCCCTTATAAATCACCTTTTCAATGCAATTTACAGGTAAGATAATTAATAACAGTTAAAACACAAGTATATTTAAAGCAAGACTAAAACCCTGGTGGTAAAAACTCTTTTATCCAGCTGGGTAAGCTTGTCAGAACAAAATGTCTTCAACTGTTTCCAGAAAGTGCAGATAATTGATTAAAATCATTATCCAAAACAACGTGGACATTTTATTTTTCACGACAGGCACATTATACTGCCCAGTTAACCAACAGCCTTTCCTCATGCAAACTTTCGGTCCTTTAGTGTGCGAGTAAGTGATCTTGCTTAGTGTCCTTAGATACCTATAGAATGGCAAAACACAACCTCTTAATCTCACATTTACTTCCGTAAACAAACAGTGCTGGTTACGGCTGGCAGGATAAACTAAAGCCAGGGAAGGCGAGGAGAGTGCAATCCCATCGCCTTCAATCTTCTGTTGTGTAATTTGCTTTTTAAAACCTCTGCTTGCTTGTTAATTTGTTTGGTGGTAAGGTTGTACAGTTCACCTATTTTGTAAGCTAATGTGCATGTCATGATCCTGGAAGCAGACTGCCTTTCTTCAGGGAATGAAACTAAGGACTAATGGGGGCAATCCCGATGATGATGATGATGATGATGATGATGATGATGATGATGAATTATTTATACCCCTCCCATCTGGCTGGGCCTCCCCAGCCACTCTGGGCAGCTGCCAACGGAGTATTAAAAACACAATAAAATATCAAACATTAAAAACTTCCCTAAACAGGGCTGCCTTCAGATGTCTTCTAAAAGCCAAGTACACTGGTACCTCTAGTTGTGGACTTATTCCGTTTTGGAGTGCCATTCACACCCCAAAAAGTCCGCAACTAGAGCACCTCTTCCGTGCATGTGTGCGGCACAACCGAGCGCTTCTGCGCATGCACGAAGCGTGCAGATCGCTTCTGCACATGTGTGCGTGGCAAACCAGGAAGTAAACACTTCTAGGTTTGCTGTGTTCGTAAGCTGAAAGTTCGTAACAAGAGCGGAACGCAACTAGAGGTACCACTGTAGTTGTTTCTTTCCTTGACATCTGATGGGAGGGCGTTCCACAGGGCGGGCGCCACTACCAAGAAGGCCCTCTGCCTGGTTCCCTGTAACCTCACTTCTCGCAGGGAGGGAACATTCAGAAGGCCCTCAGAGCTGGACCTCAGTGTCCGGGCTGAGCGATGGGGGTGGAGACGCTCCTTCAGGTATACTAGGCCGAGGTTATTTTGTTAAAATTTGGATAAAAATGTATAATTGTGTTGGAAAATTAATTTTTTTTTTTTAAAGGTATACTAGGCCGAGGCTGTTTAGGGCTTTGAAAGTCAGCACTTTGAATTGTGCTTGGAAACCTACTGGGAGCCAATGAAGATCTTTCAGGACCAGTGTTATATGATCTCGGCGGCCACATCTGCGAGTTGAGCCTATGATATTAGTGCACCCCTCTGGCCCAAGGATGTCACACTGCCATCCCTCAGAGAACTCCATCTTAGAAGCCCCACTGCCACCAGGATCTCCCTCACTCTGTTAACATACATGACTGCTGGAGCAAGCTGGGCTCCTCTAACTGAAGGGACACCTTTCAGTAAAGGTGGAGCTGGCAACAAGGAGAGGACTGCTGCTCCGTCAAAGCAACATCAAAGCTCGGCTGTCTTATAGCTGCCGGCCTGAGCCCTGCACAAGGCCTCACCCATGATGGGGCGAGTGCTTGCATAGCAACAGCATCATTCTATATCAATTCATCAATTCCAACACACATTCATTCCAAGGCACAAAAGGGAAACGGGCAACACGGCCAGATGTTCCGAATTATGCTCCTTGGTAGCTACCCATGCTTTATTTAGCTGCAAGAAAATAGTTTTCAACTCTTCTAGCGGCCAATTAGTACTCATGCTTGTTGGAATAATGTATGAGTTTGGAAATGCGAGAAGCGGATGGAAATTGCCGATGATTTAAAATTGATCCATCCAGACTGACTTTGTATGAAGCTGCTGTTCACGAATAATCCTGCACCGTGTAATATCTTTTATGAGGCGTTGCCTCTCACATTCCAGGTGCCCTGAAATGGTGAGCAAAGGAGCCTGGGAGGTTCCCACATGTACAGGTAAAACGTAAAGGGACCCCTGACCATTAGATCCAGGCGTGACCGACTCTGGGGTTGCAGCGCTCATCTCACTTTATTGGCCGAGGGAGCCAGCGTACAGCTTCCGGGTCATGTGGCCAGCATGACTAAGCCGCTTCTGGCAAACCAGAGCAGCACCCAGAAACGCTGTTTACCTTCCCGCCAGAGCGGTACCTATTTATCTACTTGCACTTTGACGTGCTTTCAAACTGCTAGGTTGGTAGGAGCAGGGACCGAGCAACGGGAGCTCACCCTGTCGCGGGGATTCGAACCGCCGACCTTCTGATCGGCAAGCCCTAGGCTCTGTGGTTTAACCCACAGTACCTCAGGCTAAGAACAGTTTCAGGTTAAGAAAGGACCTCCAGAACGGATTAAGTTCTTAACCCGAGGTACCACTGTACCCCAGAATGACATACGTTTATGCAACACACAAAAGAATTTCAGACTTTTCCGCTGGAAATACTTTGAAAATCATTGGGGGGGGGGGACACACACAAATGCTTCATCTGCACCATCCCCTAGCCTTCAGACCTTCCACCCAACTATCTGGAGTTGCAAACCAACGAGCTTTAAATCTACACACCTCTCTCCTCCCTTCTGCATTACTCTCAGTGTTACCTGTTAATTCCATTCCCCCTCTCAGCTTCCTTTGTTCTGAGAGGGAGCAGCTTTTCCATACTTGCATTTTTGTGGGCAATTCTTCTGACCAGCTTTTTACATTTGGTAAAAGCATGCAAGTCCCGGTCCCCATCCACCCCTTTTTAAATATATAGCTCGTTTATTCCAGATATCCAAAGAAATCAGTATCTGCCAACTCTGGAGGAATGCCTTAATAAAATACAAGAATACCCATTTATGGCCAAATTAACATGTCCTACACATGCTGAAGGGGAAAGGAGGGGGTGGTTTTGTGGATGCCCTTTCATTAAATTCCAACAATAAAATAAATATATCAACACTCCATGTCTTTTAAAAGGTTGCCTTAAAATGATTCCCTCCAGCATGGATTCCAGCCCAGGTGAGCAGGAACAATTACCAAATAAAGTAGTCCGCATTTCATTGTTGGTTCTTTACCCAGAAACAAATTGTGCCTCTTTCCCCCCTCTAAGTGTGCCATGAAATTCACGCCAAGCACCAGCCATTTACAAGGTTGTTTTTTTTTAAAGTAAATAACCCCAGAACATCTATAGCTGAGGTCTGAACAAGGAGGGTTTCTGAAAATTGCTGCATGCGTGTACAGATCCATAAATATCTGCATCCATCTCTACTCACACACTGGCTCGGCATCCCTCCCTCCAGCAACCTCAGCACCGCACATTAATAGAGATGATGTCATCTTTTCAAAATCAGGGCAGTCTGCAGCCCCTGCTGCCACTGCAATGCCTGCAGTATTCGCCGGATTTGCAAGAGAGCAAGGCAGCGCAGCCGAGATCCGAGCTGGGGAGCTCAGAAAGAGCTCCCTTATTTGAATCCCGCCTGCACGCAGCACACGGGAGGGAAATTATTCTCTCATTATTCCGTGCAGACGCTTGAACCGTATCGATTCACAAACTGGGCTTCACGTCGTTCCTACCTGACCTAACAAAGCACCGTCGTTTATGCTTTGACAAGCCTGAATTTAACAGGGCCACAAGATTTCCGCAGGAACAATGAAACAACTAATTTGCTTCACGAGTGTGGCGAGAACAGCCCATTTTTGCAATGCTTCTTTTCTGTTTATCCTCGCAAACCACAAATGTCACAGATAACAAACTCTCCGCTATAAATAGCCAAGATAATAAACCCCACTGTAGGCAAGGAATAATACTTTTAGGCAACACGCCCCCCGTAAACGATCCAAACTTTGTTTGATCTTATTTGATACTTCGTCCCCACTTCGTTACCATTTTATTATTATTTATTGAATTTATATACCATCCTATACCCAAGGAGGGGAGGTCTCAGGGCGGTTCCCAGAACAAAATCAGAATATAAAACCACAAAATATACAATCAAAATAAAAACAACAACCCAATAGCCCCTCCTCACAAAAAAAACATATTTTAAAAGGGCATAGGATGTCAATCAGATCAACCAAAGGCCTGGTTAAAAAGGAATGTTTTTGCTTGGCGCCTAAAGGTGTATAATGAAGGCACCAGGCGAACTTCCCTGGGGGAACATTCCACAGACGGGGAGCCACTGCAGAGAAGGCCCCGTTCTCTTGTTGCCACCCACTGGACCTCTTGAGGAGGAGGCACACAAAGGAGGCACACACAGAAGATGATCTCAGGGTCCAGGTAGGTTCATATGGAAAGAGGAGGTATTGCGGTCCTGAGCTGTTCAATGCATATAACCTTGAACATCACGTACATTTTTAAAAATCACAAAAAGTATTCCTTCATACACCCATATCTGTTCTCTATAAGCAATTTCAACATTCTAGTACGACATTCTTATCTACCATTAAATGCAGGTATAATAGTTCCTTAAGCATCCTGCAAAAGATTTGGCTAAGAGAGTCCTACAATGCAGTGCAGCCTCTCCAGCCAGTATTTTCTAAGGCTGCATTCACATGCCAGTTTATTCCAATTTCCACATTTTATCTGCAACTACAGTGGAATATGTTTAGCACGCATGTCTGTACTATTTGCAAATGGGTTGCTTCTGGAAGCAAGTAACAAGGAAATGAGCACTACAGTTCCAGAAGTGGCTTTTACGTCACGTGAAACCTCAAATACAACGAGGAACTTAACAGCTAGGCTGGGGAAAAGTCGTGAAAATGGAATAAACTGCCCTCTAAGCTTCGCTCTACACACTGTGTCCATATATCACAACAGTAATGTTATTGGACATAAAAGTCCAAGAAAATAATAATTCTTTTGTCCATTTGCCTTGCCATCTCAGGAGGATTTGAGCACAGGGAAGCACCTGGAGGAAGCATGGATAATCTCCTTGCCCATCACTTTACAGATGTTTTTGTTCTGCTCCCATACAATATTATAGCATATATCCTGTTTGTTTTTCACCCCTTTGGCTGGCTTCTCCTCTTTCAAGTTCCATCACCTGCAAAACTGTCCTCCCAAGCCCAAAGTTTGGAGGAACAAAAAGAGCAGGGAAGCAGCAATCCACTCTAGGCACTAGATCGGGCATAGGCAAAGTCGGCCCTCCAGATGTTTTGGGACTACAACTCCCATCATCCCTAGCTAACAGGACCAGCGGTCAGGGATGATGGGAGCTGTAGTCCCAAAACATCTGGTGGGCCGAGTTTGCCTATGCCTACACTAGATGGACTGGCCTCTGGTTTTGTTTTGTTTTTTTTAAAAACAACAACAACAACTGTGCATGGGCTTTTCCTCTACCCTCCATTTCAGGGGTCTGGCTGCTTTTTGAACTACAGTGGTACCTCTGGTTGCAAACGGGATCCGTTCCGGAGCCCCATTTGCAACCTGAGCAGAATGCAACCCGTGTCTGCGCGTGTCACGATTTGCTGCTTCTGCGCATGGCATCATTTTGAGCGTCTGCGCAAGCATGAGCGGCGAAACCCGGAAGTAACCCGTTCCGTTACTTCCGAGTCGCCACAGGACGCAACCTGAAAAAGCTCAACCTGAAGCGTCTTTAACCTGAGGTATGACTGCATGCACTTTCCAAGGACTCATTTCTAAAACTTACTCATCACATCTCATGTCAAATCTCTATTTCAGAGAAGAAAGGTGCAATTGCAATTGAGAAGCTATACTTAGAATCATAGAATCATAGAGTTGGAAGAGACCAGAAGGGCCATCAAGTCCAACCCCCTGCCAAGCAGGAAACACTATCAGAGCACTCCTGACATATGGTTGTCAAGCCTCTGCTTAAAGACCTCCAAAGAAGGAGACTCCACCACACTCCTTGGCAGCAAATTCCACTGTCAAACAGCTCTTACTGTCAGGAAGTTCTTCCTAATGTTTAGGTGGAATCTTCTTTCTTGTTGTTTGGATCCATTGCTCCGTGTCCGCTTCTCTGGAGCAGCAGAAAACAACCTTTCTCCCTCCTCTATGTGACATCCTTTTATATATTTGAACATGGCTATCATATCACCCCTTAACCTCCTCTTCTCCAGGCTAAACATGCCCAGCTCCCTTAGCCGTTCCTCATAAGGCATCGTTTCCAGGCCTTTGACCATTTTGGTTGCCCTCCTCTGGACACGTTCCAGTTTGTCAGTGTCCTTCTTGAACTGTGGTGCCCAGAACTGGACACAGTACTCCAGGTGAGGTCTGACCAGAGCAGAATACAGTGGCACTATTACTTCCCTTGATCTAGATGCTATACTCCTATTGATGCAGCTCAGAATTGCATGGGCTTTTTTAGCTGCCGCGTCACACTGTTGGCTCATGTCAAGTTTGTGGTCAACCAAGACTCCTAGACTCACATGTACTGCTCTCAAGCCAGGTGTACTTCAAGGGTGCTACACTCAACTCTCTGAAATACTAGTCACTTCCGCTGAAAGACAGATGAGCCGATGCTCAAAATGAGGATCCCCTAAGAAGCCAAGCCTGAAAAAGCAGAGAAACCATTCTGTGATGTCCAAGAACTCACAGCAGATGAACATTTATCTCCACTGTTTTAAACCAGTCAGATCCCAATCTTTCCTCTTTTATTACTGTTGATTTGCTACTACTGTTGGGTATTTTATAATTTTTTAAGATGCATTTTAGCGCTTGGATTGTCATAAGCCGTTCTGAGAGGCAAACTCGCTGCCCACCTGCAAAAACCAGGATAGAAATATAATCAATGAACTAACATTTCCGTTCCGCTAATGAAGTATTTCAGTGGCCAAACTCAAGCATACATCCTTCACCTACATAGATGAATCTCCTGTTGTTGTTTTATGTGAATGAATGCGGCACCCATGCATGTGCAGCCACGCCATAGCAACTAAAACTATCAGCAAAAATATTTAACCCATCTGTGGTGGTCTTCAAAGCTTTTCAGACAACTAAAAGGAAAAGGTTAAGATCTATAAAGCTATAATCTCCTTTAGATATATGAAATCAATGCTAATCCGATGTACCTTTCAGAGGTGAGCCACTAACACTGTAATTCTTAATATCCCATCAGTACAGGGGTTGCCATACATCCAGAATTTTTTCCTTAAAAAAGTTCAACAACTTTGAATTTCATTTCCCCCCAAAAGCTCCATTTTACTTCTAGAAATCTGGCAACCCTAATCAGTTCACTGTTGGGTATAAGTGTGAGTGGCGCTGTGGTCTAAACCACTGAGCCTGGGGCTTGCGGATTGGAAGGTTGGCAGTTCCAATCCCCGTGACGGAGTGAGCTCCCGTTGCTTGGTCCCAGCTCCTGCCAACCTAGCAGTTCGAAAGCACACCAGTGCAAGTAGACAAATAGGTAGTGCTGTGGCGGGAAGGTAAACGGCGTTTCTGTGTGCTCTGGCTTCCGTTGTGGTGTTCCGTTGCACTAGAAGTGGTTTACTCATGCTACATGATCCGAAAAGCTGTCTGTGGACAAACGCCGGCTCCCTCGGCCTGAAAGCGAGATGAGCACCACAACCCCATAGTCGCCTTTGACAGGACTTAACCATCCAGGGGTCCTTTACCTTTACAAGCTGCAATAATGGTATGAAACAAGACTAACCTAAGAAGAAGACTAGGAGAAAGCCTTTAAGAACAATACTTGGGAGTTTCACCAAATACTGAATTTATTGAACCATCTAGAAAAGTCATGCCCTATTTTTGTATCAGTTCACTGAGCATCTTGACAGTGATGCCCTAATGGAGGGCAGTGTCCCCACTTCACAATAAAACAAAAACACCCAAAAGAGCCTAGTGGTCCAGCACCCTGTTCTCATAGTGGCCACCAGATCCCCATGAGAATTATTCTGTATGTTAAGTCTGCAAGCTGCGCATATTCTGTCAGCTTAAGTTGCCAATGTTCTTCTTTAGTTGGGACCTTGCTTGTTTTCCATTCTGGGCTAACAAAACATGGGCCGCAGTAATAACATACATAAATAACCTTCTTTGGCACCTGGAAATTTCAGTCTGAATTAGCCCCAATGAAAAGGACTCTGGGTTGGTGCAGTTTTTTTGGAAAAGTACTTTTAAACATTTTTTTCCAATTTATCATGGATGGATTCTATGAGATCTTTGCAGGGGCTTCTTGCGAACTCCAGTTAAGCACTTCCTAATTTTACTCACCACTCTGGATCTGGGACTGAACTCATACCCCCACCTTACAACCTTCTCTGGTAAATGTCCAACCACTCCAAAGAAGCTACATAGAGATAGCCATACAGATCACCATCCTGGGTGCTCTGTCGGTGCATTTTCAATAACATACTCTTGAGAGTAGATGGTATGGACTGGATCCGATATGCTCGGTTGAATTTGAACGATTTACCGTATTTTTCCTTGTATAACACGTCGCCGTGTATAAACCCCCCCCCTATTTGGGGGGGGACTCCAAATTAAGAAAATAGGGGGAGATTGCTCAGCATTGTTGAGCTTTTTCTTGCAGGGGTGGCCCAGATTTGTTGAGGGTTTTTAGGGGGGATTGCCAAAAATCGCTCACCAGCCTGACCTACACTGCCACTGATACATGTCTCAAAACCCACCTATCGTCTGTCCCCGCGCCGGCAGAAGCCACCAATCGCCCGCCCTATTGCCGCAGCGACAGCCAATCAACACAAGACCTTGACAAAGTCACCAATAGCACACCAAGTAGCCACTGACAATCCATGTATAAGACGACCCCAAATTTTTAACATACTTTTTTATTTAAAAAGTATGTATACACGGAAAAGTACAGTAATTTAAAACTTGAAAAAGGGAAGGACAAATAACCACTGCAAATTTTCTTGGGGCACCCAAAGTCGTCTTCTGCCTGTTAACCAGCCCTAACAGAAACCAACTCTGGAATACTCATGCCAGAAAAGTCTTTTTTTTCCCCAGCCTTTTTTTCCCATCTTCATTTTTGATGGTGATGCGGCGGAGAAGGAACATCGGGGACAAGGGATTGGAAAATATGATTAATTGGATTTCTTAATCAGTTAATTTCTCTGTTTTTTAAAAAAAGTTTTAATTTGCTTGGCTGCCTTTATTCCCCAAACTCTTTAAACAATTTCAGCTACCTAGACTCTTAGAGGACATAAAGTGGTGATGGTGTAACTGGTGTTTGAACTTTGATACTACAGCCCAAACTCCTTCAAGAGTCACAAAAGCCACAGAAGCGCAGCAACTTAGTTTGCATACAAGTAGCTATCAGTATCACACTTTGAGGATCAGGCTCAAAGTTAGTCCAGCATATTGTTAGGTTGGGTTGAAGCAGTTTTTTTCTGATGACAAAAACCTCCAGGAGCCTGCATTCCTGCTGCCATATATAGTTCCATTTACTAGTACTCAGTGTGACTATTACACAACTTGTATTCAACACATAGCCACAAGCTTGACTAGAAGGAGACTAGGTGTGGCCAGCAGGGAAGAGAAAGTAGCAGTGATAGCAGGAAAGGAAGAATCAACAAGGGGGACAGGAATCTACAGGCAAGGCAAGCTTTCCTAAGCAAAAAGAGAGAGATGGCAACTTGGGACGGCTGCCCTGGCTCCACACAAGAATTGGAGTCAAAGTTGGAGAGCCAAAGGGATAGGGTGGAGGAGATAACCTTTAGGCAGCTGTTAACAAGATGTCTCTTAATCAGAACTAGCCAGGTTTATATTCAGCAGCAAGGTTGAATCTGCAAAGAATCGCTAGCTCCAATAGGCTGCTGGTTCGGATGAAGATTCTGTTATGGACAGAATCTTCACTTCCCATCTGACTCTGGTCTTGACTGACCCACCATATTTAAGCAAGAGCCAATGGCACAGCACATACGTGCCCGCTTTACAAATGGAGCAAAATACAAAAACTTTAGGATGAAACACACATGGAAGGGTGGAGGGAAGAGGCAAGCATCTTGGCACAGTTCCTTGCATCTCCCCAGAGCTACCAAAACCAGGATTATGCAAAGTGAGGATGTAAAATTACCCCACTGTGCTTAAAAAATTATACATTCTGCTTTTCCTGGAGCTGAATATGCATTGTCTAAATGCATGGTGTTCTTATTTATGTGCAATGAGGATATTGCACCATACACGACAGGGTTCCTCAAACTTGGCCCTCCACAATTCCCATTACCCCTGACCACTGGTCCTGCTAGCTAGGGATCATGGGAGTTGTAGGCCAAAAACATCTGGAGGGCCAAGTGTGAGGAAGCCTGGTACACGCAGTTCCTGTGAATCTCCTCCCCACTTTGATATCAAAGGACTGTAGTTTCTAGCAGTTGAGTATGCCGCCATATTGCCCTTTATATTATTTCTAGCTTGCTGGCTGTGCAAACCAATCAGCAATGGCCAGATCAACATTAGGAGTTTTGAAGTTGCAAACCTGCTTGCTTTAGCGAGAGGAAATGCTCAGCTTACCAGTAGCACTGGGACCACAGCATCACACTTTCCTGTTATCAGTCAATTACTGTAATCGCCACAATGTAAAGATAAGTCCACAGAACGGCCCCAAATGCTGATTTATTGCCCACTTTCCTTCCTAAGGAGCATCGCTGCAGAGAGTCAGTCATTCCAAATTCGTGATTTATACAAGAGAAAACCAAGACTAAACTGTGCCATCTGAGTGAATGATGCCATCTCGACCTCAAACAAATTAACGTAACGTAACATGCAAGTCAATCCAAACTTGGGATGCATTCCAACTCTTCTTGAGGAAAAAAAAAGCCAAGGAGACCACTACTGCCAAAAGCAACAACAAAAAACCCCACCAAGCATAATATTTAAAATAATCCTAGCTCATCTGAAAGTCAGGATAAAAGCATGCTTTCTCGTAATGCAGCATCTGACTAGGATGAGATCATTTGGTTCCAGATTGTATAAAAGGCACACAAAATTCCACCCACTATGAAGTAGATACACAGAGCCTTTTAAATATTACCTTAGCTGGAAAACAGGTTGGTGGGCCACAGACGGATTAGAGGGAGGGTTGGGGGGGGGGAAGCCACCCACCCAAAAATAGAGCCAGCCCACTCCTCAGTTTTGCAGTCAGTCCTTTTCACCGTCAAACCCCCAGAAACTACCAATGCATTTGACATTTACCAGAAAATCTTGGCAATTTAAAAAAATTGTTCTCTTTCAAGCCCCTACCAAACTTTTGAGGATTGTCAGTCATCCCCTGGATAATAATCAGCGAAACTGCAGCTCCCATTTTACCAGGTAAGAAGGTGGAGAAATCTGGATCCAGCAAACTAGATCCAGTTATAATAGTCTTACAAGGTAAAGCGACCCCTGGCCATTAGGTCCAGTCACAAACGACTCTGGGGTTGCAGCGCTCATCTCGCTTTACTAGCCAAGGGAGTCAGCGTACAGCTTCCAGGTCATGTGGCCAGCATGGCTAAGCCACTTCTGGTGAACCAGAGCAGCGCACGGAAACGCCGTTTACCTTCCCGCTGGAGCGGTACCTATTTATCTACTTGCACTTTGACGTGCTTTCAAACTGCTAGGTGGGCAGGAGCAGGGACCGAACAATGGGAGCTCACCCCGTCGCAGGGATTGGAACCGTGACCTTCTGATCGGCAAGTCCTAGGCTCTGTGGTTTAACCCACAGTGCCACCCGCATCCTAATAGTCTTAATTTCATCTAAATATGGGCAAGGGAAACAATGAGAATGGCCCCTACTCCTTCCGATCCTCCTCTCTTGGTCAACGCCAGCTACCTTCTTCCAACATATGAACCAAGACAGAGTTCCTTTGAACATAAAGAGAATCAGAGTTTCTCAGTTTTCTGAGAATTTTAGAAGGCCATATCCTCTCAGCACTAGTTTTGAATTTACAGAGCAGTAGCATAGTGAAATACCCCAAGATGTAATGGGACGCTACCATCTAAACCACTGAGCCTCTTGGGCTTGCTGATCAGAAGGTCGGCGGTTCGAATCCCTGTGACAGGGTGAGCTCCCGTTGCTCAGTCCCTGCTCCTGCCAACCTAGCAGTTTGAAAGCACACCAGTGCAAGTAGATAAATAGGTAGCGCTGCAGCAGGAAGGTAAACACCATTTCTGTGCGTTGTGGTTTCCGTCATGGTGTCCTGTTGCACTAGAGGTGGTTTAGTCCTGCTGGCCACGTGGTCTGTAAAGCTGTCTGTGGACAAACACTGGCTCCCTTGGCCTGAAAGCGAGATGAGCACCACAACCCCATAGTTGCCTTTGACTGGACTTAACCGGCCAGGGGTCCTTTACCTTTTTACCTTTTCTTCTTATTTTCTTATCCCTTAGTAGTAAAGTAAACCTCTGTCGCCTTGTAGGATATCTTCCGGAGAAGATAGGGAGTAAATCATACACAAATCCAGAGTGGAATCCCTAATACGATGCCCCCATGCCCCCTTCTGGCAACTCCTGCAGCCAAGCAGGGGCCAAACATGTTGTTCTGCTTTCCTGCGGACCACATCAGCGAGGCAGAGAGAAGGACCTTGCCATCTGGGCATCCCAGGACCTCCAGACACACTGATCAGCCTTGCGTACCATGGAAGGTCACTTCAGTACTGCCAATCTAGTGGTTTG
The DNA here is from genome assembly GCF_964234715.1 of Podarcis melisellensis. Lineage (NCBI taxonomy): Eukaryota > Metazoa > Chordata > Lepidosauria > Squamata > Lacertidae > Podarcis > Podarcis melisellensis. The sequence continues at coordinate 76,804,683 of NC_138539.1, forward strand.
ACCTCACCCTTGGAGGCACCCTCTTAAGACTGATGGATGTCAACAACAACGAAGTACTGAAGGCACAACTACAGTATTTTTTGCACCGTAACACTCACTTTTTTCCTCCTAGAAAGTAAGGGGAAATGTCTGTGTGTGTTATGGAGGGAATGCCTACGGGTGGCGTGCCTACAGATTTTCCTCCTCTAAAAACTATGTGCGTGTTATGGTCGGGTGCGTGTTATAGAGCGAAAAATACGGTAATCAGTGTTAAATGTTCCTTCACATGCTTTCTTTGTTACCATGATAAAGAGTTCCTCAACGGGTCAGATTAAGGTCCACCCAGCCCAGCAATCATTGCAAGAGTCCTGGCAGCCAGCAATCCCGGGTGGTCCACTTGAAAATGGTGAATTTTGTAGTTTGATAGTGAATTTTGGACACAATGGAGAGGTAAAGGATTTTGGATTATCATAAAAGATGCAGGAGGAAATGATTAACAATAGGGGAGAGGGAAGTCCAAGAGAATCTCATTTTATGGATTTGATATTGTTTTTGTGTATATTTTTCTTTGTTTGTGGTGGTTGTTGTGTTTGTTTTTGTTGAAAATTTAATAAAAATATTATTTAAAAAAAAGAAATTGCAAACACATCAACAGGTCAAAGATTACGGGATATTGAAGAAGTGGAGTTATAGTTCTAGGTGAAATTTTTGTGGAGAATAGTGCAAGGGACTGGGTCTTGGGTGAACAAGTTAAATCCTACTTGACACATAACTAAAATTTTGGAGCATCTGAAGGGGATGAATCAGGTGTCAGGGGTCCATGTTTGCTCCAACTTCAAAACACAGCAACCCAGATAATTATAAACACCACACTTCATAAATTCATGAGTTCAAATTCTAACTATAAATGTTTCTTATGTGACCTCCAGCTACATAACTGGCAATCCTTTCCCAATCATCAGGGCTGTGTGCTCCTGGAATTCCACACCAAGAAGAGTGCAGTTCTGCAACAATGAATAGTGTAAATTACTACCCTCCTAGTTTTTGTGATTTTCTTTTATACGTCTCTAAGTCCTAAGGTGATGGGACGCGGGTGGCGCTGTGGGTAAAAGCCTCAGCGCCTAGGGCTTGCCGATCGAAAGGTCGGCGGTTCGAATCCCCGTGGCGGGGTGAGCTCCCGTTGCTCGGTCCCAGCGCCTGCCAACCTAGCAGTTTGAAAGCACCCCCGGGTGCAAGTAGATAAATAGGGACCGCTTACTGGCGGGAAGGTAAACGGCGTTTCTGTGTGCTGCGCTGGCTCGCCAGATGCAGCTTTGTCATGCTGGCCACGTGACCCGGAAGTGTCTCCGGACAGCGCTGGTCCCTGGCCTCTTAAGTGAGATGGGCGCAAAACCCCAGAGTCTGTCAAGACTGGCCCGTACGGGCAGGGGTACCTTTACCTTTAAGTCCTAAGGTGGACAATAACATCTCATTCTCCAATCACTAGAAAGCTTGCTGGCCATGCCGCTCCCTGCTTATGAAGTTTCACCAGACACTGTCCAAACAATTAAAAACTTATTTCTGTCATAAGGGCCAAAGGAAAGCATCCTGTCTTTTTTTGACTAGGGGAAGGTTGAAGCATTGTCAGATTTTTATAAAACCACCAAAAGCGGTGCAGCGATAAAACCGCTAGCACGTTTGCAAAGCTAAGCAGGGTCCGGTATGGTTTCAAATTGGATGGGAGACCATGTGCTGAAATGCATGCATTGCAGAGGGTTGGACTAGATGACCCTCAGGTCCAACTCTTTGATTCTAAGTCAGTGTGCCAGCTCTGCTGGAGAAACGCCAACTCCCCCATATAATGCTTTAGGAAAAACCCACCCTACTGAAAGTGATATTGAGAATGGTTAAGAGCAATTGCAAAACTGAGTAAGAGAAGCACAATCATGTAACTGTGTTAAGGAGCCCTCCACCCCGATTTCAATTCTAAAGAAACCCAATTTGATGCTTGAACTCTTCCCCCAATTTGCTCATTTTGCGCTAGCTCATCTTCCTTCTTATCAGTTTTTTGCTTCCCTCCGCTCCGATTTGGAGAGTTTTGGTTGCTGTGCATTTGTGCACAAAGGTTTGGTGCTAAACTGCAGAATTCCTTTCAAACCACTCCTGGAAAATTACCACCCCAATATCCCTATCTCAAAAGGCACCATCTGAATCCCCATAAAAAATGCATTGGTTAAAAGAAAAACACATTTTTATTGCAATTTTTTTTAAAAAATCCATGATTTTCCTGCAGTAAACCCATATGTGACATGTTTTCAGATCCCAAGAAAAATGAGCTACACACAAAAGAGAAAAAAAATGCACTTTTTATGTAGGCAAGTGGTTGCTATGAGCAACCCATCTTTCTTCCCCCGCCTCACCCTAAAGCCGAGGATAAGGGCAGTATCCATTCCCCAGGCAGATGTCCCAAAGATTCCAAGTTGTGAGGACATGGGATAACCCTCGCCTCTCTAATAAGCAAACACAGCCCTGCTAGAATTCAGAGGCAACGCAATGCTGGAGATCATTCAAAACTCCAAAGGGAAAGGGGCAAAAATCTACCTGCCGCCTTTTACGATAGCTCAGAAACCACTCTGGATAATGAAGCAGCACAATGCCACGGGTATCCGTGCAAAATGCAGCAACAGAACATCTACCCACAGTCAGCAGCGCTTGCAGCAGAACGGATTACATCATCGCTTTGCAGAGCTGAGCCAGTGAATACGCTCAAACCAAAAGCACCCAGCCAGATGGAGATGCTTTGCCTCTTTCTGCTCCTGCAGTTATCACCTGCCTCCTCCTACCTTTGGAGCTGAAAATGTCACAAAATAAAATAAAGAGAGAGATCTCCACCTTGCCCTGATCCCCCTCTTTTTACGTGGGCTTCCAGATGTCAGAAAGAACTCAGCTCACAAAAAAAACACACACCTGTTTTTCCCTCTCCCACCCCAAACAAAGCAATCTGATGAAACCTGCTTTTAAAAACCTCAAGCAAGAAGCCACAGATGGCATTAAACTCAAAGCAAAATTGGGACGGCAACCTGATTTCTGGACAAATTCAAAGGGTGGGGTTTTGTAAACGGAGGACAGGAAGGTCACTCCCTTTTCCATTTGTCATTAAAAGCAAAAAAACAAATTTCCTTCCTAAGGGCGAGGCAACTCCACTGCACTAAACACTCTTTTCCCCAGATGTGCATTAAAAAAACACACACACAAAAACTGGTGGCAACTCCCTTTGTTGCTCAGCCCAGCCAGCTGCTTCACTCACATTGTGCTTTGCCTATTAAGTCAGCGCTCTGTCCAGTGGCGAACACTAGTGACATAAGCCACACTAAGGGAACACCCATTTTTTCCAAGCTCTTGCTGCCTGCCTGAATTCAGCCGGCTGTAGCCAGCTCCCTGCTCAGAGAACACACAAATCAGCCCTCTCATCAGTATAAAAATGCAGCGCTTACCTTTTGTTTAACCATGTGGCTCTTATAAGGTCTGCATGGTCTGTGCTAGTTTCTTAAGATCCACCTCTGCTACGCAAAGCACTGTCTGGAGATGAAATAGTCTGTGTGCATTTTCCTGCGTTATTCACGAGTGAATGCACCACACACACACACACAGGCGTTATGAACCATTCCTACTGCAAAACTTTCACACCGTTTTGCCTCTGTTTGTACCTCTTAGGTTATCATCAGCAACCATAAATGTCTGGAGACCTTTGTCTGCTAGGCACTAGGTCAAGAGTTACAGCTATAATAACAGATCGATAGATAGAAATATAGCTCTCTTCTAAAAATATGTGAATGACCCGCTCCACAGCAAAGAGAGGGAGGAAAGCCACAGCAGCCCTGACTATAAGTGAGGACAGCCACAACTGTCAGCTTTGTAAATTACTTTGTAAATTATCAGCTCCTAATGGTGTTTGAAATTAGCCAGGCGCTTTTTACACCTGACTATCGGCCACCTGCGACCAAGATGCCCAGGTGCCAGAATGGTACCTGATGTCTCCAGCATCTAGAGGTGCATGCCTGGGAATCACTGGATCTTGACTGTTTTCACACACAAGCAACACATCCTGTAGAAGTCTATCAGCTATATTTTATCAGAATGCATTTCGGGAACCAAAATGCTGCTTCTGTGCGGCCTGAGCAGAAGCCGGGAACGTTATACAGTGGTACCTGGGGCTACATACGCTTCAGGTTACAGACTCCGCTAACCCAGAAATAGTACCTCGGGTTAAGAACTTTGCTTCAGGTTGAGAACAGAAATCGTGCTCCGGCGGCACGGCGGCAGCAGGAGGCCCCATTAGCTAAAGTGGTGCTTCAGGTTAAGAACAGTTTCAGGTTAAGAACAGACCTCCAGAACGAATTAAGTACTTCACCTGAGGTGCCACTGTAGTTAATTGTTGCAGCTTGTCGTCACTTATCCCCACCCCACCCCAATACCTTGCTCACAGTTGTGAAGAATATTCCTACGTTTTGAATGGTCTGTGGAGCCATTAAGAGGTAAAGGTAAAGAGACCCCTGACCATTAGGTCCGGTCGTGACCGACTCTGGGGCTGCGGAGCTCATCTCGCTTTATTGCAAGAGGGAACCGGCGTACAGCTTTCGGGTCATGCGACCAGCATGACTTAGCCACTTCTGGCGAACCACAGCAGCGCATGGAAACGCCGTTTACCTTCCCGCCAGAGCGGTACCTATTTATCTACTTGCACTTTGATGTGCTTTCGAACTGCTAGGTGGGCAGGAGCTGGGACCGAGCAACGGGAGCTCACCCCATGGCGGGGATTCGAACTGCCGATCTTCTGATCTGCAAGCCCAAGAGGCTTGGTGGTTTAGACGGTAGCACCACCTGCGTCCCATTACATCTCGGGGCATTTCACTATGCTACTACTCTGTAAATTCAAAACTAGTGCTGAGAGGATATGGCCTTCTAAAATTCTCAGAAAACTGAGAAACTCTGATTCTCTTTATGTTCAAAGGATGTCTTGGTTCATGCTGTTGGAAGCAGGTAGCTGGCGTTGACCAAGAGAGGAGGACCGGAAGGAGTAGGGGCCAAGCTCACCCCGTCGCGGGGATTCGAACCGCCGACCTTCTGATCAGCAAGTTCTAGGCACTGTGGGTTTAACCCACAGCACCACCTGTGTCCTACCATTAAGAGGTAGGAATAGGCTAATATTTGTGTGGACTCTCCCTGGATAAAGTGACTTTTCTTCCTTAAGTTCTCAAAGTTCTTAACCTAGCTCAAGGTTGTCATCGGAGCTAGCCAGATGTTTAACTCAGAATCGATCGCAGTCAGTCCATCCTTTGAAAAATAAGACTTGAAAACAATCTTGCCCAAAAACAGCAACTAGACATTCCGTATTGGTGACTGTGACCTTGTTTTAAGGACCCATGTGCCCTCTAGCTTTACACCTGAGTTTCTAACACTGCTTGCTTCCTACTATTCTAATGCTTTGTAACCATATTCCCCTCCCCACCCCTAAGCCTCCCACTGGCAGCTTCCTTCAGATGCAAATGTTAAACCATAGTTCAGCATTACAACGATGGAGCCTCCATCCCAGGCTCAACTGTTCCCCTCTTCATCTTCTAAAAGGGCTCCAGGGAGACCAGAAGCACCTCCTTTAGATTAAGCGCAGTTTGGTGCGCCGCAACCGGTGGGTAATCATCATGAAAACAAGCCAGTTTCATAAGCGTGTCTCCGCTAACAGCAGTTAAGGTGAACCATGGTTTCTCTGGGTTCGGACAAACTGTGGTTAATCAAAAATGGAGGGAGAAACAGCTGAGCTCCTCCTCACAGCAGCATCGGAGAAGAAAAGGGGAACACGCAAAAGCCAGGAAGGAGGTTAGGTTTGTTCCCACAGAAAGTTCACAGTCTGTTGGGGGCACTGGATTAACATTTAACAGGAAGAAAGACTGCTGAAAACGTCTCTTGGAAAGGGCAGAAAACTTCTTCTGAGCTTGCTTATTACTCCTGTCTGAGAAGAGCATCTTTTCACCTTACTTTAAGGGGGGAAATCCATCCCATACCACCTGCCACACAGGAACTTGCATAAGCTTTCTTTCCTGTTAACTGATAATCCAGGAACTCTCTCTGGGGCTCAAAAGCACCCTGATACTAACTCCTAACCAAGCTAATAATCATTGCTATAGTGCCAAGGTAACATATTTTTCACTTGTACAGCACTGCTTAAAAAAGCTTCTTTTAATCCTTCCTTTTAGGCAATGCAATCTGATCCCAAACCAAGCAAAAATGTTTGTCACATCCTGAAGGAAAAGGGTGCCTTGTTGGGGAGCCCCATACCCAACAAACTCAAATGTTTGCCTATGTTGGTACGTCTCCCAAATGGAATCCATTTAGGACCAATGCAGCAGTGAGTAGCGAGACTTATTCACTCTTGTTTGTGTTTCAATGGGGGACTTTGCTCAGTGGCGGAGCCTGTGAGTTACATGCGGATTCCTGCAACACTGGGGGGTTGGACTAGATGACCCCCAGGGTCCGTTCCAACTCTTGTTGTTGTTTAGTTGTGTCCGGCTCTTCGTGACCCCATGGACCAGAGCATGCCAGGCACTCCTGTCTTCCACTGCCTCCCGCAGTTTGGTCAAATCATGTTGGTAGATTCGAGAACACTGTCCAGCCATCTCGTCCTTTGTCGTCCCCTTCTCCTTGTGCCCTCAATCTTTCCCAACATCAGGGTCTTTTCCAGGGAGTCTTCTCTGCTCATGAGGTGGCCAAAGTATTGGAGCCTCAGCTTCAGGATCTGTCCTTCCAGTGAGCACTCAGGGCTGATTTCCTTCAGAATGGAGAGCTTGGATCTTCTTGCAGTCCATGGGACTCTCAAGAGTCTCCTCCAGCACCATAATTCAAAAGCATCAATTCTTCGGCGATCAGCCTTCTTTATGGTCCAGCTCTCACTTCCATACATCACTACTGGGAAAACCATAGCTTTAACTATACAGACCTTTGTTGGCAAGGTGATGTCTCTGCTTTTTAAGATGTTGACCATTAAGTTGTCATAAATGGATGCAGCCCAAAGCATCTCTCATCCATACTGGAAGCTATTGGCAATTGTACTACAGTGAAAATGGAGACCAGACCTACTATAAGGAGCTATTGTTTATGTTTTTAAAAAAGACTAGAGTACAACTTTGATCATAAACAATGGAAGCAGATGTCTAATTCCAAAAGTATACAAATACCTGGAAACTGCTGAACCACTGTACTTCTACCCACAATAAAAGAGAGTGGATTGTGGACCTAACTCAAAAGAGGCAACAGCTAACATTACCAAGCAACAGGTAAACTGCACAGTGATGCTATAGGACTATGGCAAGACAAGAAGTTTTGGCAGCTATGCCTGCTCATCGGAATGACTATAGCCAGGCTGAACTGCCAGGTCATATGAAAAGGAAAACTACCTAGCTACCTAAATGTCCAACAATCGGAGAGGAGGAAAAGGAAAGCAACAATCAAGACATTGGGGACATGGTCCAGAACCAAACATAAGCTATGTGTCAATACTACTGCTAATGTCTGGGGCACTGTATACGATGGCTGCTTTAACCTGACCTCTGGCCTTCCTTTTTGTCAATGGAAAAAGACTCAGAATAGAAAAGTTAAGGACACTGTGTAAGATCAGATGCCATTAATCCACAACAACACAAAATTGCAGAGCCAATTCACTATAGCAAAATATGCACGCTACCGTCAAGTGTAAAACAGTGGTACCTCGGGTTACAAACACTTTGGGTTACCAACTCCGCTAACCCAGAAGTAGTACCTCAGGTTAAGAACACTTAACCCCAGGAGGAGAACAGAAATCGTGTGGCAGCGGGAGGCCCCCATTAGAGAACGCGCGCCTCAGGTTAAGAACGGTTTCAGGTTAAGAACGGACCTCCGGAACGAACTAAGCTCGTAACCCAAGGTACCACTGTAATAGCACAAAGAGAAGCAAAATTCACACCTCTTGCCCCCCCCCCAACGTCGGAACAGAAAGGAAGCAGGTTAAATCATCACTCAAAGGACCCCCAAATATGCCGTCCATATGAGAGGAAAGAGACGAGCGCTCACTAAAAAGGCCTGGTGGTCCCATTGAACTTCAAATCCCGATGCAAAGTACTAGCCAATGCCCCCAAATTCATTTGCTGTGTCTGTACAGATGCATACAGCTTCTTAATCACAACACAACAGTAAGCAACATTAAAAACCAACAGGTTGAGATCACCAATATGAGCCTGTGGCTTTGCAGCAAGGGGTGGGGCAAACTGAAAAGTATAAAGTTCGAAGTACACTTTCCAAAGCAGGATACAACAGTTGCACACACATCACTTAGCAAACTCCTCACCTTCTACCAGGTAAACAAATGCTTGCAAACCGTGCTGCTGGGCTGCACCGATAGTCAACATAAAGAGAAAGCCTTGCCCTGTATCAAACAATGGGCAGGGCCTGTAAGCAGCTGCTGCTTGCTAAGCATTTAACAGGAGCAGCTGAATTATCATTAAAACACGTTTGAATCCTCCACCTGAGCTTGCTTTTCAAGCAATCACTTTGGAGACTATCAGGAAAGCCCTGAGGTTACTCCAATCATGGTAACATTTGACCACAAGCACGGAAGCATAGCTCTGTTTTGTCGCCACCTACAAGTGTGTGGTGCATCTTCAAGTTGATTCCTTCTTCTAGACGAGGAAATAGTTTTAATTCCTCCTAACCAGCAGTGGCATGTTTTGTTTTGCTTTTTAGCACACATCTCTGAATATTCGCCATGCTGGTTACAGCTAATGGGAGTTGGAGTCCAACAATGCTTGGCCTAGATACAGATGCATAAAGGAAGGTGGGAAAGGAAGGGGGGGAATCTGTCTGAAGATCTATGTTCAGTTGAAAATATTTGCATAATGAGACAGTAAAGAAGAGCGGAGAGCTGCTAAAGATCAGTCGATAGGCAGGAACACACGCATGAAAAAGACGAGGACCTGACTGTGAAAGCCGCAGAAATTTCGCACAGCATCTGATGCCAGTAATATTTAGCACAGGAATCCCGACTGCAGTTTTGCATGTTATAATATGTATTAAGGCCGGGACTCAAAATGAAAAGATTAAAAAGTAAATCGCATTAATGCAGCCTAGTGGCAAAGTCAATATTTTTATTCAGCATTTTCATCTTCCAAGAGTCTCCTTGGCTGGGAATTTTCCGGCATAAGTGGCCACTCCAACAAAGATCACATTTGTATTACTCTTTCTCAGACCTATGCTTTTAATATCCATAGAAGGTTATCAGATGGCAAAGATGAAGCACATATCATGCCAGCCCCCGAAAAAAGCCATTTATAGGCTTGATTACTTCCTAGCTCTTTTCTGCCTGCAATATCAGATTATTAAACCTGTAGCCATTTCCATCACACGACCAGAGTCCCGTTATTATTATTTTTTCAAGAGACTCTACAGTGTTACATCTGGAAACAGAAATGGAAAATGAGGTCACATACCAGGCATTTTCTCGCGTAACTTTCCTTCTCAGATGCCTTTCGAAAGGATCAACAAAAAGGTTACCAGGAAACAGTGTCAAGTAAGAATGCTGCCACCATCTTCTAAAATTAGACGCGCATTGACACCTCTTAGGCCGAACCAAATGCCGTCACCGGGCCAGGGTTCTCTTTTTTCTACGTTTTTAACAACAAAGCTTTGTATGGTCTCTACAGTTACACACACAAATACCCTGCACCAAACTGGAAATGATGTAGGCATTTATTCATTTGCCCCCCCTCCATTTGTCAACACTTAAATTGGAAACTCAATGGGGTTTTGGCTTGTGGTACTCAACAAAACGACCTGTACATTGACAGCACTATATATTTTTTAAAACAGCTCATCAAAATGAATCACTGTTCAATTAATAATAAGGTTGTTATAATATATAGAGCATGTTCTATACAGCATATAGGAATGAACCATTGCTATTTGGTATATTATAAAATCACCTGCAGAAAATCACCAAGACAATGGATCCTAGGCTGCAACTGAATAAATGATGAAACACTAAATACATTTATAGGTTCAGCAAGCTACATGACTATTAACCAACAAACCAGCCTGCCATTCTTCGAGTATCACCAACCCTCCATTTTCTTTGGCTTCCATTTGGTAAAAAAAAAGAGAGTCACATATTTCTAAGAGAGAGGAAATTATACCAAGCCCTTTAATGCTAATTAGCATTCACACACACACACGAAGCTAAACGCAACAGCTGAGTACAGGGCTAAATCTCAAGCATAATCAAAGCAACAACTTTAAAAACGGGGTTTTTAATTAAAAAAAAAATCAATATACTTGCTTATAGACCCTGAAGCTCACTGCTAAAACAAAACGGTCCCTTCTTAAAAAGGGAAGACAAGGGCAGCTTCAGGTTCTAGGAATTCACTGCTTCAATGCAAGCACAAACTAGGTCAGCGCCAAACGTCTGGCTAGCCAAAGCCAATTCTTGCTGAACTTAAATTACCTCCCCTTCTTTCTGTCTTGCTTTCTTCCTGAAACAGCAGATCTTGAAGATACAGTATTTCTTCCACCATGGCTGTGCGTTAAAGATTGGGGTCTTCACGACACCCATAGCCCGGCGCACGACGTCTGCTTGGACATCTTCCTCCCAGACCCTGTGAGGACGTCAGCTTGCTCAACAGTTGCTTTGACTGGATTTGCTACCAAATAGGCTTTGGCAATGATTGCTTTTAATCCCCTGGTAATACCAAGCTGCAACTGTTCACAGCTAACGACAGGACATGGCCAGTACTGCTATAGGGAAAGGTCCCAGACAGGGGTAGTGAAAGGGCTGCAAATACCGTATTTTTTGCTCCATAAGACTCACTTTTCCCCTCCTAAAAAGTAAGGGGAAATGTGTGTGCGTCTTATGGAGCGAATGAAGGCTGCGCAGCTATCCCAGAAGCCAGAATAGCAAGAGGGATTGCTGCTTTCACTGTGCAGTGATCCCTCTTGCTGTTCTGGCTTCTGAGATTCAGATTCCCCCCCCCTTTTTTTTCCTCCTCCAAAAACTAGGTGCGTCTTATGGTCTGGTGCGTCTTATAGAGCGAAAAATACGGTATATCTTAGCAGAAAGAGGGGCTACCGACAGAAGCACTGAATTGCAGGAATTAAGAATGCTAACCAACATGCTAGAAATAAACTCGCTTAGGTTTAATTTGTGTGCGCTGAACTTAAAGAGGGCTATGCATGCAAACATTTTACCCACTGGTTGGTCTGCTGTTAATGCTTTGCCTTAAGCTAAAACTTTCGGTTATCATTAATATTACTGCTTTGGAAAAGAGTTCTGGTCAGTGTTTATCTACCCGCGGCATGCCAACAGTACATGCTTTATTCAGCGCCACACCAACACACGCGGTTAGAAACTCAAGACATAAAATCTAATCACCAAATGGCACCTTAAACTTGGGCTGCAGTCGCCACAATGGCAAGTCTAGACCAGGGGTCAGCAAACTTTTTCAGCGGGGGGCCGGTCCACAGTCCCTCAGACTTTGTGGTGGGTCGGACTATATTTTGGAAAAAATAATGAACGAATTCCTATGCCCCACAAATAACCCAGAGATGCATTTTAAATAAAAGCACACATTCTACTCATATAAAAACATGCTGATTCCCAGACCGTCCGTGGGCCGGATTTAGAAGGCGATTGGGCTGGATCCGGCCGCAGGGCCTTAGTTTGCCTACCCATGGTCTAGACCAGTGTTTCCCAACCTTGTGCCTCCAGCTGTTTTTGAACTACAATTCCCATCATCCCTGACCACTGGTCTTGCTAGCTAGGGATGATGGGAGTTGTAGGCCAAAAACATCTGGAGGCACAAGGTTGGGAAACACTGGTCTAGACACTGTTCCCCTTTCCCTGATATTATTATTATTATTATTATTATTATTATTATTATTAGATTCCATCTTTATACCGCTTTATATTTTAAAGAACAAATCCCAAAGCAGTTTGCAACACATAAAGAGAAAAAAAATCAAACAAAACAATCCAGAATAAAACTAATTCAAGGAAAATATTTCAGATCCTTCTCTAAGTGACATTTTGCTTTCCCTAGTCACCAAAGTGGTATTCAGAGATCTCCACGTGGTCTCAAGTGGACCTGCATTAGTTGCAAAGCGCATATATATATATATATATATATATATATATATATATATATATATTCCCCACATGCAGCTTCATGTTAGGCAAAACAGCTTCTAAAAGCAAGCGTTAGAGTGATTTACAGTAAACGTAGGAGACTTTGCTATAAGGTACTTGCAGGAAATTGGCAGACTCCCCTCCCAGTAAGGCCTGGGCGCCAGGCAGTTGCCAATTTCAGAACAATTTGGATCTTAAGCTACACAATCCTTAAAATGCTACATAAAACAGGAAGGTTCAGACTGGTTGGACCTGTACTATAAAAAACCAACAACCACACACACATTGGTTTAAGCAGCTCGTTTTAAAACAAAGCCTGGACAGGGGAGAAAGTTAAACATTTGGTACTAAGTCATTTTTACTGAAGGAATAAGAGAAGGCAAGTAGCAAAACCGCCAAGATTACCTTATAGACTTCCTCCGTTCATTATCTGAGCAGAGTCCCAAATGCCCCAAGAAGGCAAAATAAAAATTATAATAATTCTAACAGTTTTATGATTTATACCCCACCTGCCTGGTAAGCGGGTAGGGGAACTAGGTGAGAGTTATTAGCAAACCCCCGTTCCCCTCACAAAGCTACAGTTCCCAGAGTGGTGTAACAATAAATCCCTCTGGGAAATCTGGGAATTTTAGCTCTGTGAGGGGAACAGAGGTCTCCTAACAACCCTAAGCGCCCTTAACAAACTACAGTTCCCAGGGTACTCGGCAGCGGGGGGAGCCACGACCATTTAAAGTGGTACGATGCTGTTTTGAATGCTTCGTGCAGATGGAGCCCAAATGCAGAAAGAACTTAATCCTATAGCTGTTTCCCACAGCTAGTGTCTTATTAAGACTTTAAGAGGCTCTGTCCAACACAAACGGCGCAGCATGCAGACTGCCTGGGTCACAGGAGCATATTCCACCGGTGCAGAAGCAAGTAGCCCAGCACCCACAGCAAGCAACATTTAAATAGGGTGGCAGCTTCATGGAACACTTTTGCGGGTGCTTTATTTTCTTGGGCTCCATGATTACTGCAGATGGTGACAGCAGCCACGAAATTAAAAGACGCCTGTGTCTTGGGAGAAAAGCAATGACAAACCTAGGCAGCATCTTAAAAAGCAGAGACATCACCTTGCCAACAAAGGTCCGTATAGCTAAAGCTATGGTTTTCCCAGTAGTGAGGTATGGAAGTGAGAGCTGGACCATAAAGAAGGCTGATCGCCGAAGAATTGATGCTTTTGAATTATGGTGCTGGAGGAGACTCTTGAGAGCCCCATGGACTGCAAGAAGATCAAACCTATCCATTCTTAAGGAAATCAGCCCTGAGTGCTCACTGGAAGGACAGATCCTGAAGCTGAGGCTCCAAGACTCTGGCCACCTCATGAGAAGAGAAGACTCCCTGGAAAAGACCCTGATGTTGGGGAAGATGGAGGGCACAAGGAGAAGGGGAGGACAGAGGACGAGATGGTTGGACAGTGTTCTCGAAGCTATGAACATGAGTTTGACCAAACTGCGGGAGGCAGTGGAAGACAGGAGTGCCTGGCATGCTCTGGTCCATGGGGTCACGAAGAGTCGGACATGACTAAACGATTAAACAACAACAGCAACAACAACACCTCACCACTACTGAATCAGTGTGTGGGGGGGGGTTCCTTATGCTCTTACCCAGGGGTCGGCAACCTAAGGCCCAAGGGCCAAAAGCGGCCCACGGGGGTTGTTTAACCGGCCCACGAGCCGCCCCCCAAACCGAGCCACCTGCTTGGCGTGTCCCCATGCATTGCACTAAAATGGCACAGCATAGCGCAGGGACTTGTTTCCGCAGGCACCAGAAATCACGACTGCGAGGGCGCCGGAAATTGGGGGCACGCGTGCGATCCAGCCCACAGAGGCGTCTGCGCTGGAGTGAACCGGCCCAGGCGAGGTAAACCTTGCCGACCCCTGCTCTTACCTAAAGAAAATGCAATGCAAAGCAGTACAACTGACCCAAAGCAATCCTTGCCCATTTTGGCTTCAGGGGAGAGGGAGCTCCACTCCCTATCCCTAGAGGCCTGTTCAGGAAGAGAAGCGGATTCTGCTCACATGGCACATTATTAAGAGGCAAACGCGGCAGGCAAGCCTTCAGTTCCAGAAGGTTTTGAAGTGAGCATCTCCTTCCAAAAGAGTCGAGAAAAGGATCTGAGTCAGTGCTGAAAATGACTCATCTATGGCGTACAGATTTCTCCGCCTAACTACAGACAGATGAGCTTGACCAGTAAAAAAAAAAACTATTTTTTTCTGGTAATGATAGGTTACAGAGCATGCAAGAGGAAGCAATTGGAGGACATTTTTGTTATTACACAGAAGCATATTCTCACCAGATTTCAAAGGCAATTTCTGAAATCTCAGCCTACACCAAGTTAAGGAAATAAAGTCATCAAGTGGCGCTTTCTACTGGAGTATTTGGTATCCGAAAGCATTCCCCCCCCCCTCTTTCTTCCTAGTAAAACATTTGTACTAGAATAGACGTTTTCACCTCCTTTGCAGCAGTGGCTCAGCTTCCTTATTAACTTGAACTTCCAAGCACAGAAATTCAGGTATTTCACCTGAAGCATTGAAGCTAAGGAATGCACACGGCAGATAGTTAACTCTTTATGGTCAAAGACACCACAGTTGTTTCTATAGCTCTGGGTGGCTACATGCACCAACCTAGTGTCTGGGCAGCTATTTCCAGTTCTGGGCCCTATGGAGAAGTTGCAGCAAACACTCCACCTCCACCAGTTCAAGTTTTTGTGAAATATGCAGGGATTTGTGATATGTAAAATGAACCATGGAAAGAGAAGGGAAGTCGTTGATATCTTAAGGATATAAAAAGAGTACCGTATTTTAAATAGTAAAACAGAAAACAATAAAAAATTATAAAAAAGAAACATTGCCCACCACTGAAAATCTGCAATGCAAATATGGCAGGAAGAACTGTGTGTGCTCATCCTCACACAAGGCCACCAAGAGGCCTAAGCCTGGCCAATTTGCCACATGATATGTGTCTGAATTGCCCAGAATCCCCTGCAATGCTTGAGGGGGTCCTTAGCATATGAGACACTACAGAAAGTTTGAAAACCAGGTGTATTCGTTGCAGCATCATAAAGACATCACAAACAGGTTCAAAGCAGTGTTTCTGCTACGGTTGTGGAACTGGCGTCATCATGAAGCCAGTTTCTGTGTCACAACATTGTTTTATTTGACCAGGAAGCACTGACTAAGTGACCTGTTTCTCATAAGAAAGCCTATGTATGTGTTTGTGGTGGGGTGGGGTGGTGGTGGTGGAGAATCAAAGCCCGGTGAGGCAAGTAATATTCAACTTTCAAAAACAAAGCACCAAACCCCAGCATTTGTCATCTGTCTGGAGAACGTGCACTGACAGGTTGGTGTGTTGGTGAGGGAAGCAAATATAATGCCAAGAAAGGGGACCAAATCAATTTGCCTCAAAGAAGGTCTTCTCTAGTGCCCCAGCCAGCTGTGTCTCCCCAAATCATGGGATGTGGAGGAAACCCTGCTCTGCAGGTCTTAAAAAGTAGGCAGGGTTATATGGGAGGAGCTGGTCCTTTAGCTACTTTGGGCTCAAAGCATTTTAGGTCTTTAATGAATTGTGTCCAGAAACCTACTGGAAGCCAGTGCAGCTGTTATAAATGGACGTGACCTTCTCCCATGAATACACCCAACAAGGCTTTCTCTCTCAGTTTCATAAAAGCTGCTGATATTCTGAATCAGTTCTGGGAAGCAAAAATAGACTGGTCGAAGACTAACAAAACGAAGCCTAATCAGGAAGAACAAAGGCCGTCAACTGATCTGGAAGCAGAGGTTCAGCCTGTCTTGTATGTCATTGTGTTCCCCTCAAAATTAAACGTTTCTGGTCTGGGAGTGCTCTTGGATACTCCAGTAGAAGTTATGGCCAGAGATGCTTAGGTCCAGCATCTAAATAAACCCACTGCTAAGAAGATCAGACTTGGCCACAGTGAGACATGCCTTTGGTTACCTCTAAATTAAATAACTGCAATGTGCTCTGTGTCGAAGAATATTTGAAATGTGGTGGTGTGACAGCCTTGCTCAACTGAAGGTCTAAACACTTCAGGTCCAGAATACATACCTAAAAGAATATCGTTTCCCATGGAAGCCTTCTTGCTCCTGCAATTAGCCTTTCCCAGAGCTAACGGCAGTCCAGCAGGAGTACGCTACCAAAAACAATTGTTTTTCTTCTCCAGCATGTTCTCTAAGCTAGTTTACACAATCACAGAAGCAATATCCCAGTTCCTAAGTAACCGGCGCATTATACAGAATCTCTCGCAATACAGATATTATAGTGCCACCTGTTAAGAGCTGAGCAGCCACTTTCAGATTATTAGACTCACTCCTATCTTTTATGTATCCATGCAAAGCAGGAAACTGTTCTAATGGAATAGGATAACCAGCCGTTTCTTACTTACTATATGCTTGTGAAACATGGACCACTTAAAAACGCCATCTCCAACTCCTCAAAAGATTCCATCACTTGGGAAGACAGGCAAACTAATGCCAGTGTACTGGAAGAAGCAAAGATCACTAGTGCCGAAGCAATGATTCTTCAACATCAACTTCGTTGAACTGATCATGTTGTGCGGATGCCTGATTATTTATCGCCTTCCAAAGCAACTACTCTATTCCGAGCTTAAAAATGGAAAGCGTAATGCTGGTGGTCAACAAAAGAGGTTTAAAGACTCTCTGAAGGCAAATCTAAAAAATGTAGTATAAACGTCGACAACTGGGAAACACTGGCCTGCGAGCGCTCCAATTGGAGAACAGCCTTTACCAAAGGTGTCATGGGTTTTGAAGATGCTTGAACTCAGGACAAAAGGGAGAAATGTGTTAAGAGGAAGGCACGCTTGGCAAACCCTCACTTTGATCAACTCCTGCCCAGAAACCTATGTCCCCACTGTGGAAGGACGTGTGGATCCAGAAGTGACCACAGTCACTTACGGACTCACTGTTAAGACCGTGTTCATGGAAGACAATCTTACTCGGCTACAAGTGATTGCCAAAGAAAGAAAGAAGAAGGGGGATACTAAATCTGGTGGGGGACATGTCGTTCTCCATCTGGGGTACTTTGTCCAGCTTTGGTCCACAGTCTGCATTCAACTTTCATCTGAGGCTCCTAGAAGCTGTCAGCATGTGACAGCGGCCACAGCGCAGGAATGGCTTCAACCGGGCAGCTAAACCAGGACAGGATAGCCAAGTTAGGGACTCGCTCTGCATACAAAGACAGGCTCTGGCGGATTGAGTGGACAGGACCATTTGTGGGTCACAAAGGTAGTTTCTGCACATGCTGTATAGGAAAGTAAGGTGCAGCAACCTGGGAAGGCAGCCCATCTAAGAGAAGGAAAACTCTGACCCTAAATCTCTGTTGCTTTGCAAGGGATATGTTTGGGAGAAGAAAAGGAGAAGAAGTAAACCCTACAGAAATCCAAAGCAGAATATCTAAGACGGTTGGAAGGCACCTTGTATGTCTCCTTCCGCCAACTCCTGTGGCCAAGCAGGTGCCAAACGTGTTGTTCTGCTTTCCTGTGGACCACATCAGCGAGGCTTGGAACGGGGTGTTGTCATCTGGGCAGTCCAGGACCTCCAGACACAGTGCCTAGGCTTGTGCCTCAGGGAGGGTCACTCTGCCAACACAACTGTTGACTTCAGCCCGAAATCTTGTGATGAAGGGCAGTACAATCAATCGATCAATCAATCACGATTTGGAACCAGCTTCAAACCTTGATTCCGTGATATCAAAGGCAACCTAACACTGTACAACAGTTAAATGGAGGGGGGAGGTGGAGGAAGCAGTTTTGAAGTCAATCTATGTTACATATAAGATAGATTTACTTTCCTCGAACAAAATTCTTACATATGCTCAACTCAGAAATTTTAAATGGGAGTAATTTTTCAGTGCACACCCCTCAGGCATTTTTTTCCTGTAAGGCAAGGTGCTATACTGGCAACTGGGATGTGGGGAAGTATTGTTTTTAGTGTGTTTACAATCAATTGAGCCAGTGAATTGCAGTGCAATTACGAATCGGGGGCAATTACTAATGCGAATCCTTAGAAAATGCCAAGCTATGCAATTTTCTTGCTACTAGGAGTCACGTGTGCAAAAGCCAGCACAGCAGCGTCAAGTGAAAATGCAATGTTTCCTGTTGAAGAAAAAATTGCCACCTTTCATTGATCAGCAGCCTTGATTGGCTCAGAATATTATAGAGACCTCCTGATTTGGAACAGGTTAACTCATTCCTCTCAGCTTTGGCTACACCCAAATTGTTTTTCAGATTGCTTTTGATTTTGGAATAGCTTCTCAGAAGGAGTGCCATCGGTCCAAATGATGCAAGTATCCTGTTCTCTCCCCCACCCCTTTTTAGTTCCCGACTGCTGTTAAGTAATGTAGGACTACCTTAGGTATGCTTACCCAGAAGGAAGCATCATTGACTTCAGTGGGACTTACCCCCAAGTAAGTGCATCTAGGATTGCAGCCAAAGACCTTTGGCAATGGGCAAAAGCTACTCAACACACAATTAAGCGGCTGACAACCCATCCAGCTTCCTTGGTTACACCAAGATATTTCAGGAATGCATTAGGGTGCCAACTGCTTGTGTATCACAAACCTAGGAGCACAGAAAAGGTGAATCCAGATAACTCAAAGGCTTACAATAAAACATGGGAAACGAGACGTTTAGAAAATGCTTCAGGGTTGAAGAAGCACATTGCCTAGCAGGTTTTGTTTGTTTGTGGGTTTTTTTTTATAAAAATAAAGGTAAAGGACCCCTGGATGGTTAAGTCCAGTCAAAGGCGACTATGGGGTTGCGGTGCTCATCTCGCTTTCAGGCCAAGGGAGCCGGCGTTTGTCCACAGGCAGCTTTCCGGTCATGTGGTCAGCATGACTAAACTGCTTCTGGCGCAACGAGATACCGTGACAGAAGCAAGACTGCAACGAAATGCCTTTTACTTTCCCACCAGGGCGGTATCTCTATATCTACTCGCACTGGTTTGCTTTCAAACTGCTAGGTTGGCAGGAGATGGAACAGAGCAACAGGAGCTCACCCCATCATGGGGATTCGAACCGCCAACCTTCCAATCGGCAAGCCCAGGAGGCTCAGTGGTTTAGACCACAGCGCCACCCGCGTCCTTCTGCTGCCTAGCGTGCAGCTTTAAGCATCAGCAGTACGCATTTAATATATTTTAAACTCCTTAGAGGTTGTCTTACCTACCATCAAGTGGTATATATAAAATTTGTTTTAAAAAATAAAAATAATTCAAGTCTCATTGCTGCTGACAGGAGCTTGACTTCACCGGGATCAGGGCCCAAGCATTTTACTACCATTTATATCATCTTCATTATATTAAATGAGATATTATTATGTATTAAATGATATTTTCATCCGCAGATCTCAGCATAAAAATACAAGATGAATTAATACAAGTTCTTCCAAAGAAATTAAACCCAAGTACATGGTAACACTGATTACAAATCAGACACCAACCGATTAGTGTCCGTTATACCTAACAAAGAGATACTGAAGATATTAGTTGTGCAATTCATAAAAGCAGCCCATATCTCATTGCATCACCTTTAAACCTACAATTTAACATTTACCCATCTTAACCTAGTTTTTGTTGCATTCGTACACAAACACACACAGAACCTTTACTATGAAGAGGGGAGGAAACCCTCCAAGTCAGTGGGTCCATCTCCTCAGAGATAACACAAACTGGGTGGTACTAGACTAGAAACATGAGAGACATGGGTTCAAATTCCCACATCCCTCACTGGGGTGACCTTGGGCCAATCGCTGTCTCTCAGCCCAACCGACCTCACAGGGCTGTTGTGAAGAAAACATGGGGAGGAAGACACCCTACACACCACTTTGAACTTCCTGGAGGAAATAACGAGATAATGCAACAGTGAAAATAATAACAATACTCATCAGCCCTGCTACCCGCCCTCAAGTGTTTTTTGCCTGCCAGGAATGCATCCCTGAACCGCAAACATGTTTCTAGCTTGCCTGGATAAGGGCAAGGAGAGATGTGTCTCTCTGTAGAAATATCTGACTCCTGCATAGCTGGAAAGTCACCTAAAGGAGGAGTTGCATCTGTTGCTCAACCCACTCTTTGCCTCTGGCCACAATGCACCACAGAAATGGGTGCATGAAGGAACATGGCCCTCAAGTCAAAAAGGTTCCCATCCCTCGTAGAACCTGATTTGTCTCATTGACTCGTGGGAGGTGCTTCCACGAAAGAAAAGTCTGAGACTCAAGATCTCCCCTTGGACGCAATGCTGCTGTCTTCCCAAAAAGTTTCAGAACCCACCGACTTCACTGAACGCCACCAACGGACAATGGAGTCTAAACATGCATACACAAGCACACTTCCTTTCATTGTTATTATCAAAATCTACCCTTTTCAGAGCAATGCTACGCCGAAAGTTTGATATTTCCGTTTTCCTTACGGCTGTTCGTCAAATTGTGCCGCCTCGTTGGAGATACTCAAACATACCCAGCATTGATTATTTCACTAAATGCCAAACAGACAATGCGTCTTTATGAGGAAGAGCAGAAGCAAGGCAAATAAGCAATTATTGATTCAGAGGATTTTGCGAAAAGAAAGATTCTTTCACCAACTCAAAACAGGGAGAGTTTTGAGCATGGGCTTGATTTTTGTTTTTTAATCTCGGGCACAAAGACTTTCTCTAGGTCTTTACAAGCAAAGTTTCAACACAGACCAGATATGGAGAGTTAACAAATGATGATTCACAGCACCAGTCACACTTTACTCATGTATAAAAACGAGCAATTCAGCCATTCAGGGAGCAGCAGATACGGGAGGCAAAAGGTTTGTGTTTTTAAAAACAGACGCCTTATTTAGAAATGAGCTTCTGATTCAGTACTTCCCTTATGACCCGTGTTTTGGCCGGGTCTCAATACTTCTATTTATCGAACGGCAAGCCCAACGTCATTTGCCTCCACCCATTCCCCAAAACACAAGACTCAGAAGTCAGGCGACAGGTCAAAGTGTACGAAGGCGGCCGTTTTAGAGGCAGCAAATGAGCCTTTTCGGAATTCACTTCTGCTTCAAGTTCCAGAGGTCGTAAGGAAAGATTCTGCCTCACGTTTGGTTGAGAAATACAAGTTAAGGGCAAGCTTTCAGTGCATGGATGCAGTTCCTCCTCACCACAGAAATGGACCGTTGGTGGGTTAGGGCCTTCACTGATATTCTCATCTTATGATTTAAGAACCCAGCTGTGAATTAAAGGAGTAAGCCAGGGTTTTCTGAAAGGTGTCTGGGGTTCCAGATCAGCCATTTCTTCCCCCAGCAAGAAAAACTGTCTCTCATGGGTGGTATTCAACCAAGATGTTCCACCAATGCAATATTTCAGCATGCATAACAGATCTCCCTTCCTACAACCTCCCTAAATCTACTCCAGAGGGTTGCAGGAACCTCCAGAACAGTGTGTGTGTATATATGTGTGTGTGTGTGTACACACATGCGCGCGCACACACACACACACACACACACACCCCGACCGTATTTTTTGCTCTATAAGACTCACTTTTCCCCTCCTAAAAAGGAAGGGGAAATGTGTGTGCGTCTTATGGAGCGAATGCAGGCTGCACAGCTATCCCAGAAGCCAGAACAGCAAGAGGGATTGCTGCTTTCGCTGCGCTGCGATCCCTCTTGCTGTTCTGGCTTCTGAGATTCAGAATATTTTTTTCTTGTTTTCCTCCTCCAAAAACTAGGTGCATCTTGTGGTCTGGTGCGTCTTATAAAGCGAAAAATACGGGTATACACACACACACACACACACACACACACACACACACACAGGGTTTGAAATATTACTGTTAGCTTAGTTGCTGCAATGGATTTCTTTATTATTATGTTTCACCGTACAGTGGTACCTCGGGTTAAGAACTTAATTCGTTCTGAAGGTCTGTTCTTAACCTGAAACTGTTCTTAACCTGAAGCACCGCTTTAGCTAATGGGGCCTCCTGCTGCCGCCGTGCCGCCGCCACACGATTTCTGTTCTCATCCTGAAGCAAAGTTCTTAACCCAAGGTAATATTTCTGCGTTAGCGGAGTCTGTAACCAAAAGCGTATGTAACCTGAGGTACCACTGCAACTGGGGTTTTTTTACTGCATGACCCAACCTACCCCTCTGTGAGAGGAAGGGTGATATAAATAAATAAGTATTTCCACCCTGGAGCACAGTATGGAAAGATTGGGAGTGCTGTTTCTTTGAACCGCAGAAGGAATAAGAGTCTTCTGGAAAATGTTTAAAAGTACTCCCCCCCCCCCAAAAAAAAAACCACCCAGAGTCCTTTCTGTTGGGGATAATTCAGACTGAAATCCCCAGGTGCCAAAAAAGGTTGTTTATGTATGCTACTACTGTGCCCTGTGTTTTGTTAGCCCAAAAATGGAAAATGAGCCAAGTCCCAACCAAAGAAGAATGGCAACTTAAGTTGACAGAATATGCACAATTCACAGACTTAACATATAGAATAAGAGAACAAGAACAACACACGTTTAGAGAAGATTGGAAAATGTTTATTGAATATATGGGAAACAATTGTGTACAGCTGAAAACGCTGGCAGCATTAAGATAAATCCAACAGTGTAAACAAGTTTTGATGGATGCAATAATACAATACAGTGGTACCTCGAGTTACAAACGCTTCAGGTTACAAATTCCCCTAACCTGGAAGAGTTCCCTCGAGTTGAGAACTTTGCCCCAGGATGAGAATGGAAATCGTGTGCCGGCGGCGCAGCGGCAGCAAGAGGCCCCATTAGCGAAAGCACGTCTCTTGTTAAGAACAGTTTCAGGTTAAGAACAGACCTCCAGAACGAAATAAGTTCGTAACTAGAGGTACCACTGTACTGAATGATTTAGTTTTTGTAAAATATTTTCAAAAAAAAGGGATAGAAGGAGGCATCTTCTGGGCCACCAGGTGATGCCAAGCAAGCCATCATTCAATCTCATCCCTCTATTCAGTCTCCTGAGAATAACAGCGACCTACTTTGCAGGGCTGTTTTAAGGATGGCTGAAGTGAATACCAAGTGCTTTGAGCTCACTTGGTTAGAGTGTGGTGCTAGTAGCACCACACGTTCGTGTGTTCGATCCCCGTATGGGCTAGCTGCATATTCTTGCACTGTGGGGGTTGGGACTAGATCAGGCAAACTAAGGCCCGTGGGCCAGATCCGGCCCAATCACCCAGTGGCGTAGCGTGGGGGGTGCAGGGGGGGTCGGCCGCACCGGGCGCAACATCTGGGGGTTAGGGGGCGCAAATCCACGGGTTAGGGGGCACAAATAACTTGCCTTGCCCCGGGTGCTGACAACCTACGCTACGCCACTGCAAACACCTTCTAAATCCGGCCCATGGATGCTCTGGGAATCCGCATGTTTTTACGTGAGTAGAATGTGTCCTTTTATTTAAAATGCATCTCTTGGTTATTTGTGGGGCCTGCCTGGTTTTTTTACATGATCAGAATGTGTGCTTTTATTTAAAATGCATCTCTGGGTTATTTGTGGGGCATAGGAATTCGTTCATTTTTTTTCTTCAAAATATAGCCCAGCCTCCCACAAGGTCTGAGAGACAGTGGACCGGCCCCCTGCTGAAAAAGCTTGCTCACCCCTGGACTCTATGAACCTCAGGGTCCCTTCCAGCTCCACAATTCTATGATTCTAAGAGTTAAACACCAAAGCTAATATTTTTTATCACGCCAACTTTTTTTAATAATAACAATAAAAAATTCAAACCCGTTCGCTCCAACCTAAGTCTCAGAAGACAACTGAACCCACTGCTTCTAATCAGGAATCAACAGAACTAAAACCTCAGTCACCATGCTGCAACATAGCAGGTCTGCTTGATCAGATGAGATATTCTTTAGCCCAGCACCCCATAGTGACCCATAAGGTGTCTCAGGATATGGTCACAATAGCACTTTCCTGCTCTGTAGCAACTGGAATTTGAAGGCATACTGCTTCTCAGCCTCAAGAGGAACTTGTTGTTATTGACAATATCATCCTCCATGAAACTGTTTAATCCTGTTTTAAAGCCATCTAATTTGGGGCCATCACCATATTTTGTGATGGCTGAGAGAAGGCATGAAGGGAACAAAGAAGATGTCCCATTTAAATGTTGTCTTCTCAGTCAGGATGGAATTGTCCCATCTTCCGCTTCTCCCATACGTACTCTCAGAAGTGGGTTTTTTGCTGTCACAGCAAGTTCAGTACATTACAAAAACTCTTTCTCCCAATTCCTTTCCCTGCGGCCTTTTTTCAAGCCCATTCAGTAACATAGGTAAGTCAGCCTCCAAAGTTTCCATTGCAAAACAGATAGCCTGGAAAGGAGAGAATGTAGTTTTAAAGCTACCTATTTATGGATAGATAAGATGTCTTTTTCTGCCTTTCATCATCATGTCTCAGGGCAGGTTGCAATAATATAATACTGTGGTACCTCGGGTTAAGTACTTAATTCTTTCCAGAGGTCTGTACTTAACCTGAAACTGTTCTTAACCTGAAACACCACTTTAGCTAATGGGGCCTCCTGCTGCCGCCGCACCGCCGGAGCCCGATTTCTGTTCTTATCCTGAAGCAAAGTTCTTAACCTGAAGCACTATTTCTACGTTACCAGAGTGTGTAACCTGAAGCGTATGTAACCTGAAGCGTAGGTAACCTGAGGTACCACTGTACAGTAATTAATAATAATAAAAAATACAGCTAAAGGAACAAGTAAAACCATTCCAGTAAAAACAGAACAGTAGGCACATGGTGTTAAGAGAAAAAATGGATTTAATGCAGAACTGGTTTGACAATCTGCATCAGAGAATTAAGTGGGCAAGAAACAGGGCAAGACAGACAAATTGTGTGGGAACAGCAAAACAACTGCACACACAGAGGATTGAAAGCTAATTAAAACTCACCCCCGGTTGAGTGATCAAAGCGAGTTAATCTAATTAAACTGTTAGCCAGGGGTTTATGGTGCTGACCCTCATATCTGAAGCTACCCCACAGGAAAGAATTGGATGGCACACACTTTGTGAGGTTTACATGACCCCATGTCCACCTATCCTGCCAGCCAGCAGAAGGGCTGAAAGCAAAACTGTGAGGGGAAGATTGATGAGAACAGCACTGAAGTGAAAGGTGCAGAAGAAGAACCTCGGTGGGGAACAGATGCTTCTGCCCCGCAAAGGTTTATAAGGTTTAAAATGTATTCCGAGGAAGCTTGGGCTGCAGATGATGAGCACTGGTTGCTCCCAGCAAAGGTGTACTATTGCTGTCCCAGGTGTGCAATAAAGACAAATGTGGATCATTGTGCTGTTAGTGTGGGGATTCTCTGCAAGTGACCCCAGGATGCCACTTTAACGACAAATAATCTACAGCAGGGGTAGGCAACCTAAGGCCTGGGGGCTGGATGCGGCCCAATTGCCTTCTCAATCCAGCCTGTGGACAGTCCAGGAATCAACGTGTTTTTACATGGGTAGAATGTGTGCTTTTATTTAAAATGCATCTCTGGGTTATTTGTGGGGCACAGGAATTCATTCATTAGTTTTTTTCAAAATACCGTATTTTTCGCTCTATAAGACGCACCAGACCACAAGACGCACCTAGCTTTTGGAGGAGGAGAACAAGAAAAATAATATTCTGAATCTCAGAAGCCAGAACAGCAAGAGGGATCGCTGCGCAGTGAAAGCAGCAATCCCTCTTGCTGTTCTGCCTTCTGGGATAGCTGCGCAGCCTGCATTCGCTCCATAAGACACACACAGATTTCCCCTTACTTTTTAGGAGGGAAAAAGTGAGCCTTATGGAGCAAAAAATACGGTATAGTCCAGTCCACCACATGGTCTGAGGGACGGTGGACCGGTCCATGGCTGAAAAAGGTTGCTGACCCCTGATCTACAGCTAATGTACCCACTTCTAAGAGTCCATTGAAAGAACAATTGCCTCTTGATCTAAAAGGCCAGCATCCAGATCCAGCAATGGGCATTTGTGACCACAACATCCTATCTCCTTGATGTCGAGGTATATAACTAAATAAAGGACCCCCTGGACGGTTAAGTCCAGTTAAAGGCGACTATGGGGTTGCAGCGCTCATCTTGCTTTCAAGCCTAAGGAACCGGCGTTTGTCCACAGACAGCTTTTTGGGTCATGTGGCCGGCAGGACTAAACTGCTTCTGGCGCAACAGAACACCGTGACGGAAGCCACAGTGCACAGAAACTCTATTTACCTTCCCGCCGCAGCAGTACCTATTTATCACACACATGGGAAAAGGGGGGCGCTGTGGTCTAAACCACTAAGCCTCTTGGGTTTATCAATCAGAAGGTTGGCGGTTTGAATCCCCATGAAGGGGTGAGCTCCCGTTGCTCTGTCCCAGATCCTGCAAACCCAGCAGTTCGAAAGCACACCAGTGCAAGTAGATAAATAGGTACCGCTGTGGCGGGAAGGTAAACAGCGTTTCTGTGCACTCTGGTTTCCATCACAGTGTTCCATTCCACCAGAAGCGGTTTAGCCACATGACCCAGAAAGCTGTCTGTGGACAAACGCCGGCTCCCTCAGCCTGAAAGTGAGATGAGCACTGCAACCCCATAGTCACCTTTGACTGGACATAACCGCCAAGGGGTCCTTTACCTTTACCTTTTATAACTAAATCAATGAATGATTACAAAAATAGGGCCACACCCAACAGATGCACACCATTTACACTTAGGCGTTCAAGAACGATGTCAAAGTCATTAGTCTACAGTTGCAGCTGCTCCCTTTCTCTCTCACACAAGCTTCCCTCTTTTGAATGACCTGTGTAGGACATGACTCAAAGAGAAAGTTGGCACCCGGAGTGTCCTATTTTTAGCAACGCACAAGGTTTGTTTGGGCAAAGCTGGATAACAAACTAACGCTCCCAACGCCCAAAAGGAAATGAAAGAATACAACAGTCCTCAGCCATGATGAAATCAGCCAAAATCTTCAGAGGAAGGCAGATAATGGTCTTTTTCATACAAACCAGTAAGCAATAGCATCAGTGAACAGGAAGAACCACCCTCAAAACCTCAGGTTTCAGGCTATTGAGTTAGACGAAACAGTAATTAAATAAATGTACTAAGTCAGAACATGGAACGTCTTGAGAAGAACGCCTCAGTATTTCCTCTCGTACGAAGGCCAGTACAGTGGTACCTCAGGTTACATACGCTTCAGGTTACATACGCTTCAGGTTACAGACTCCACTAACCCAGAAATATTACCTTGGGTTAAGAACTTTGCTTCAGGATGAGAACAGAAAGTGTGCTCCAGCGGCGCGGCAGCAGGCCCCATTAGCTAAAGTGGTGCTTCAGGTTAGGAACAGTTTCAGTTTAAGTATGAACCTCCAGAACAAATTACAGTAAGTACTTAACCCAAGGTACCACTTTACACATATAAACAAAAGTGACGATAATCGCAATCGGCACATAACCACTTTGTGAAAAAATTATCGCAAAACAGCAATCACGAATGGCGTTCGTTCCATGCTAACAAGGCAATCAAAGGATTGGTGATACATTTCTGGTTGGAAACTTCTAATACTCTTTACCTTCAGATCCCAGGCCTGCAGGGCTTCACTTCTGAAATTCATTCCCCAAACTCAACAAATCTCAATATGGTGTAAGTGAAGTTGCTCATTTCCTGTTCCCTCACCAATTTCTTAAATTTCCTCCTCCCACCACACACCCACTTAGGAAATTTAAGTTGTAGCTTACAGGGCCATTTACAGAATATAAATATCCATAAGGAAACTGTTGTTGTCTGCTTCTTCCATAAAGCAGTTTTTAAATATACATCCTACATCTGCATTCTGAAGTGGTACAGGAACAGTTTTTTTCATATGATGCTCCATTTATGTAGGCAGGCCAAAGTCATAATCCAAGATACAGATTACTGTTAGGGGAACTTTTGTTCCAGCACAAGTCTTCTCAATCACCCGATTCGAATGTGATGCTAAGCTGCTGTTTCATGTTATGTCTCTGGCTTGTGTGCTCTCCACCCTCTCTGTTCTTCTGGTGGAACCACAAGTGGTGTTTTCATTTGACCACAGTTTACTGTTACACCCTAAACTGTGGTTAATATTAACAAGGGTTTGTTAAAACAAGCCAAACTCTGTAGATCCTAGTTTGAAGTTGGCTTGTTTCAGTAAGCCATAAGCAAATACTAACCACAGTTTTGTCTACGTTTGGACATAACACAGAATTGAAGTTAATTAAAAGTAGACACAAAAGCTTTCAATATCCTTGTTGTGGGCAAACTAGAGGAATGGAGGAGCACCTAAGCCTTAGGCTTGTTCATGTTAACACTAAACCACAGTTGATGTTGTGTTGCCACGCAGCCATAATGTTCCCCCACCTCCCCATGCAGTTTTAATACCAGCTAAATCCAGACTGGCATGTCAAAGTAACCTAAAGAAGGTAATTCAGTTTCCAGATAGCGTTTATGTACCTCACCCACAAAGCACATAAAATATAGATGAGAGTATGCATGCTTCACCCCCTCCATTTTTTAAAACACAACAGAAGTTTGGATTCTGATCTGATTAGAAGCAGCAAAACTACAAGCCAAAAATAACTGAATGGGGTCCAAAAAGAATCCTCAAGTGTCTCTCCTTGACATCAACTGGGAACATACCAAGAATCTGGATCACATTCTCCTTACTGTGGTTCAGAACTGGGAATGGGGTAGAAAATTCCCAGGATTTTCTGTTTGTTCACAAAGATGAAGTAACTTCAGGAAGGTGAAAATCACAGTATTAGTCTAGTTTTTACACGGCCAAACAGTGCGAGTCAATAGATAACAGGGCAAATCTGTCCCAGAAGACATGGGAAAGCCATTATTTTCTAGTTCCCTCCCTCCGGAATAAAAAGGGGGCAGTAAGGTCATACATAAATAGCTTTTGTCAAAATTAAGCTACGCTAAGGAGCTTAAGAAGATGGTGTATTTCATTTCAAATGATGTGCCACGTTTCTAGTTCCTTAGGAGGAAGCCAGGTGCAGGATGAGTGGGCATTTTTAAAGAACTGGTTAGCTACTAAAGAATACTGAAACAAGAAATACATTTTCTAGAAATAGGGAAATATCTCAGGAAAGTACAGAAACCATTTCAAAAGGGGAACCCAACGGCTTTGCCCGTTTCAAGGTAGAGAATAAAAAATGGGATCTACCTTCTAGTCATAATGCCATTGGGGTAAATGGGAGAGAGATGTACCAAGTCTGACATACACACACCCCTGCCCCATATGCCAGGGAGTTGCTCACATCAAATTAAGAAAAAAGGACTATTTTACAGCAAGACTAAGCTTACAGCACAAGTCTTACTCCTTGCCACAGCTGTTCAGAAGTGGGTCTCACTGATTTCTATGGGGTTTATTCCCAGGTAGGTCGGGCTACGATTGCAGCCCCAGTCACAAACCTGTAGCATTCGGTGCCTGTTCTGTATGACTGCTACTACGTCGGTGTATATGGGACTTTATAGATTCAGGAGCAAAACCACACAGCAAGCACCAGACACTCAACATTTCAATAACAAAGGAAAGTAATGTTTTAGTATCTAAAACTTACAGTGGTACCTTGGGTTAAGTACTTAATTCATTCCGGAGGTCCGTTCTTAACCTGAAACTGTTCTTAACCTCAAGCACCACTTTAGCTAATGGGGCCTCCTGCTGCCACCGCGCCACCAGAGCATGATTTCTGTTCTCATCCTGAAGCAAAGTTCTTAACCCGAGGTAATATTTCTGGGTTAGCGAAGTCTGTAACCTGAAGCGTATGTAACCCGAGGTACCACTGTATTCCATACATAAATGGTGAGTGCATTAAAAACACATTGTAAGCCTGGAGATTAGTCATGTTCCAGAAAAAAGGTTCTTTTCTCCGTGACGTGAAATAATTTCTACAAACACTGGTTCGCGAGGTAGGGGTAAGCAGAGAAAGCAGACAGGCATGCCCCCTCCTCCCTCTCTCTCTCTCTCACACACAAGCATCCTGGTATTCTTTTTGTTTTATTCCCCCAGACACTCTCATCTCTAGTCGTGTAGCTATTTGGCAAGCCAGTTCCGAAAGCCATTAACACACAAAAGCTATATTGTCTCCTAAACTGCACACTAAGCATCCGAGACATTCTTCCCATACAGTTGTCTTTACTGGACATATCGCACTAATGGATGGGCTTGCAACTTAATAGGGACTAGCCTGGATAAACAAGGCCGGTCGCTTCAGAATCTTATCTCTTTAAACCTTTCATCTCACGGTAAAACACTGCCCATCTTCCATAATCCTTTTGCTTGCTGTAGGTATTCTCCCGGACATCTAACAGGCAAGTGGGTGGGTTGTGGGATTATTATTAATAATATTATTATATTAATCTTTCCAGAAGCTCCTCCCCCAATGCCTTTAATGCTTTCGTTCTACATTCCTCAGTCCATTTGTGCGCTCTGAACCACATAACAAGCAAAGGACAGCAATCAGAGCTAACAGCTGAAGTTCAAGGAATCCTCGTCTCCTTTTAAACCTTAGTAGCTATTTTCATTCCTCAAGCCTAAATGGTATGTTTTACCCGGCGAAAACCTTTCCACACACTGTGGCAGGGAAAGAAGATTTCTCACACTGAGACAGACTGATCCCTGTAGGGGAGTTAAATCTCCAGGGACCTACCTTCTCTTGGGTCTGAGCTTCCTGAACACAGATTTGTCTTACTGTATGGAGAATGAGTTGCTGGCCCTGGTAGTCCGCTAAAACTTACGCTCATCACGAAGCCTGCCACCTCCCCCCCACCACTTGAGAAGGGGACAAAGTCTTCCCCCTAGATGCCATGCTGAGATCTAGAAACTCCCTCACTACTTCATTGCTATTTTGGAAGGAAGATCCCCTGCCTTTCTCCAAAGTCTTGAGGACAAGAACTCTGCCCAATGTTAGGCCTGGGCGATACACCAATATATCGCCCAAAACTGGTCTGAAGTCCATATCCTGATATCGGTTTCGAAATTCCTGACCTGGCAATATATCGCGAATCAGGAAGCCAGACAATGCGTCTACATAGCTCCATCCTTATTTCAAACATTGTGATATATCAGTGTATCGCGATGTTTAGCTGGTGATAGATCGCAATGTTGAAAACCAGAAATCGCCTAGCCCTGCCCAATGTTGCACAGAGCTCATCTCGCCAGATTAAAAGACATATTCACCAGTAGCAAGCTGATTGAGGACATTCACAGGCCCCTGTGTGGTCCAGAAGGGACATGAAATCAAGGATGGAAGGGTTCTGTCCTAGGAAGATCAGCACCTCGAATCTGGAGCCCTCCATGTCTCTTGCTGCAAAGTGGAATGTAAGAACTGCTTGACAGATCAGAAAAGTGGCCCATCCTGAGTTCACAGAGGACAATTAGATGACTACGGGAAGTCCATTAACAGGACTCAAGTGCAACAGCACTCTCCTCTCCAGACATCAGGGAAGAGCTCATGGCAAGTAACAGTCTTCCCACCCACAG
This sequence comes from Podarcis melisellensis, assembly GCF_964234715.1. Taxonomy (NCBI): domain Eukaryota; kingdom Metazoa; phylum Chordata; class Lepidosauria; order Squamata; family Lacertidae; genus Podarcis; species Podarcis melisellensis. Next base: position 76,836,359 of record NC_138539.1, read on the forward strand.
CGGATCAATATATCAGGAAGAGATCCTAGAAAGCTCATCACTGTAGGGAGTTCTACCTCAACACTTCCCCTAAAGGGGTGAAGAGAACAAGACCTGCCCTTAGGCAGGCAAAGGGGCTCGTTCCTGGACCACATCTCACCTGGCTTTTCCACCTCCATGGTCAAAGCGACTGAGTAGGCACTTAGCTGTAGGAGCTATGAAACTATTTTGTTTTCCCCACACCGCCCTTTTATAGTTGGAGCCAGACTCTTTAATTCATGGACCCAGGACAGTAGTTTGCTCCTATCTGCAGCCAACCTGGTGAAGAAATTGCTTTCTGACATGAGCGACCAGATTAAAGCCAGACATACATTATGTTCCTCTTAGTCAGACCAAATGCTGACATTTTCGTCGCATGCAAAAAGGGCAGCAGACAAACGCACACGTACCAATGTATCCTGTTCCTAACCTGCCCTTTCTACAAGGAGCTTCAGTCATTATCTCCTCAAGTTATCACAATCACGTAATGGAGCGAGCAGGACCCAACAACCAGGCCAAGCATGGCATAGTGGTTAAGAGCGATGGACTCGTAGTCTGGTGAACTGGGTTCACGTCTCTGCTCCTCCACATGCAGCTGCTGGGTGACCTTGGGCTAGTCACACTTCTCTGAAGTCTCTCAGCCTCACTCACCTCACAGAGTGTTTGCTGCAGTGGTTTTTTTCTGGGGGTACTCAAGGGTAAAAGGTAAAGGTAGGATCCGTGGACAGTTAAGTCCGGTCAAAGGTGACTAAAGGTATGCAGCGCTCATCTCGCTTTCAGGCCGAGGGAGCCGGCGTTTGTCCGCAGACAGCTTTCCGGGTCATGTGGCCAGCATGACTAAACCGCTTCTGGCACAAAGGAACACCATGACGGAAGCCAGAGCACACAGAAACACCATTTATCTTCCCGCCACAGCAGTACCTATTTATCTGCTTGCACTGGTGTGCTTTCAAACTGGGACAGAGCAACGAGAGCTCACTCCATCACAGGGTTTCAAACTGCCGACCTTCTGATCGGCAAGCCCAAGAGGCTCAGTGGTTTAGACCACAGCACCACCACCATTTTTTCCTAGAACAAAAGCACTGCAGCTAGTGGAATTTAAGACCCACCCTAACCTAGCACAAACACTAAAAAAGAAAGAAAGCCTGAAACACGTGTAATAATAAAAGCCCAACCCAAAAAGCCATCTGGTCTGGAAAAATCACAGTTCTTAAGACACTCATATTATTGAAAGGTGGGCTGGTGTCGCAGATACACTCCCACTAGCCAAAAGTCAGCTTGCATGTTCCCTACCTGGGTGCACTGACTCATTTCCACCCCCGTGGGAAAGAAAGCGTTGCCCACTTCCCCCAGCAACAAAAAAACAGAATAGCTCGTGCAGTCTAAAGGTGCAAACTGGAGTCTCTTTTTCAACCCAGGTTTTCCTCCCCTTCCAGTCCCCCCTTTTCTCCTTCTATAACAGTGAGCATCCAAACCAGAGCTGCAAGGAAGTCACCAGCACTATGAATCACTTCCTAGTCATGCAGCATTTTTCCTGAACAAAGTGATTCAGCTTTCCAGGGGCTGGAGCAAACTGAATCACAGTCCTTCTTCCTACCTACTTCCATTTAGAACTTCAAGTTTTGCTGCGTCAGAGAACTCCCTACCTATGCTTCAGAGAAAACAGGCTGGGCAGGGAGGGCAAAAATTGAGGGCCCTTAAGCTTTTGAATTAAGGGACGCGGGTGGCGCTGTGGGTAAAACCTCAGTGCCTAGGGCTTGCCGATCGCATGGTCGGCGGTTCGAATCCCCGCGGCGGGGTGAGCTCCTGTCTTTCGGTCCCAGCTCCTGCCCACCTAGCAGTTCGAAAGAACCCTTAAGTGCAAGTAGATAAATAGGTACCGCTTTATAGCGGGGAAGGTAAACGGCGTTTCCGTGTGCTGCTCTGGTGCCGGTTCGCCGGATGCAGCTTTGTCACGCTGGCCACGTGACCCGGAAGTGTCTGCGGACAGCGCTGGCTCCGGGCCTCTAGAGTGAGATGAGCGCACAACCCTAGAGTCTGTCAAGACTGACACATACGGGCATGGGTACCTTTAAGCTTTTGAATTATGGTGCTGGAGGAGACTCTTGAGAGTCCCATGGACTGCAAGAAGATCAAACCTCTCCATTCTTAAGGAAATCAGCCCTGAGTGCTCACTGGAAGGACAGGTCCTGAAGCTGAGGCTCCAATATTTGGCCACCTCATGAGAAGAGAAGACTCCCTGGAAAAGACCCTGATGTTGGGAAAGATGGAGGGCACAAGGAGAAGGGGATGACAGAGGATGAGATGGTTGGACAGTGTTCTCGAAGCTACCAGCATGAGTTGGACCAAACTGCGGGAGGCAGTGGAAGACAGGAGTGCCTGGCATGCTCTGGTCCATGGGGTCACGAAGAGTCGGACACGACTAAACGACTAAACAACAACAACAACACTTTCTTCTTTTTGCATCCCATTGAGAAAAACGGTACAATATGCAACAGAATCCTTCATTTTCACAATGCTTTTGATTGGGTCACTTGCCAGTAAGCAAAGTATCCATAGGAAAGACTCAAACTAGACGTTATCATGTGGGGAAAATAAGAAAACAGTTGCCAGTACAGATGATGGCAAATTTTGGAAGTGGGAGGTCCCATTATAAACTGAGCCTAAACCCCTCCTAAATTTTAGTTCTGACTTGCAATGGGTTGACTGCCAATTTCCCCATCCTTCTCAAGGAAAGAGGGATGGGGGACCGGCAAAGAGGGATAACTGGAGCCAATACAAACCTTGATGGTACAGTACGGCTGTTAAAGGTATTGCATTGTTGTAACTCAGATGCTATCTAATATTAAGATGCAGGGAGCTGTCATTAGAAAATTTGGAGTACAGTGGTACCTTGGTTCTCAAACGCCTTGGTTCCCAAACACCGAAAACTCCGTTTTTCGGAAGCTGAATGTCCAATGCAGCTGTCGGCTATTGTTTCCGGGGCGCCTGCACCAATCGGAAGCTGCTCCTTGGTTTTCGAACATTTCGGAAGTCAAACGGACTTCCGGAACGGATTAAGTTTGGCGCTTTTGTTTTTGCTATTTATTTTGCGCTTTTGTTTTTGAGACTTTTTTGGTTAATTTTTTTGTGTGTGACTGTGTGGAACCCAGTTCAGCTACTGATTGATTTGATTGTGTGACTGAAGAAATGGATAAAAGCCCCCCATCCAAACAATGACTATCATCAGTGCAGGTAAGAAAAAATAACAATTTTTATTTTTACCATCTACAATACTGCCTTATTTATTTTATAGTGCAGTGAACTGATTATTGCTTTCATTTTATGGCTCAACGGTTTCATTAGATGGTAAAATTCATGCTAAATTGCTGTTTTAGGGGTTCTTTTTAAAAGTCTGGAACGGATTGATCCGTTTTGCATTACTTTCTATGGGAAAGCATGCCTTAGTTTTGGAACAGACTCCTGGAATGGATTAAGCTTGAGAACCAAGGTTTCACTGTATAATGATGCAGGGCAAGAAACTCAGGTATATAAGCTAGGCGCCAAATGGCTCCTTAAATCAGGGTTGCAATCACCAAAATGGAATGCCTGGTTGCCATTTTGGGGCCGGACGACTCGAAAATCATATTTTTCAATACTTTTTGGTTCCTGAAATTCATTCTGATTGTGCAGATAAAACATAATGGGTAGAATTCTACAGGATGCATTGCTAATGTGTGAAAACAGTCAGCATCCAACGATCCCCAGATGGTGGAGACGGAGTCAGACACCGTGCATCTTTCACTTGGTCGCAAGTGGCTAAGTGCAAAATGTGCCTGGAGAATTTCGAACGTTGCACTGATGACAACCAGTTCTACTTGTAACATCGGAATCCCAAACCGCTATGCGTGACCTCAATTGATACCTAGAAATGAAGGAGATTGGACCTGGAACTTCTGCACACAAAGAAATGAGCTAGAGAGCTTCCCGATGACCATACTTTGGGGAGGGGGGGCGTTCTCCAGGTTCCACTATTGTCATTAGGAAAGGAGAATAGATGGTCACCTTTGGTTGACACATCAACCGCCCTTTCTTGGACAGAGAGAGCTTAGTGACTGTGGTCACACACTGAGAACTTTGCAACTGGAATAGTGTAATGAACTCTTGAGCATGGTTTGGAAGCTAGAGCTAGTTCAGAATGCAGTGGCTTTTCAAATTAGTTTTACAATCACATCTTCAACATACAACATAAAAACAAGATTCCAAAGGATCTCCTGGACTTCCCTCCTCCCATTTGTGGGTCCTATTGTTAGTCATTTCCTCCTGCATCTTTTATAATAATCCAAATCTTTTACATCATTATATCCAAAATCCACCATTAAACTTCAAGTGTTATTCCAATTCTACTGACAATTTTAACTGTTTACAATGGTTTTTAAGATAGAGAATGGGGAAATAATTTATCATTTATTAAAATTTTAGTCTTCCTGATTTCTGATTCTTCCGGTCATTTTTGCCATTTCGGCATAATCCATCAACTTAATCTGCCATTCTTCTCCGGACGGGACTTTATCTTCTTTCCATCTCTTGCTAATAACACACACGAACAACTTGGAACCAGGTGATTGAGTGGGACCACCTTCCCCAAGAGACACCTTTGTGGTCACCCAGATCATTAAAGGAGATTCTGCTAACTGTGCCCATCTAGAAGCAACATGGAAGCGGGTCTTTGTTATGGCCCCTGTTCTCTGGACAGCTCTCCCACCCAGGAGGAACCCTCTGCAGACACCTGAAGAAAAAGCAAGAAGCAATTTTCCATGTGGAGGAACATTCTGGGATGTGAGAACTTTCAGGCTGAAGAAGACATACAAGACCAGAACCAGGATGCGGATGAACATTAAGAGCCAGATGGATCACAACAACTAGCCTAGCACCCTCCTTCTCACCGTGGCAACCCCTCACAGTAAGAAACAGGCCCAAGCTCTGCTCTGAAGATCCAAAATGTCTTCCCATATTGGTAATGAAAACCACAACAGGTTTTTCTTCCTAAAGAGTTAATGTTTTTGGAAGGCATCCACACAGATATACACTTCCCAGAAATATAAAAATGAAGTGCTAATAATTCTCTGCAGGAGATTTCTGGTAAAACACAACTTGTCGTTTCAGAAGCATTAACAGAAGCACCATTTTATTTTTATATTTTGCCCCTCGCAGTTCTGACTCGCACACCAACCCCTGTTTTAATTAGGGATGGGGGAAAGCACCTCAAGCTTTCTAAATAATAAAAGTTACACAAAAAGAACTGGCTTTAGATTTCTGTTTAGAACTTAGAATTTCCTTGCTGAATCAAACACTAATTCCCACTGTATGACTCTAGATAGAGCGCCTTGCTAAGATTTCCTTGAGAAGCTCGTAAGGTAACATAATAAATAATAATAATAATAATAATAATAATAATAATAATACAATCAACACCAGCCCCTTGATGCAACCACCAATAACATTCTCTGACTCGTTGCAGCCACCAATTCCACGTCCCCCAATGCACCACCCATGTATAAGACTACCCCCAATTTTTAGCATGATTTTTGAAGGAAAAAACCTCATGATTTTTGAAGGAAAAAACCTTATAGACAGAAAAGTACAGTATTTGTTTGGGACTATTGTAACCAACAGTCACCGACAGAACTGAACAGTTGTGTACGCTTATATTTCCTGGGTAGGGATTGCTAAACTATGGTGAGCCATGCTCTGGTGCCCACTCAGTTGGACTACTGTAATGTAATACACTTGGGGCTGCCCTTGAAGATGGCTTAAAAGCTTCAGTCCATCCAAATGTTCCTGTGCATAGATGGGGCTGTGTAGCCCCAATTCTCAAAGAATTAATCTGGGTGCAAATCTGCTTCCAGGAGCAATTCAAAGTGTTAATCATTCACTTTAATGTCCTAATCAGCTTGGGATCCATATAGTTCATCCCATGTTTGTCCTGCTCATGCATTAAGATGTTCAGCTAAGGCCTTTCCCCAGGTTCCATCGCTTGCTGAACTGCAATACGTTCCCAAAAAGGAGAGGACCTTTCCTGAGATGGAACCTCAACTCTAGAACACTCTCCCATTGGAGGCTCAACTGGCAAAAATATTACAATATTTTAGATGCCAGGTTAAGATTTTCTTGCTTACTCGGGCATTTTAAAGGTGCTCCATTTGTCTTGCACACAGTGCTTGTTTTTTGCTGCTGCCTTTTAGCTTTTATTGTTTTATGATGAATCACATTTTGCTTCTACTGAATACTTATTATTGTTCACCACTGAGGGAATCTGTTGGGATGAAGAACCATTTAGAATTATTTCAAAAAGCTATCCAAGCCTTTCCTTGAAGAAGAAAAAGAGAGGTTAGAAATAAACTATGCAATACTCACATTCTCTAGTTGCGCAAGATGACTGCAAACCAAGCATGCAAGCAGCTGATCTACGTAGAGTTTCAACCAATGACCCACCTAACCTAGTACTACCCTATTATGAATGGAAGCAGTCCTCCAAGGTTTCAGGAACAGATTCTGCCCATTCCCACTTCCAGAGTGCCTTTAAACAGAGATGTCCGCAATTGAGCCTAAAAAGCATGTACCCCTCATTGAAGTACATGGTTCCTTGGTGTCTTCCCCGAGTATCAGGTCAGCAGTAGCCCTGGTCCTTTGCTGGAGTGGTGAATCACATGGGGGTACTTCACCCCAATGTAAGCAAGTGACCAAGTGCTCACTAGGCTAGAGAAAGATGGCTGAAAAACTCAACCTGCTGTAGCCCCACCCACTCCTCTTGTGATGCAACAGCCACATGGCTAGGCTCAAAACTCCACATGGTGATGTAACAGTCACATGACTGGGCTCATAAAAAGAAGGCTATGCTTTCCCATAGCTCCTCTCCCAACCCATCCCTTTTGCCACAAAGAGCCCGTTCAGGTGACAATCTGGCTCTACTCATGAGAAGCGTAGCCTTGGAGGACAGAAATCCCGCAAGATGGCGGCTTCTCCTCACTTCAGGAATTGGAAAAGTAAAATTACAAGGTGCCCAGTGACCTTATTTACACTCCAGATTAATGGCACTGCTTTTTTGTTCCACCCTTCCTCCATAGTTTAGGGTGGTACACTTGGGGCTGCCTTCACAGGTCTAACACAGCCGCATCCCAATTCTTGCCAGAGTTTTCTTACAAAATCACATGTTGGTATCGTCTGGGTGATCTTTCCCAGCTTCACAAACCAATTAGTTCCCCGGTATGTGTTTTGTCTGCGTTGACAAAACAATTAAGTGTCGTTCCTGAAGCTAGGAACAAATTTTGGGTTCAAGTGCTCTTCTCCTTCACTCGCATATCGGCTGACTTATCCTGGTTTGCTACCCAAGATTAAGCAATAATTCACAGTTCAGATAGTAACAGCAACCCTGGATTAATAAAAGTCAGGGATAAAGTTCCAGGACATGAGGTGGAGGATCATGTGAGAAGCACTTGGTCCTGATGCTTGTCTCCCACTACATAAACCATGGTTCATGAAGCTGCGATTGATCAAAATAATTGCTCCACCACCTCAAATCTCTCAAGACTTGTTCAACAGCAGTTTTGGTTTCTTACCATTTACTAGAAATCCCCAATTTGTTCGCACTAGTGTGACATTTCGTGGACACTTCTTTCTTGAGAATTATCGTTTTTGGTTGCACTTAGCACATCCCATTAGAATGTCCATTGATATACAAAAAAAATTCCCTGCACATTCAAGAAAGATTCCAGCATTATTCACACACCTGCAGCCTTTCGTTATAACGTGCTAGGAAGAACTCTAGCATGACATATGGCACCCTACTCTAACCTTCTCAGAATTTCCTGATTTTGAAATCTCTTCTAGAATTCAAGTAAGGTAAAGGGACCCCTGACCATTAGGTCCAGTTGCGGACTCTAGGGCTGCTACGCTCATCTCACTTTATTGGCCGAGGGAGCCGGCGTACAGCTTCCGGATCATGTGGCCAGCATGACTAAGCCGCTTCTGGAGAACCAGAGCAGTGCACGGAAATGCCGTTTACCTTCCCGCCGGAGAGGTACCTATTTATCTACTTGCACTTTGACATGCTTTCAAACTGCTACGTTGGCAGGAGCTGGGACTGAGCAACAGGAGCTTACCCCGTTGCGGGGATTCGAACAACCGACCTTCTGATCGGCAAGTCCTAGACTCTGTGGTTTAACCCACAGCACCACCCGCGTCCCCTAGAATTCATGTAACCAAGCGCCAAGTTGTCCTGTGACTAAAAGCCCACCCTTTATCTCCAAAAAGGCTCAAAAGCTCAGAAGAGTTGCAAGGACAGGAATATCATAGTGAACGGCAGATAACGTGTTGGTTGCATTTCTTATTTGGGCGGGTTAATTTCTGCTTTTTTGGCCCAAGTAGAAAATTCCATTTGTAGTTTAGAAGGGAATAAATCAGCAGATTGCAAAATGATGTACTGTATTAATATTCAACAGTGGAATTTGATGGCAGAGTGGATCTATGACATCCTGGTAATTTTAATTTCTTAGCAGTATCAAGGGTGACATGTTCAAAAAGATTCGATTTGGATAAATTGGAAACGTCATTTTTAAATACGGGAAAATATGTTCAGAACAACCATTCTAGGCACAGGAAGAGGCCAGAGAAAAAAGGATGTGGAACATGAGATCTTTGCCTTAACAAGAAAAGAGCCACAGTCAAAACTGAAACCTAATGAGAAATCAAAGGGGAGCTGAATCAAAGAATGCGAGAATGCTGCTTTGTGGGGAATTTCTAAAAGGCAGGGCGCAACCATGTAAACTGAAGAAAACAAAACAAAACTGGATGCCAGTGATTAGAATAAAAGAGGGAAGTGACATGAGAGTGACACACACACTTCTTTACCCAAAAAGACTTGAAATATAAATGTTTAGAACCCACCCTATTCTTGTGATTGTAATTTGTTTTAAACCATTTTTTGTGTTGTATTCTTTAAATTGTTGTAACCTACCCTTGGAAGTTAGGGTGGAGGACAGCTATTAAACTATTATTAACTAATAATACAGTGGTACCTCTGGTTAATGGGACATGGGTAGCACTGTGGGTTAAACCACAGACCCTAGGACTTGTCGATCAGAAGGTCGGCAGTTTGAATCCCCACGATGGGGTGAGCTCCCGTTGCTCAGTCCCAGCTCCTGCCAACCTAGCAGTTCGAAAGCACGTCAAAGTGCAAGTAGATAAATAGGTATCGCTCCAGCGGGAAGGTAAACGGCGTTTCCGTGCGCTGCTCTGGTTCTCCAGAAGCGGCTTAGTCATGCTGGCCACATGACCCGGAAGGTGTACGCCGGCTCCCTCGGCCAATAAAGCGAAATGAGCGCCGCAACCCCAGAGTCGTCCGCGACTGGACCTAATGGTCAGGGGTCCCTTTACCTTTACCTCTGGTAAAGCACTTAATTTGTTAAGCACTTAATTCGTTTTGGAGGTCCGTTCTTAACCTGAGATACCACTTTAGCTAATGGGGCCTCCTGCTGCCGCCGCACAATTTCTGTTCTCATCCTGAAGCAAAGTTCTTAACCCGAGGTCCTATTTCTGGGTTAGTGGAATCTGTAACCTGAAGTGTCTGTAACCTGAAGCGTCTGTAACCCGAGGTACCACTGTAATATTAACAGTTAATAGCAGCATCTCATGGTGAGCAGGACAAAGTGCAGAATTGCGGACAAAAGGTTATATTGAGGAAGGAAGTCATCCCCCCCCCCAAAAAAACAGAATCATGAGGGAAGAGACTCCATCAGGCAAGGCCTCCTTCCACCTGCCTTAGTCTACCCTCTAGTCTCTGCTTCTCAATGTATATTGTATTGTTTTATGTACTGTGGCTTGCCGTTGTTTTATTGACTACAGTTTAGATATTATTTATTGTAACTGTTGAGTGGATTTCTGTTTACCTTTTATATGTTGATATTATTATTTTATACTATTCTAAGGATTGTTGAATGTTACTTTTTTGTTGTTGGTTGCCTATTTTAAAGTTATGTTTTATTATCACATTTTTGTATTGCATTAGATTGTTGTAAGATGTACATTTTTTGTTTCTTCAGCTTGTAAACCGCTGTAAGATAGAAAGATGGTATACAAATTAAAAATGATGATGATGATGATAACCAAGATGAGAAATGAAGGGTGAACAAGAAATAACAGTTTCTGAAATAGCAAAAAAGAATGCCAGTATCTGGCCACAGAACTGATGTCCTGGGGAAATAACCTAGGAAAAAACGAAGACCAAAGGTTTTCCTTCCTTGATCAGAAGGCATGTTGGCTCCATTCACAAGCAGTGGCTTTCAAAGTTTCTGGGAACCCCAATGTTTCTCAGAAGCTTACTCATCTGGAAGACTGCAAATGACCCAAGAAGTATATTTAGCTTTGCACAGAACCACCGAACTTCGCCTGCAACAAGTAACCTCAGACAAATGTTGTGTGTATCTTGAGTAGCAGTCTTCAACTGCACTGGCTGCCAATTAGTTTTTGGACCCAATTCAATGTGCTGGTGTTGACCCATAAAGTCTTAAATGGCTCAGGGCCGCAATTCTGCCCGGACACTGAGATCCAGTGCCGAGGGCCTTCTGGCAGTTCCCTCACTGCAAGAAGCCAAGTTACAGAGAACCAGGCAGAAGGCCTTCTCGGTAGTGGCACCTGTCCTGTAGAACGCCCTCCCACCAGATGTCAAAGAGAAAAACAACTACCAGACTTTTAGAAGACATCTGAAGGCAGCCCTGTTTAGGGAAGCTTTTAATGTTTAAGAGACTATTGTATTTTAATGTTCTGTTGGAAGCTGCCCAGAGTGGCTGGGGAAACCCAGCCAGATGGGCGGGGTATAAATAATAAATTATTATTATTATTATTATTATTATTATTATTATTATTATTATTATTATTCCTCAAGGACCATCTCTCTCCGTAGGAATCGTCCCAGACTCTGCTATTCTACATATTAGAACCAGACCGGATGGTTGGGAGATTGCGTGTTCTTAATGGGGTTATCCTTCATCTAAAGGAGCAGGTTCATAGCTTGAGGATAATCCTGGATCCTTTGCGGTCACTTGAGGCTCAGGTGGCCTCAGTGGCCTGCAGTGCCTTTCATCAGCTTTGGCTAGTGGCCCAGCTACACCCCTATACGAACAGAGATAGCTTAACTATTGTAGTCTATGCTCTGGTAACCTCAAGGTTAGATTACTGCAACTCGTTATACTTAGGGCTGCCTCGGAAGACTGTTTGGAAACTTCAGTTACTGCAGAATTCAGCAGCTAGGTTTCTCACCAGAGCAAGACGGTTTGAGCATATTACACCAATCCTGGTCCAACTGCACTGGCTACCATTGAGTTTCTGGGCACAATTCAAAGTGCTGGTTTTGGTCTATAAAGCTTTAAATGGCTCAGGACTGCAATATCGCATGGACCGCCTCTTTCCATATGAACCTACCTGGACTCTCAGATCATCTTCTGAGGCCCTTCTTCATGCACCTCCTCCGTGAGGTCCAGAAGGTGGCAACACAAGAACAGGCCTTTTCTGTGGTGACTCCCCGCCTGTGGAATGTTCTCCTCAGGGAGGCTCACCTGGCACCTTCATTATTTATATTTTTAGGCACCAGGTGAAAATGTTCCTCTTCAACCAGGTATTTGGCTGAACAACATTCTAGGTCCTTTGAAATGTGTCGGCTGCGGGGTGTTTTGCTCTTATTTTTATTATTCATTTTGTGTTTTATTTTGTTGTGAACTGCCCTGAGACTAAGGAAGGGTGGTATACAAATGTAATACATATCTAAACTTTCCTAGATCCACGTTTAACCCCAGCCTGAAAGATTGGACCATTTTTGCCATACATTTTTGCCCTTTTCCTCTCTCTATTCTTACTTTTCTGTCTGTTGGTAGTCTCTCTCTCATTCTCTCTCTCTTATCTGAAAAGATATCAAGCCATAAAAATGAGAAGTTGTGCTCCTGGCATGCCCCACCTTAAGACTAGGACAGAAAGACAGTGAAACCAAAGAACTCTGGTGCAATGTCAAACCATGGTTCTGTGTTCTGTGAATCAGCAGTCAGGAAGCCTTGGTTTCACACACCAGGATTAAGGCAAAGCATACTTTACCATTTTATCCAAACTAGCAGACTATGGTTTGCAGAAGTACAAACTGTAGGTTGTTGGGTTGGATGAAACAGTAAACTGTGTTTTGCCTTAAAACCAGGGACTCAGCTACATTAGTTATATGTATATTAAAAACCCCACACACAACGTTTCGAATGTGCTACAAACATGCAACACCAAATGGCGCCAGAGAGGAAAAAAACCAAAACAAATCTGATTTTTACATAGTGGGTTTTTTCCCCATTTGTTATAGCAATTTAATTTCTGACTTTACTTATAGCTGTTTTTTTTTTTTTTACAGGAAAAGAGATAGGGAATCATTACTATGCCTGAGAAGAGGAGTCCAGGATTTTTTGGTTGCTTTTTCCACACAGCACTATGGTCTGGTGTTATTTCTGAACCAGCTGCAACTCAATCCAACTGGGCATACTGGAATTCTCAGCAATATGCAGGATTTATTTGAGACAAGTTAATGTTATCTGAATGTAGGAAGTTGGATTGCTAGTGGCTTAGAAAGTGTCCGGGCAAATATTTACTTTTATATCCAGGAATCAAGAATCCAAACAAGAGTTGAAATGCACTGTGTATTTCAAAAGTTTGGGCATTTTAGGTTTGTTTGTTTTTTTAAAAGGTTTAATAAAAATATACTAATTCCGTTAAAATGGCCTGTTTTCATGCAGGTGAGGAAAAACCAGAGGGAAACAAGGAAGGTGGAAAGGAAGCAAAACAGAAATGGACTGAAGGACAAAGCTCTCCGCAAACTCTCAGTTCAAACCTCTGACCTTCTGTGTGCAACCAAAAGAGTTGGGGAAGAAAAGGGAGAGAAATGGGGGAGAGAAATGGGAGCAGCTCTGACCGCAGCCAGCATGCGGCCCCAAATAGATTACCCCGCAAGAGAATGTGGCTCCCCAAGAGGGGGAAAACCCTGCTTTCAAAGTAGTTCAAATTACCCACTGAAATAGCAAAAGAACTCTGAGCGTTACACAACTTCCTCGATCTAGTTTGTTTCAAAGTCATCCCTTCCCTCTATTTTTAGGAGGCATTTAAAAAATGTAGACCACGAAGTGCTATACTGCACATCAAACCGAGTGGGCCCAGTTATATAATTGCAGGGAACGAGAGAGAACGAGGGGAGAACGAGAGCACAGGAAGTCTTCGCTTCTCCTGGTCCCGCTTACATCACAGCAGTGTATATGAGGCTTGAAAAGTCAATGCATGAAAGGCCCTCGCGCCGCCTTTTTAATACGGAGGGCAGTATCATGCTACCAATATTGATCTCTGCCAATAAAAATAAGGAAATTGAAAGTGGCAGGAACGGCGCGCATGCCAAAGTATTAAGCCCACAAGCGCAACAACATCCATTCAAAGTGTGCGTATCGGATTGGGCCAAAAGTGTTACTGTGCCTGTTATTTCAAGCATTAAGGAAACATTTCCACCCAAGTTACAGCATGCTGAGAAATACGTCTACTCTTTCCAAGAAAGCAGGAAGCACTGCATTGCTTTGAAGTGCTTCTTTCCTTTTGAGGTACCACGGCCTACTACTGGAAAGCTAACGGAGATGAACTGAGATCAGAGCTCTGATCTATACAAAGCAGCCACGCTGGACCAGGGCTGTGGCACTGGGAAGAAGGGGAGCTATTCCTTTTCCACTCGTGCCACTATCCTGATCAATAAATTGCCCACCTCCACAATGCCAAATCTGCTATTTGCCCAGCTGGGAAAATCACACATGCTTCCCACAGGCAGCAAACCATGCTCGAAATTCGACAGGCGCATTTTGCACCTGTCCATTTAAAGGGACGCGGGTGGCGCTGTGGGTTAGACCACAGAGCCTAGGACTTGCTGATCAGAAGGTCGGAGGTTCGAATCCCCGCGACGGGGTGAGCTCCCGTTGCTCGGTCCCTGCTCCTGCCAACCCAGCAGTTCAAAGTGCAACTAGATAAATAGGTACCACTCCGGCGGGAAGGTAAACGCCGTTTCCGTGCGCTGCTCTGGTTCGCCAGAAGCGACTTAGTCATGCTGGCCACATGACCCGGAAGCTGTGCGCCGGCTCCCTCAGCCAATAAAGCGAGATGAGCGCTGCAACCCTGGAGTCGGCCATGACTGGACCTAATGGTCAGGGGTCCCTTTACCTTACCTATTGGCCGTTTGCGACCAAGTGAAGATGCCTGGGCGTGAGGCCTGACATCTACACCATCTGGAGGTGCATGCCTGGAAATCCTTAGATCTTGACTGTTTCCACACACTAGCGACACACCCTGTGGAATTCTATCCATTATATTTTATTTGCACAATTGGAATAATAATAATAATAATAATAATTTTTATTTATATCCCGCCCTCCCCAGCCGAAGCCAGGCTCAGAGCAGCTAACATTAAATGAATTTCAGGAACCCAAAAGTCGAACTGAAAAAGACAACTTTCGAGCCACCTGGCCCCAAAACGGCAGCTTGGCATTCTGTTTTAGTTTAAGGATCCATTTGGCACCCAGCTTATATAGCTGAGTTTCTAACCCTGGAGACAGACTGGGTAGGGGGCAAAGGAAGTCAGAAACCCCTTCTCCCCAAGAATCCAATTTTGAGGATTTTCCACCTTCCCCAGAACATTTATGGAAACCTAATCAGAGAGCATCTCATATAGTTTGGTCACAAAGTCTGTAGTTCCTATAGCTCAAGAGACCAACATTTTAAGGCTAAATATAAAGGTCATTCCTATATTACAGGCGGAATGAGGCATTCCTACCTCCAATATGCAACACAGCCATCTGATTTTTTTATTTTTTAAAGCATGATTTTAGTTGCTTTTTTGGATTCTCCCCACTTCCTGCAACAAGCAAACATCATGGGAGTGATGTACCATTATTAACTGCACCAAACCAGCCACTGTACAGCATCCCAGCCCCACCACATTCCATTTCAGGCTTTATCTTAATAGGTCCTCAAGCTATTCAACAGCACCTCCAGGCCTCAGCATCGAGGCTCCGAGGACCTATTTTGATTTGTTTGTCCAGTGGAAGCAACCAGCAGTCCACAGTTAATACATTCCACGCCATAAAAAGTTCACCCATCCCAATGACTCAGAGATACTCTTCCATAGCAGCTGCACCATTCCAAAATCAAAGCCCCCTCCCTCTTTGCCGGTCCTGGAAGACCAGTCATGGTGCCCGCCCAAACTCCTACTTGCATGCTTGAAACGCCATAATGGTATTCCATCCACCCATCCCTGTTCTTCCCAGTCCCCCCCCCTTTTTGTTTCCTATTGCTGCACTTTCCACCCCATTCATTGTCTATTATTACCCATACCACCAGGACTTTCCTACAGAGACGTGTATTTATTTGAATGCCTTTCCCAATTTGCCAAAGTCAATGGCTAATCGACACAAAGAAAGCCAAATCAGGTCTTTCACAAAAAATAAAATAAAAAAAATAAAACATGATTTAGGTAAAGGTAAAGGGACCCTGACCATTAAGTCCAGTCATGACCGACTCTGGGGTTGCAGTGATCATCTTGCTTTATTGGCCGAGGGAGCCGGCATACAGCTTCCGGGTCATGTGGCCAGCATGACTAAGCCGCTTCTGGCGAACCAGACCAATGCACAGAAATGCTGTTTACCTTCCCGCCGGAGCGGTACCTATTTATCTACTTGCACTTTGACGTGCTTTCGAACTGCTAGGCTGGCAGGAGCAGGGACTGAGCAACGGGAGCTCACCCCATTGCAGGGATTTGAACCGCCGACCTACAGATCGGCAAGTCCTAGGCTCTGTGGTTTAACCCACAGTGCCACCCGCGTCCCAAAACATGATTTAGGTGGGATTAAATCTAACACACAGGCCAAGTCGGTGTGTGTCTCTGCATGCCTGATCTAAGTGGATTCTAAAGAGAAGGATTTGTCAATGATTAGCTCCTGTGTTTATTGTTTAACAGCCTTTCCAATTCTCCCAGTCTTCTCACTACCAATATTCTCAGGGATGCTTTCACTGCAGAATGGCTCAAAGTGGGTAACAACACAGGTGAATCAGAAATCACGTAAAACCTGAAGCAGAACCACCATGGGATAACACATTCTGAACAAGGTTTGCAAATACTGTAGTCCCTTCTCTGAGGCAAGAAGAATCAACTCAAGGTAGCCCAGGGCAGGGAAATCATATGTTGCCTTTGTCAGGTTTCAAATCCTGCTGAATTCAACAGTCTTATCCCCAGGACAGTGGATACAGCCCCAAACAAGTATCTATAGACAGGTATGAAGGCCAGCAAATTTTGCCGACGAATTTGAAAGCCTGTCTTGAAGAGAAGCCAGAATGCTCTGACATAACCCCAGTGCAGAAAATCTTTTCAACAGTAAAAAAATCACTTATGTCTCGCAACGGGCACACACCAGAACATCTTTGTCACGCAGCACAGATCAAACCTAGAGGAAAGCAGCCTCAATTGGGCAGCAACTCACCCAATTCCCATGACGCCAGAAATGCCCAGGAAAGCAAAACACTCACCCTTGAAGCCATGCAGAATGAATGGGTCTCCCTGCAACTCAGCACTGCGAGACAATATAACCACGGCAGTGATGTCCAACAGGGATTATGGGTTCCTGAGGAACATGATCCATGCAGTCTATCCTGGGAGCCCATTTCCAACAACAACAAGAAGAAAGCTCACGAGAAAAGCAGCCACCTGTCCACACAGCCACCACCCTCCAGGATCATATCTGGACCAGATTAAGGGACTGTGAGCCGAGAAGCTTGTGATCACCCTTGTATACAAGTTCCCTGACTATAACCAACTCGGGGAGTGGGAGAATAAAGAGGAGACCCAACAACTGACAGTTTTCATCCTTCCTTTCTCCATATGCCTCCCCCCGCCACTGCCCCAGTTCTCCGTCAAATAGGGCAAACGCTAGCAAACGAACACTTATTCCAAGCATTCATGGTCTACTCCTTCACTAATAGAGGCAAAATACCTACCTAACTCAGACGCCCCTTCGGTTCTCCAGAGATGAGTCTGCATTTCTTCTCTTTCTCTCAACCTATCCCCACTTCCTAGGCTCGGTCCTTTTAAAGGCATCCAGATTAGGCAAGCGAAGAAGCCCGCTGCCCTATCTTCCCCACCTCCTTGGAAGGATGGTGCTGAGCAGCATATCAGCAGCAGAGGAGGAGGAGGAACCAAACAAATTCTGGCAGGAGGGAGGAAAACCCAAAGCGAGAGCTTCTGTCTAAAGCAGTGTTCGGGAGAAGTCTGACAGGCAAGCCGTTAAAGGGGGCCTTTCTGCTGGGCTTCCCCTTCAGCCTCCTCCCCCTGCCCCCCCCCAAACAGCAGGCAGGCATTGGATGGGACAACCCCATGCCTTTTCCCTCCCTCCTTCCAGAGATATCCCTCCCCACCTGATTCCACAGAGCCTCCTCGTTTTTACTTGGATTTGTCATAACCGGGTACGTTTGCTCCAGAAGCAAAGGGATGTCTGTGACTTGCATATATGACCCAACAACCACCCCACCCCATTTTCCAAGGGGAGAAAGCGGTTTTTCAGTTCAGCTGCAAGCCCAGAAACATACAGGCCCAACTAACTACTCCTTTCCCACCCCTTCCTGTCTTATACAAATCACACAGTCCCTGTGGCCATATGCAATGGATTCATTGGGAGCCTTGCAACATGGCAGTTTCACACACAGGGCAGGCATCATTAATGTACAGGTTACCTTTCTGCACTTGTAGGGTTTGTGGAAAAGCTCTGTTTTGGAGGAATCGCCTGCCTTCTGCGCCTTATCCATTCTGTTTCCCAGCTGCAGCCATTACCCCATCTCAAGCACTCCATAACGAGAATAATAATAATAATAAAAGTTTTACCACCCTAGGGTAACAGGATACAAGGAGGTTTGGGCAACAGCTGGAGTGACCATGTAAGGAGAGGCTCCCAGCACCTGCCTTGTGTCAAAGTATTTCCCTTACAGCTTAACTATGCAAGATGCATGTCTTCCTCTGCCAACAGCTCCCCCCCCCCCCGAAATCCGACCATCTACCAAAATCAATGCACAAAGACAATCGAACTGTCCACTCCTTAGGCCAAATTTGTATTAAAAATTAAAATGCAGCTCCCCAGAAAAGAAAAAAAACAGACAAACAAAGCCAACTCTATCTTAGCCTCTCTGTAGATTATTTACACCCTGCGCTTCCAAGACTTGCATTCGAACCGCAAAGGCAGGCAGGCAGAGATGGAGAGAGAGAAGCTTTTCATTTTAATAGAAATAAACACACACCCAGAGCTGGAGCCAAAAGCTAGACAAGAAAACAAATGCTCGGTTTCCCCCCCCCCCCCATGGAGGAAGGGAAAGATGGGGTTGCGGCTGGGTGCCATTCCTTGGTTACAGCAGCTGTCTAGAAACAGTGACAAAGGCTGTGGATTATGACACCCAGACACATGCTACAGTCCACAGATAGTCTTGGCCTTCTGTAGTCTATTGACTTTATCAAGGAGGGGAAATCTAGTCTTTAAAGGAGGTGAGGCTGCTCTGAAGAATGGGGCACATAAGGTACCCCGACTGGCTAAAAGAGAATCTATATCGGGGCTTTGGAGTTGACAGCCAGATCCAAAGACCAAATATTAAAGAGACCCTGTAAAACGCATACAGCGGTACATATGGCTGGTCCGGGAACACTTGGCCTTTTTCAACGCACGGCCATAGAAATCCTGCAAAAATATGAGGCTTGCCGAAGCAAGGATTGATATCTCCCCCCTCCCCCCTTTTTTTTAGCTCTTGGGCAAGGAAAGCAGCGACACTCCAAAGCGCACAAAACCACCGGACGGGGGAAATCAAATCGGAACGACCGAGATTTCCCCCTCGCTTCCTTCTCCAAACTCCTTGGAAAGGCCAACCCTCTCCTCCCCAACGCCAGACCGCCTTTCCCCTCCGGCCAAGCGGAGCGCTCACCCGATCGGAAGAAAGCCGCGATGTCCGCGGAATCCTTGGCGGCGTCCTCCGCCCCTTCGCCGGCCGCGTTGCCGCTGGTGGAGGAGGCGGCGGTGGAGCCGCTCATGGCTGCGAGACGCGGTCGGTGGCTCCTCCGGACCCGAGCGCGCTGGCACCGCCACGCTGACCGGGCTCCTCGCTCCTTTCTCGGCCTGGATCGCTGACAGCAGCCAGGAGCTGGGGGGTCCGAGGAGGAAGAAGAGGAGATCTAAAACCTCGGGGGGGGGGCCCGGGTCGCCGGCTTCACCTTCCAGCAAAACCACCACCCAGGAAGAAGAAATCCATCCAAGAAACGCGGCGGCGGCGCTGGCAATGACGATGGCGCATGGAGGGAGGGGGAGAGGAGGGGGGAAATGAGGGGGGGGGGAGAAAAGAAAGGGGCAGCTGGATGGGTGGATGGATCGATCCGGTTGCACCGGCGGCAGCCAAAGGATCGCAATAATAGATGGAGGCGCGCGGGCGCGCGCGTGGAGGGATCACAGCTCTGGCAGAGCCTCTCCAGAGAGCGCGTGCCTAAGCAATGGGTGCATGCAGGATAGGGGGGGAGGAGAAGCAGAGACAATTGCAGGAAGGAGGGGAGGGAGGGCGCATGGGGGGAGAGGGTGGGGAGGGAGGCATGCAATCCGGGAAGAGGGGGGCAGCGGGGCGCGCTGGGGGGGGCAGCAAGGGCGCCGCAGCCTTTGGGGAGCAGCTGCGCTTTTTTAACAACAGCGCCCTGGGAGGGCGCCGAAGCCGCCCCGCTCCTCCATCTTGCTTGCCATTGCAAAAGGTGGGTGGGGACAGCGAAGGAAGGAAGAGAGGCGATTCCCCGCCCAGGGAAGCCGGGGGTTGGCTGGGGGAAGAGAGAAAGCAGCCTCGGAGCGGGGCAGGAGGGAGGGAGGGGAGCGGCAGCCTGTCGGGAAGTTCCGGGCAGCTCCGTGCGCGCTCGGCGAGGCTGCACAGGAAAGAGGCAGTTGGGGCGCGGAGCGAAAGATCATTTTGCTATTGGCCCGGGGGGGTGTGCATTATGTGCAAGCGGGGAAATCCCCTTTAATGCCTCGGCGCCGGAGTATGCATTTAATGCGCCTTGATGGCAGGGGGGTGGGGAGCAGAGCGCGCCCTCTCTCTTGGGGAGGCCATTGGAAGGTGTGGTTCCTCCCCCACCCCCTCAAAGGGGAGCTCATAAAGCGAAGCCGCAGGTCAAGTGCCCTTTCCTTCATGGAAGAAGTGAAACTCTTAAAGCCGAGAGCAGTGAGGAGCGTTGGAAGGTGAAAGTGTTCGCAGCCTCCCCCGCTTTCTAACCTTTCATTATTAGCAGGAGCCTCGTTGGAGGAAGATGCTCGAATCAGTTGTCAACGTGTGCAATTACAATTATGGGAGTAAGTAGCAGTTCGTTTATTACTGCCAACGGGCCATTAACACGAAATGCAAAAATCACAGCCTCAAGTAAAGCAGATTAAAGAGAGTGACAAGCTACTTGCTGGCAAAGTCTGAGAGGAGCGACAGCGGCCTTAACAAATTGTGCCACCTGCGGAGTGATGACAGCTTGCCGGAAATCTTCCCAAAATTTATTAACCCAATTCTCTTTTTATCAGTCTTAAAAGGTCATCTACACAGTTTGCTGGCCCCCCAAAACCCCCACTTTGCTAATCTGATTTATTTCACCTTAAAGGTCCGGTGGCTTTTTTAAGGGAGTGTTTACATCTGTACACTGGGATGCGGAAGTTGGGGCCACCCAGATGTTGTTGGACTCCAACTTCCATTAGCCCTGTGGATAGCTCAGCCAGTAGAGCATGAGATTCTTAATCTGAGGGTTCTCAGTTCAAGCCCCACCTTGGGCAAAAGATTCCTGTATTGCACAGTTTGGATTATATGACGCTCCCGGTCCCTCCCTCCCAACTCTACAATTTTAGCATGACCAATGGGTCAGTGATGATGGCTGCAGTCTATCAGGAGGACAACAGAAGCCCCTTCCCTGCTCTTCTTCCAACCAAGATTGGGGCAGCGAAGGTTGCAATTTAAATTGGCAAGAAAGCTCATCAAGCGTATTTCCTGCATTAGAACCAGTTGCATGACTTGTAGAATTCATCATTGGACAATTCGTTAGATCAGGCATAGGCAAACCTGGCCTTCCAGATGTTTTTGGGACTACAAATCCCACTATCCCTAGCTAACAGGACCAGTGGTCAGGGATGATGGAAATTGTAGTCTCAAAACATCTGGAGGGCCAAGTTTGCCTATGCCTGCATTAGATGTTGGCTGTTGCAAAGTGGTCAGCAAACAGAGGTGCATCCAAGCATTCAGTGACCATGGTGGACAAAGCCTGTGCAGAGAAGGGGCCACCTACCACAACACATGCAGTTAATCCAGCTTCCTGTAAGTGTTGCAGAGGAAGTTGTCCATATGGGAAGTTGGACTAACTGCCTGAGGAGGCGTTGCATCCAGTCATCGTCCCTTTTCTGCACAGGCTCTGCAGGTATCCCATCTGCCTCCTATGTACTTAAGATGGGGAGGAGCCTCCTACAATTCCAGCAACAGGTGAGTGCCTTGCTTGTGGTCCTAAGCAGGGTAGCTTAAGCCCTGTTTGCTTCTTTCTAATCTTTCCATCCTTCCTCTTGCATTTTATGTTGAGCTCCCTTTCACCCAAGACTGCCTCTTCTGCTCCTGGCTCAGTGACTCTCTTATTCCCTTCCTTCTCTCCCCATTCTGCTTGGGCGGGTGGCTGTCCTTTGGGGGGGAAAAGTCAAGGACCCCGGATGGTTACATCCAGTCAAAAATGACTATGGGGTTGTGGCGCTCATTTCGCTTTCAGGCCAAGGGAGCTGGCATTTGTCCACAGACAGCTTTCCGGCTAATGTGGCCAGCATGACTAAACTGCTTCTGGCGCAACAGAACATCGCGATGGAAGCCAGAGTGCACGAAAACACCATTTAACCTCCCGTCACAGTGGTACCTATATATCTACTTGCACTGGTATGCTTTTGAACTGCTAGGTTGGCAGGAGCTGGAACAGAGCAACAGGAGCTCACTCTGTCAGGGATTTGAACCACCAACCTTCCGATCGTCCAGCCCAAGAGGCTCAGTGGTTTAGACCACAGTGCCACCCGCATTCCTTAGACCTGTCCTCTACTGCTTCCTTTAACTCTGCTTCCTGTTTGCATTCAGCTGCGCTTTTTTGGCAACCCTGCCCCTTCTTCAATACTGAGCAGCTGGGTTCCTTCCTAGCTCCTGGGTTGGCGTAGCAGCCAGTCAAACAACTGGCTCCCCTGCTGTTGGGCAGCAGCCAAACTCGCATCCAGCTCAAGGGAACTTCAGCAGAGACAACATTGGGGCAGCCTGTTTATCTGTTGCCAGCGTACGCCAAGGTACCACTTCACACAAGAGGGACATCAGGCCGTGTTGGTTCTCTGCCAGGAAAGTGTCATCCCAAGATCCTTGACAAGTGGAGTGGGCTGGTTGTGAGCCTTTCTGATGGGCAATTGTAAAAGTATAGAGCTGCAATGACAAATACCACCAAGTAATGTGGGGGTTTGCATCTTTCCTCCATTGAAGGAGGGGTGTGGTCAGCAACTAAATGGAGAATAATGCAGGGAACGAAAGGCCCAATTTATGGCTAGGGCCTCTCATTTTATGGTGGGAAGTTTTTGTTCACAGGGAAGTAATTGGTGACTTAAATATAGAAGGGGGTGTTCTGGTCCCTTGAAATCTTCTGTGACGATGGCACCTAAAGGCTTCTACCAGAGGCCTCCATCTGAAGGATAAAGGGCTGAGAAAAGCCTGGCATTTTAAAAATGGGATCTTAAGAATGACAAGACTTCTGGAAAATGAACGAAGTCCCAACTAAAGAAGAATGGCAACTGAAACTGATGGAATATGCGCAGTTTATGGATCAAACATATAGAATTAGAGAACAAGAAGAACATACTTTTAAAGAAGGTTGGAAAATGTTTATTGAATATGTGGAGGAAAACTGCGTATATTTGAAAACATGGGCAGCATTAAGATAAATTCAGCAGTGTAAATAAGTTTTGATGGATGTTATAATGGACTACCGAATGGTCTGTACAAAATATGCAGGGATTTATGTTGTGCAAACTGAACCATGGAAAGAGAGGAAGGGAAGTCACTGATATTTTAAGGGTGTTTACGTGAATATTCTAGAATGTAAAACAGAAATTTAAGAAAAAGTATAAATAAAAAAAAGAAAGGAATCACAAGACTTTAGCCTATAAAAGGCAATGCTGGGTTGTTCTGTCCTGGTCACTTGTGGTGGTCTTTCTCATGAGATCTGACATGAGATGCAAAGACAGCAAAACAGGGAATTATGATAACCACTGAGAGATTGGATATGAAACCTAGTGTTTAGCACTGTGTTTCAGTGATAGCAAGGAGAACAGTGCTATAGGGACTTGGAAGGAAGAGGTAAGGTGGAATACCCGAATCCTTTCCAATATTTTCTTGAAACTATCACCACAAGGGCAGGTCTGAGCTGGGTACAGAGGAGGGTTCTATTTATCTGCCTAAATAAGTGTATACATATAAATACGTTTATCCATATATAAGTTTATTTGGCCCAGATATATCTTAATTATTGGCTCTGAATTTGTTCTCCTGCCGCCTCCAAGTCACTGGGAGTTGGAAGGCTCTTAAGTGTCTACATGTAAAAGAGTTAACAGGGAGAAATGCCTTGCTTCCTTTTCCTTTTGTTTGTGTCGGTGGATTTGAAGCAAGCTAAATGTACAGTGGTACCTCGGGTTACATACGCTTCAGGTTACACACACTTCAGATTACAGACTCCGCTAACCCAGAAATTATTACCTCAGATAATTATAAATAAATAAATTATAACCCCAGAAATTATTACCTTAAGAACTTTGCTTCAGGATGAGAACAGAAATCGTGCTCCGGCGGCGTGGCAGCAGCAGGAGGCCCCATTAGCTAAAGTGGTGCTTCAGGTTAAGAACAGTTTCAGGTTAAGAACGGACCTCCGGAACGAATTAAGTACTTAACCCGAGGTACCACTGTATAGCTAAAGAGAAAATTAAAACAAGGGATTTGCAGAAGCTAAACACATTAACCAATGGGTCATATATGGCAGTCACAGGGGGTGGCTTGGGTCTACTCTTGAATACATGTCTCAATGTTTTTTAATCCGTACCTAAATATTGGCCCATTTTAATGGTTTAACTTCAAACCTTCTAGGTTGTAGATTTGCTGCTGGAGTTCCTTCAGATGTTGTTCTCACAGCTTTTTTTCCCTTTAAAAATGTTTAGGGGTACTCTCATTTTGACTCAAGAAAAGCACCATTTTATAGCTCAAATGGGGGAAAATAAATACAGTAAATGGACAAAAGTACAAAGATTCATAAAAATGTTTAGGGGTATGTGTAGCCCTGTGTCCCCCCAGAAAAAAAGCACTGGTTGCCCTTATAATGGGACTATGGTGGAAATGGTCACCTATATGTTCTTTCGCTAGAATTATTATCACAGGGTTTGAGAATGTATTATTGGTCCTCGCATGTGTCTGTTTACAAGCTGATCTTTAGAGATTCTCTTGAGTATTTTTTCTTGAGGGTACAACATGTCTTTATTATTTGGTTCAAAGTAAGCTCCTCTCATGGGGGCACGGGTGGCGCTGTGGGTTAAACCACAGAGCCTAGGACTTACTGATCAGAAGGTCGGCGGTTCAAATCCCCGCGACGAGGTGATCTCCTGTTGTTCAGTCCCTGCTCCTGCCAACCTAGCAGTTCAAAAGCACATCAAAGTGCAAGTAGATAAATAGGTACCGCTCCAGAGGGAAGGTAAACGGCGTTTCTGTGTGCTGCTCTGGTTCGCCAGAAGCGGCTTTGTCATGCTGGCCACATGACCCAGAAGCTGTACGCCGGCTCCCTCGGCCAATAAAGCGAGATGAGCGCCACAACCCCAGAGTCGGCCATGACTGGACCTAATGGTCAGGGGTCCCTTTACCCTTTACCTTAAGCACCTCTCATTGGTGTTGCAGCAGGCCGTAAGGGAGCAGCTCCCAATTTTATACCCTGTATAAGGTACTTGTATTGAGGAATGACACATTAAATCAATTATATAAAGATCTGATAAACTGTGTTACATCCATGGGAGTTACCAGAGAAAGCATTTTGCAACTGTTGACAGCCTGAAGGCAAGAGATAACTGTAGCTGGCCCATGTCAGGGCCAGATTTAGGTTTGATGAGGCCCATAGCTACTGAAGGTAATGGGACGCTTTATATGTCCAGCTGTCCTTTGTCAACAACAAATTGTCGTTGGTTTTTGTGTTGAATATATGCTAGATGGAATTTATGGACCCAATAGGTATCTAAAGCCATTTGCACATGTTGCCATGCAACTAGTCCATGCAGAATGTAAGCACCCTATATATAGAAATGAGCAAACCAGTGATATTTTAGGGAGCAGGCTAGCAGGCGGGGCCCATTACGTACATCATAGGAGCCTACACAACACAAAACACTGTTGCTGTATGTAGGTTTTTTTTTTATCTTCTATTTTGGAAATGTACATCCAGTCCCCCCCTTTAAATCTTTTGGGCCCCCCAAGTGAGTGGGGCCCAAACTATAGCTTGTTTAGCTTATACTGTTTATGTCTCTCTCACACAAATTCAGCTTTCCAGAACA
The DNA here is from genome assembly GCF_964234715.1 of Podarcis melisellensis. NCBI lineage: Eukaryota > Metazoa > Chordata > Lepidosauria > Squamata > Lacertidae > Podarcis > Podarcis melisellensis. Next base: position 76,862,080 of record NC_138539.1, read on the forward strand.
CAGGTCTCTTCAGTCTTCATTGTTCAAGCTGTAAAATTGTACTTAAAAAAAGAACAAAAGCAAATCTTAATTTATTATGTTGCATATAGAGAGCCAGACCATATGGCAGCCTTACTACATTTTTATTTGTAGATGATCTCATGCAACATTAAGAGGAACATTGTCTGGGTGTAGCTATGGAGAGAGATGCACAACAGATTTCCTGTGGTTACCTGCTGTGCCTTTTCAGTGGGGAAACAGAACTGAATCCACTGCCGGTACTCGCTCCATTTCTGCTTCTGATTTAAGAACTTTTCAGATTGATGGACCAGCTTGCCACAGAACATTGAGAACACCACCTTGTGGTTTTGGAGCTTTCCTGCTCATATGTACAATGTTGTTTCTCATGCCATACTTTAAAGATGTGGTCCACATAATGCAAATTTATATTTGTTCTGCTGCTAATTCCCCCTTCCTTTATTTTATACTCGCTGCAATACTGTGTCCTGTGCCAATTTCAAAGGAGAAATCACTTTTACCCTCCCCCTTTTTAAATATATACTGCAGGGGTAAGGAACCGCTAACTGGTGAGCCCAACAAGAGTACGAATTTGGCCCACAAATTTGGCCTGTCTGGTTCCTTTGTAAGCATCACTTTGCAGTAGCACCAATCAGCCTCACTGGAATTGATTGCATTCAGGAATTCCCCAACTGGAAGTTCCCTACCACAGCCAAGGGAGCTTGCTGTCAGCACTAGTCAGTGATCATACAAAGCGTCTTCTTCAAGAAGAGCACGTGTTGCAGTGGGGTCTAACAGGACACCCCCCCCCTTGGTTACTGGGCAGGACTGTTTGGATGGCCATGATTGTGATCGGGCCAATTTGGGTTGATGGGGAGATTTTGATGTTACCATTTAGAGGGATGGCCTGAGGGTTTTATATTCTTGGCACACAGTTTTTTCAGTCTCTTTTGCTGCGTGCATCAGATCGCCCGCCCACCCTCCCTAATTTAGGGCTTTTGCGTTTGACCTTGCTATGCCTGTCATGGGGTCGCCTGCTTTGGGGGCAGGGGCCTGGTAGGAATTTTGTCCATTTGGCAGATTGGCTGGTGCCATTTGGTTTTTGCCTACTGCGTAGCAAATTGTCACTACTTGTAAGGTTGCGGTTAGGCATTGGTTATAAATTGGTTGGTGGAGGGGTAAGGGTTGGCTGTGCCTGCCCCTCCAATCCTGCTGCTGCAAGGGAATTCCGTTAAAGGAATCCAGGGGTTTGCCATACTTTTCTCCGTATCCCCGGCAAGGGGCTAGGACCGTGCAAGCCCCTGGGAGCTTGCAGGGAGGGGTGATGGTATGGTGCCCAGCCCCATTCTCTCCCCAGTATTGTTTTCCCTTACTAGCTTTTGCTGGAATCCAGAAGTCAGTTCTGTCCCCAGTCGGGGGGGACAGATAGTCGTAACCAATGCCTAAGCAACCACTCACATTATGTATTTTAATAAAGTTGTGGCCAAAATTATGCCAAAAACCCTGGAAATAGATGGGAAAATTATCAACAAACCAAATGAAATAAGCAACTGTTTTCAAAGTTTCTTCAAAAAACTTTATGCACAAGGGCCTACAAATGAACAAGAAATAGAAGAATTTGTCAAAAAATATGGACTATCAAAGATTTCAGAACAAAATAAAAGGATTTTGAATGAAAAAATTACAGAACAAGAAATAGAGGGTGCCATCCAGAATACGAAATTGGGGAAATCACCAGGACCAGATGGTTTGACTGCAAAATATTACAAAGATCTTAAAGAATGGCTAATACAGCCATTGAAGGAAGTATGCAACCAGATACTAGAGGGGAAAAAGGCTCCTGAATCGTGGAAAGACGCATTTATCTCACTTATACCGAAGACAGAAACTGAGAAACATCAAGTTAAAAACTACCGCCCTATATCACTCTTGAATGTGGATTATAAAATCTTTGCAGATGTTTTAGCAAAAAGATTTAAGAGAGTTCTGATGGAGGAGATTCATAAGAACCAAACAGGCTTTCTCCCAGGGAGACATATGTCAGAAAATGTGAGGAACATTATAGATATTTTGGAGATGCTAGAGGTGGACATTAATAGGAAGGCAGTTCTGATCTTTGTGGACGCGGAGAAGGCCTTTGACAACATTTCTTGGAAATTTATGAAGAAGAATCTCCAAGGGATGGGGGTAGGTCAAGGGTTTGAAAACGGTATAGGTGCAATATATTCTGAACAAAGAGCGAAATTAATTGTGAACAATGTGGTAATGGATGAGATACCAATAGAGAAAGGTACACGACAGGGATGCCCTATATCCCCTTTACTGTTTATATCGGTCCTGGAGGTTTTATTAAACATGATTAGGAAGGACCAGCTGGTAAAAGGAATACAGGTCGGATCTAAACAATATAAGTTAAGGGCATTTGCAGATGATTTGGTGCTAACTTTGCAACAGCCAGAAGCTAGTACCAAAAGAGTTTTAGAATTAATGGAGATATTTGGCCAGGTCGCAGGATTTAAATTGAACAAACAGAAAACAAAGGTGCTGGAAAAAAATCTAACAAAAGAGGAGAAAGATAGGTTTCAAAGTGAAACTGGGTTGGAAATAGAAAAAAAGGTTAAGTACCTGGGGGTAAATCTGACATCAAAAAATGTGAACTTATTTAAAGACAACTATGAAAAATGTTGGACAGAAGTTAAGAAAGATTTAGACATATGGTCTAGGCTGAAACTTTCCTTGTTAGGCCGAATTGCTGTTATCAAGATGAATGTATTGCCAAGAATGTTGTTTTTATTTCAGACGCTACAGATTCTAGACAAAATGGACTGTTTCAAGAGGTGGCAGAAAGATATATCTAAATTTGTCTGGCAGGGCAAAAAGCCCAGAATAAAATTTAAGATCTTAACCGATGCAAAAGATAGAGGGGGCTTTGCCCTGCCAGACTTAAGACTTTATTATGAATCAGCAGCCTTTTGCTGGTTGAAGCAATGGCTACTTCTTGAAGACACAGACATTCTTGATCTGGAAGGATATGACAATAGTTTTGGTTGGCATGCATATTTGTGGTATGACAAGGTAAAGGTGTATAAAAGTTTTAAGAACCATATTGTCAGGAAAGCATTGTACAATGTTTGGAATAGATATAAGGATTTATTGGAAACTAAAACCCCTAGGTGGTTGTCACCAATGGAAGCGAAAGCAGTGAAAAAAATTAACATGGACTCTAATTGGCCTAAGTATTGTGAAATTTTAGAATATGATGGCGAAAGACTGAAGCTACAAAGTTTTGAGAAGCTAAAGCATAAAGTTCGAGATTGGTTACACTACCGTCAGATAAATGAGATGTTTAAGCAGGACAGGAAACTTGGTTTTCAGAAGGAGAGGTCAAAGTTAGAAACAGAATTGTTAGAATCCAATACTAAAAACCTATCTAAAATGTATAATTTGCTGCTGAAATGGAATACACAGGATGAAACAGTGAAATCAGCTATGATTAAATGGGCACAGGATATTGGTCATGACATTATGTTTGACGACTGGGAACAGTTATGGACCACCGGTGTTAAATTTACGGCATGTAATGCCCTGAAAGAGAATATAATGAAAATGATCTATAGGTGGTACATGACCCCAGTCAAACTTGCAAAGATTTACCATCTGCCCAATAACAAATGTTGGAAATGTAATGAGGCTGAAGGTACCTTTTACCATCTTTGGTGGACCTGCCCAAAGATTAAGGCCTACTGGGAAATGATCTATAATGAAATTAAGAAAGTCCTTAAGTGGACATTTGTAAAGAAACCGGAGGCTTTTCTCTTGGGCATGGTCGGCCAATTGGTATCAAAGAAGGATAAGACATTCTTTATGTATGCAACCACGGCAGCAAGAATCCTGTTGGCAAAGTATTGGAAGATGCAAGAATTACCTACTCTGGAAGAATGGCAATCGAAGGTGATGGAATATATGGGACTGGCAGAGATGACCGGCAGAATCCGTGACCAGAGGAAAGAGACAGTGGAAGAGGACTGGGGGAAATTTAAAACATATCTAAAAAATTACTGTAAAATTGTGGACTGATAAGATGTTAAGGGGTATGAAACAAAGAACTACAGCTGTAAATCTTAAACTTCAAGGAAATTTAAAAGGGACTTAACTAAAGACTGATTGATGAGTTGCTCGAAAAATGGTAAAACAAGGATGTGGCGAAGGGAAGGCATGGGGAAGTCAATTTTTGTTGTTTGTTTTTGATGTTTGTGTTTGTCTTGTATTGTTATTAATATGTGTAAAAACTAATAAAAATATATATAAAAAAACAAAAACCTTAAGCAAAAATTTCTGTGTGAATTGTGATTTATTTAGGGGGTGGCTTGGGGACCTCGACATGCAAGGATGAGCTGTATTAAGTAACTCCCAACTTAATTACAGCAAATCCCTTTGCAGTGGTGGCTTGGATTCATACCACCCACGCATGCAAACAAACAAAATGGGGCTCCTCAATAGCAAGCTCCACTTGTATCGGCTGCACCAAGGAGCTGCCCATTTGGAATTCTCCATTGCAGCCAAGGGAGCTCACTGCCAGCGCCAGTCAGCTGATCTGCGCTGTCAACAAGTTCTGCTTTGTCCATTTGCAGGTGCAGTTTGAATCCAAAGCACATGTGCTGGTCCCGTGGGTTACCTGAGGCAAGGTCCAAGTCCGGTCCATGGTCAAAGGCACAACATGGAGGCAGTCCGTAGTAGCTGAAGCTGGATGCGGGGCAGGGAGTCAGGTGAAGTCAGGAACAGGCATGCAAGCAGGAAGCCAAGGTGGGTCAGGAGCTCAGACAGGAACTAGCCACCAACAATGTTGCTCCCGCAACTTGGGACTGGGGCTGGCCGGCTTTTATCTGCCCCGAGGCATAGGGCGCCCCGATCCTCTGGTGACTCGCCTCTCCTGACCTGGAGGCGAGCACTCCTCCTGCGGGAACTTAGTTCCTTTCGCCTCTCTGCCCTGAGCCTCTGCAGCTCAGGAGAGGCTGGAGGGTTACCAGACCCAGAGGCAACCTCAGCTTCCTCTGATGGGGCTGAGAGTGGAGCACCTGCAGGCAATGGGTCCTCCATCCCCTCAGGAGCCAAAGCAGACTCAGCTGAAGACTGCACCTGAGGATCCAGCACAGGTGAGGACCCTTCAGGCTCATGCCCCAGCCCCGGCTCAGCTGGTTCTGGAGGCAGGGAATCCTGTGCAGGCTGGGATCCCTCAGGTTCAGCCTCTGAGTCCGAATCCCAGGCCATCACACCATGCCTGCAGGTGGACTTCAGAGGAGCTGATTGTAATGGCTGCTTTCATCTGTCAAAGTTGGTCCATGGGGGTGTTACAAATCCAGTCTTCGGCCAGATCCAATTCTCCACCCTTCATTTACCAGAACAATAACGGTTCAAAAATAAACCTTGCCAAAATCATATACAATGAATTGAAAGGGATGTTCAAAATAGCTTTTGTTTTTTCTTAAAAACAAAAAACCCCAGAAGCTTTTCTTTTGGGAATTATAAGGGCAGAACTACCTAAATTGTATAGAAATTTATGTGTGCTACTACAGCAGCAAGAATGTTACTTGCCCCAAAGTGGAAAGAAGCAGGAGTCCCAACAAAGGAAGAATGGATACAAAAACTTATGGAACATGCAGAAATGTTGAAACTTACAGGAAGAATAAGAAATCAAGATAACAAACTTTTAATAAAAGAATGGAAATGGTTGATTGAATAGTTACAGATAAATTGCAGATAAAAATATTGTAATAACCTGCAGTTTCCTAAGAGTATATATTTAAAGTAGGTACCGTATTTTTCGCCCCATAGGATGCACTTTTTCCCCTCCAAAAATGAAGGGGAAATGTGTGTGCGTCCTATGGGGTGAATGCAGGCTTTCGCTGAAGCCTGAAGAGTGAGAGGCATCGGTGCGCACTGACCCCTCTCGCTCTCCAGGCTTCAGGAAGCTGTCCACAAGCCTTGCAAGCCCGGTGGGAGTTCCTGTGGGCTCACAAGGCTTGCGGGCAGCAGCCTGCAGCCCCGGTGAGTGTCCGCAAGCCTCGCGCGCCCGGCGGGAGGTCCCGACAGGTGCGCGAGGCTTGGGGCGGCAGCCTGCACGAGAACTCTAGAATTCCGTTCTTTGGAAGAAAATTGATTGTCAAAATGTTTTTGTTTGTTTGTTTTTTGTGTTTTTTTAAAATGTATTAATTTATTGGTAACAATGAATTTTAGTTTATGTTGTACAGCTGTAAGAAAGTATAATAAAGCATAACTGAACAATAATAATAGTAATAATAATAATTTCGTTACCGACCAATCAAATTTAAACACATAGTAATGCATACAAGCGTTTACAATTTCAGTGAATTAAATTACTATACTCAACCCCCCACCCCCCGATCTACAAAATGGAATGCATAATTTCAGTGGGACGGTGACAATTTTACCAGCAGAAAGCAATGAATAATGAATCCCACAAGGACCGAACTCTACCAAGCAGAAATGCATAGATTCCACATAGCTGCTCTTAACAAGCTATATCACTTACTTTAGGCTGGCAAGAAGCCTGCGGAACAAGTTTCTTTACCTCTGCTAACTTGTTCAAGTATAAAAGCCTGTCCAGGCAGGTTTTTGTTAAGCTCTTCCTAGGAAAATCGGAAGGGTAAGTGATGCTACGCTAAATGCTAGAAAAGAAGGTTTGGCTATGCCAGATACTGAACTGTACTATGAGACTGCCTTACAATGGGATAATGGAATGAGCACATGATAAGTCAAAAGACCGATGTAGAAACTGAACAATGACTTTTGTTAATTTACAAACCTTACTTAGAATAAGTGGAATGTATGTTTGCAATATAAAATGTCTATATGGGTTTTTTTTAATTGTATGGGTTTATGCATGAAGCTGAGGCTCCAATACTTGGGCCACCTCATGAGAAGAGAAGACTCCCTGGAAAAGACCCTGATGTTGGGAAAGATGGAGGGCACAAGGAGAAGGGGTGACAGAGGATGAGATGGCTGGACAGTGTTCTCAAAGCTACCAGCATGAGTTTGACCAAACTGTGGGAGGCAGTGGAAGACAGGAGTGCCTGGTGTGCTCTGGTCCATGGGGTCACAAAGAGTCGGACATGACCAAACAACTAAACAACAACAATGCGTGGCTTAATGGATAGAATGCTGGACTAGAGGACCTGGGAGATCAGGGTTCAAATCCCATCTCAGCCATGAAGCTCACTATGTAACGTTGGGCCAATCACCACCTCTTAGCCTAACCTACCTCACAGGGTTTTTGTGAGGATGAAATAGGGAGGAGGAGAGCAACCTTGAGATCCTTAGAAGATAAAGGTGGTATATGAATGTAGCAAAACACACAAACAAACTGTTCTGATTTTTATTTTTTTATTTTTTTAAACATATAAAACACAAACATATACATTTACACAATACACATACACAACACACTACCTTATTTTCATAACATAAAACACACCTACATTACTCTATATAATATCTACCTATACTATACATATCAACATACCTACACACCTACCCCACAAGGACACCCACCAAGTGACTTGACTTCCAGCCGTTCCAGCTGATATTTTAAATTACAGTGGTACCTCGGGTTAAGTACTTAATTCGTTCCGGAGGTCCGTACTTAACCTGAAACTGTTCTTAACCTGAAGCACCACTTTAGCTAATGGGGCCTCCTGCTGCTGCCACGCCGCTGGAGCACGATTTCTGTTCTCATCCTGAAGCAAAGTTCTTAACCTGAGGTAATAATTTCTGGGTTAGTGGAGTCTGTAACCTGAAGCGTATGTAATCTGAAGCACATGCAACCCGAGATACTACTGTAATACTTTTTTTATAAATAAAGTATTAGAAGTACATGCTCTTGATTAGTAATTTGTTAAACACTTGGGATAAAACAGAGGTAGAGGTAGTCCAGGATGGGAGACAGTTTTGATCGCTCTCTTGTCTCCACCTGTTTTAGTTTAGAAAAAGGGATGAATAAACTGGTACATAGCAGGCACTCATAATGATGTGAATGTGAGAAAGTTACTAGAAACATTTTTCTCCCCTTATAACCCTACAACGTAGGGTCACCCAAATGAGATATATTGGAAAGTAGATTCAGAACTGATGGGAAAAAGTACATCCCCCCTCCCACGAAGATGTAATTGATGCCCAGAATTCACTGTCCAAATATGTGAACCAGGCAGAGGGCCTTCTTGGTAGTGGCACCCACCCTGTGGAACACCCTTCAGATGTGAAGGAAATAAGCAGCTATCCTACCTGAAGGCAGCCCTGTTCAGGGAAGTTTTTAATATTTAATGCTGTACTGTTTTTAACACTTGATTGGGAGCTGCCCAGAGTGGCTGGGGAAACTCAGCCTGATGGGTGGGGTATAAATAATAAATACATTATTATTATTATTATCATGTACTGATTGGCTGCCGGTTTATGGCTTTACAGAAGATAAATTCATGTTGTGACAGGTTTTGGCCATGTTGGCTAAACTGAATAGCCATGTATGGAGGTAGACCATCTCTGAATGCTGGTTGATGGGGAACAAACAGCAGAGAAAGCTGTTAATGGACTTTTCAAAAACATCTGGCTGGTCATTCTAAGAAACAGGATGTTGGTTAGATCAGGGGTCAGCAACCTTTTTCAGCCATGGGCTGGTCCACCGTCCCTCAGACCATGTGGTGGGCCGGACTATATTTTGGGAGGGGGAAATGAATTCCTTTCCCCCCGCAAATAACCCAGAGATGCATTTTAAGTAAAATCACACATTCTACTCATGTAAAAACACGCTGATTCCTGGACCATCTGCAGGTCGGATTTAGAAGGCGATTCGGTCGGATCCAGCCCCCGGATCTTAGGTTGCCTACCCTGTTAGATGAACCATTGGTCTGACCCAGCATTCTTAGGTTAACAGTGATAAAGAATCCTTGAGATCCACTCATATTTTTGTTGCTCTAATCACAATCTCCTGTAGCTATCCTGACTTTATTTTGTATATAATTTATATCATTCATGTTAAGGAATTTATTTCCTACATGACCAGAATAATGCTGCAGTCCTACGCACAACTGGAAAGAAGTCTCAGTGAATTCAGTCGACGTCGGAGAAAATATGCATAATATTGCACGGTAAACTACATAAAATGCTGAAATTTAAACTCCCTGAATGCCATCCTGTTGAAATTGCCTCCATATTAAGTCAAAAGATGGAAGGCAATAATGAATCACTTGGGAATTTGCTTACTTTTATTCATTATTGGCACAAGAAGACATGTCAACAAATGTGTGGGCTTTTAATTTAATGTAGCCATCTCGTTGCTTTTTCATATTGAAGAACAGATTATATATGAACTTGACATGTATATCCTGTAAAACAGTTTATGAAAAGATGCTACACTACTGCTAACCCTGATCTTACAAATTGACAGTTTCTCCTCTGCTTTTCAGGAATAATTTTCCGTCGTGTTTGCGACTCTCCCTGGGTTTGATGAAAGCACCAGCATGTAAATTAAGACTGGGCAGCTGTTTGGCCAATTCTGGCAGGAGTCCTGCCAGAATTCATCCACATTTGGTGCACATGCAACCTCCTGGATATCTTCAGACAGCCCCATCTGCTAAAATGCCTTGATTCTCATGTACAGTTGATGAATACAGCTCCCCGAGGGCACAAATAGACAACCCACCATTGTGGCCAAGCTGGTGTTAGCTGCAATAAAGAAAAAAATGCATCTTGGGTGCAAGGTTATTTTTGTGTGCTGTTTAAAACACCAACACCATTGGATTGAGCGTGGGTGGCGCTGTGGGTTAAACCACAGAGCCTAGGACTTGCTGATCAGAAGGTCGGCAGTTCGAATCTCCGCGACGGGGTGAGCTCCCGTTGCTCAGTCCCAGCTCCTGCCCACCTAGCAGTTCGAAAGCACATCAAAGTGCAAGTACATAAATAGGTACCGCTCCGGTGGGAAGGTAAATGGCATTTCCGTGCGCTGCTCTGGTTCGCCAGAAGCAGCTTAGTCATGTTGGCCTCATGACCTGGAAGCTGTACTCCGGCTCCCTTGGCCAATAAAGCGAGATGAGTGCTGCAACCCCAGAGTCGGTCATGACTGGACCTAATGGTCAGGGGTCCCTTTACCTTTACCTTTACTACCATTGGATTAGACCATTAATTTTGGAATTTCGAGCTAGTTGTAGCAGTGGAGGCTACCCCATTAAGGAGAATGGGGCACTGCCCCACCAATCTCAACTCTGCCCTCAGCCTGCCTTCTTACAACCAGCCCAGGAAGTGGAATTACATATCAACTTTCTTCTCTTTAGCCTCATCATTCCCCTCTTGTAACTCAGCAGAGAGACAGATGGGGACAAAACTAGAATTAGATGGATCTGGTGACAGCTTCTGTTGGTCTTCCTATCAGTGCTTTCCACCTTCTCCCAATAGGCTTCAGCCACCACTGAGATGGACGACTCATGATATCATGGTGACAAAAGCCAATCAGACTGAGGGCAGTGTTTCTTGTCCTCAATCTGATTGGATGCAGATGTTTGTCCTGTTTCACAGCCTGCCCTCCCCCAAATTGAGGGCCACATTTTTCAGCAAGCTACTTTTTTAATCAGATGCCTCCTCACTTCCATCCCAATTTGGTTCACCTCTAGTTGCATCATGTGTGAGGGTAGGTAGGAACCACCTTTGGAAAGAAGCAGAAGTCCAAGCAAACGAAGAATGGATACAAAAACTTGTGGAATATGCAGAAATGGCGAAACTTACTGGGAGAATAAGAAATCAAGATAACATACTTTTTATAAAAGAATGGAAATGGTTTATTGAATATTTTCAGATAAATTGTATGCAATAACCTGCAGTATATATTTAAAGAAGATGGATAAATGAGCAAATTAAGTTAATTTGGATATGCAAAAGATGTCATTGTTGTTGTTGTTTAGTCGTTTAGTCATGTCCGACTCTTCGTGACCCCATGGACCAGAGCACGCCAGGTACTCCATGCAAAAGATATTAAAAAATAAATTGAAGGAACCGCAGAAAGAGGGGGAAGGAAGTCAAATTATGATTGCAAAACTAATGAAATGTATAAATTTAAAAAGTATAAATAAAAATATAAAAAATAGGTAGAGACTTTTGCAGGTATTTCAAACCAATGCATCTTTAAGAGTTTTAAAATTCTGTTCTAACTTTTTATTGTTTTACCCTTTTCTAACACACTTTGAGGTTTGTTTGTTTTTAAAACAACAACAACAATCAAGTGGCATATAAATTTAGGAATTAATTATAAGATAAGTATATGATAAACACCTCAGTAGGATTTGAGGGGTTTTTCTGGTCCACATGTTTGGTAGGGATGTGACTGAAATGGTGTTGTTTGTCTCTGTCCCAACCTCATGGTATCTGCATGCCTCCAACTGTATATTTCCAGGGGTTTGCCCACCCACCCTGAGTCTGTATTTTGGGTTTGTGTGTATTTGGGTTTGAAATTACACTGCAAAACGGGCAAAGCTGAACCAGCGAGAGAGATCACAAATTCAAAATTGTAACTGGAACAAATTAAACAGTTTATCGAAGCCGAAAGCTCAATGCAGATACAGTAGAGAAATCATAGCGTGTGACTCAACATTGTAACTCAAATGCCTATTTAATAAAATAGAGATAATAGAAATGATAGATTATTTAGTCACACTGTAATTCCTCCACTGTCTCTGTACCAAGCATTTGTGCTTCGACAAACTGTTTAATTTGTTTCAGCTACAGTTCTGAATTTGCAGTCTTACTGGTTCGGTCTTACCCAGTGGAGTGTAATTTCAAACCCAGATTTACAAAGACCTCACTCCCTGCCATATAACCTCTAGCAGAACCTCTTGTTGTCTACTGTGAATTCTTGTCATTACACTGATGTGTCATCTGTGCCTCTACGCTATGGCAGAGAGCCTAGCGTCTGACAATCTTGTCCAAATGATCACTGCTTTATCGTCACGTTCTGGGGAATTGAGAGACATGATCTACTCATTACAGAGAGGCTGCTTCCCAGAGCGAATTGTGTTACCGAGTAGCTCAGTTTGGCTGGAACTCTGTACATGCCCCCGAATGATGTGAGTGATTCAACTTTGCCCCATTGTGTACTTCTCAAGGGGGAATAAATCAGCTTATTTTTAACCAAATTAAGAGAATTCTCCATAAAGAAGGCTGATCGCCGAAGAATTGATGCTTTTGAATTATGGTGCTGGAGGAGACTTGAGAGTCCCCTGGACTGCAAGAAGATCAAACCTATCCATTCTGAAGTGCTCACTGGAAGGACAGATCCTGAAGCTGAGGCTCCAATACTTGGGCCACCTCATGAGAAGAGAAGACTCCCTGGAAAAGACCCTGATGTTGGGAAAGATTGAGGGCACAAGGAGAAAGGGAAGACAGAGGATGAGATGGTTGGACAGTGTTCTCGAAGCTACCAGCATGAGTCTGAGGGAGGCAGTGGAAGACAGGAGTGCCTGGCATGCTCTGGTCCATGGGGTCACGAAGAGTCGGACACGACTAAACGACTAAACAACAACAACAAGAGAATTCTAAGGAAACCAAGATGAAATAAAAGGAGCCTAATTACAGGGAGTGAGCATGTCAGACAGCAGTCTCCCTGCTGTGCTCCTTTTCTACTTGCAGGGCTTCTCTAATGTAGAGGAACCAATTCCCAACCTGTAACCTGAAGGTCGACTTAGATGTGTACTACATGAATAGGGCTATAACCATGTCTACCGTTTGGGTCTCTAACGTTCCATTCCTATCTGAATCTGCCAAATACAAAGCACCACTCTGGCGAGGAAGTCTTCAATGACTCCCTTCAGTGTTCAGTGTTCCCAGAGGAAGCGGTGCGTGTCTGTTTCTTTACAATATTCACTGTAGGATTGGATGTTCAGGTCAAGCAGCTGCTGTGGTTTCAAAGCAATGTTTTGAGAACCTCAGCAGACTGGCTCTTGTATAACCCATGGGCGGGTGGCGGATAGGAAAGAAATCCGAACATCCAATGGCACCAGACTGCTAAAGCGTTCCATGCTAGATCAGCATTCATTAAATAGAGGTTTATTCATTTTTCCACTTGAATTCACCTGGGATAGCTACACAGGAGGGGGAACTGAAAGCTCCAATTCATTTTTAATTTGCCTCTTTGGTTATACACTCAACACTGGAATGCAACAGCAAAGCGGCCAGAATTTTAAAATTCTTGAATATAATCTCTGATCAGGTAAAATTGGAAGCACACGGCGATTTCACTTCTGCTTCCTAACCTAGCAGAACAGTCATCATCCGCATGATGAATATGTACATTTCTTTTTTCATAAGCTTCCAGGCGCCACAAAAATTAAACCACGTGGTTATGTAGTTCTTCTTGTCAAAATGCTGTCGCTGACTGGAGGGGCTCAGTCATCTGACAATCAAGCTTGGGTTTGTTCTCTCGGCTAAGCATCCTCAGATAATGGAATTCCAGCCTTCCAAGGTTTCACCCTTATAGAAAGAGTCATACAGACTTGGGGTGTTAAGAGGAATATTTAGCTACACATTATTCAGAAAGACCAGCTGTGAAAGGGAGAAAGGCAACCATGGTGACTTCATACAGACTCCTTATAGCCTTGGAATCGTAAGACGTAGCTTTTAAGTTGCACAACACCTAGATGAACGAAAAGATACCCTATATAGGTTACCCAAGACAAACTAAGCAATGATTATGAGCAAAAAAGAGGGCACATGTTGCAGTGAGACCTGGAGACTGACCCCCTGTGTTGTGGGTGGGTTGGATAGGTCAGCCACAACACCCGATTGGTAGGTTCCTCAATGTTGGGTTCAATCCAGCCAATGAGGTGCAGTCTAAACGGATCGAGGGACCTATATATACCCATGCATGAGACCCAGAGCTTCCTCTTTTGGCTCGTGCATTTGGAACAAGCTAACAGCGTGTTCTCTGTGCAGCCGAGAGACGGATCGGCTTGGTGATTTCTTTCTGTTGTTTCCCCCTTTTCACTACTGCTTTCTTTATTCTTCCCCTTTTTTGAGTTGTCCTCTTCCCCCCTTCCTTCTCCTCCCTTCCTTCTAATGGGGCTTTGCCCCACAGGGGCTCCAGTCCCTGAGCACTCCCGGTTGCGGAGCTTGCCGCTGCCTGTTGATCTTTACCTACTCAGCTCTCCTTGCAGCAGCTGGTGTCTTTGGCTGCGGCTGCAGCTTTGGGATTTTTAGTTAACGCAACTTTGGGCAATTTGCGATTGTCGCTCTCTGGGCACTTTCGTTAAGCGCTTTGAGTAGTTTCGCTGCATTGAGAGTTCCCTCTCCTTGCAATATCGACTTCTGTGTGTTCCCTTTTGAATAAGCCTGGTTGGGTATTGTTTAAGGGTGGGAAATCCGCCTTCTTTTCTTCCAGCCGCCATTTTGGGTTCCTTTTGCAAGGACAGGTTCGTCCCTGCCTAGTTTTGATGGGAGCGCCATCTTGTTTTGACGGGAGCGCCATCTTAATGGCCTGGGTCCTGTTGTGTGAACGTTGATTTAGTACACCCCCACCCGGTAAGGAAGGGATCGCGATGCCTATTAAAAGGAATCCCAGTCCTGCTCTCCCTTCTAAGAGGCTGATTAGAGGCCTGTCTCAGTCACTGCGTTCAGCGCCGGCCCCTGCGGTCCCTCAGCTTACGCTGGATCACTTGAGTGCAATTATGGCTATATTGGTTCAGACCCTGCTGCCATGACTAGGTTCAATTCAGAACTTGAGTTGTTGGCCCAACAATTTGGGAGGCAGCCTGACGCTCAGCCGGGCCCCTCCATGTCTTCTACTGCTTTTGGGGCTCATGGTCCTTCAGATGTGAGCGAAGGGAGTGACGTTTATGACCCTTTTGGAGCCTTGCTCTCCCAATTTCAGCCTTCCAGAATCCAAGTCCCATAGAGTCCTAGGGGTCATCCTAGGAGTATGGGTGCTTTGGTACAGCAGACCTTTCGGTCAAGGCTACCTCATTCGCAGTCAGCACCCCCAGGTTCTGGGAGCTCAGGGCCTCAGCCAGCACAGCTTGTGGGAGGGGGAATTTTCTCCCAGCCAAGCTCCTCACATATTTTTAGTTCTGTGCAGGTTCGGTCTGTACCTTTGAGGGAGGCACTCAGTGTCCAGTCTTCTGAGGAGGATCTCCTAGTGCCTAGAGTCCCTTCATCTGGTGGCAAGCGGCAGAGGAGTCATCGCTCCAAACGCAGGGCGAAGAGGCGTAGAGATGGAGGCGCGTCCAGAACAAAGTGGCCAAGAAGGTTCTGGTGATCCGTCACCCGGACATTACCTTCTGTGATGCGTCCCTTTACAGGCTTGATGGGGTTCATCTGTCTGTAATTGGGAATGATTTGTGGCTGACCTCTGTGTCAGTGGGGTTAAGGGATTGGTTTCAGGTGTGAGTAGTTGGTGGTGAGTGCGGTGCTCATGTGGCGGATAGGCACTGGTTCGTGTGATAGGGATGGGAGAGTGGTCTCGCCATCCCTATGTGAAGGGTATTCCGTTAAAGGAATCCAGGTACTCAACTGGGTTTGGTCAACCCCTGAGAGGGGGTTGTGCCCGTGCCTGAGTCCAGGGGGGCATCTGGGTGGTGAACATAGTCTATTCTTGGCTTTTCGCCTACCCAGGTGTTCACCCTTGGCTGACCTATGATAGAGCTCTGGGTCAGCACTACCTGCAAGGGTGCAGGGAGCTAGTTGAACCAGAGCTTATGCAACCACTCACATTCTGTAATCAACAAAGTTGTGGCCTAAATTCTGCCAAAAACCAAAACTAAAATTTGAGTCATGTGTGATTTTATTTAGGGGGGAGGTCTCTGGGTCTGAACACGCAATCAATGATTCCTCAGTTCACAATGCGAAACTAGGTGCGAAGGTGGAGGTACACGAATGGAAACTACAGTTTCCAGGTTTCTTTGTCTGCATACCAATTCCACATATATTCATTTATAAGTTCCTTCTATCCTGCCTGCAGATTATGAAAACGCACACAGCAATTATTATTTGCACATTCTATTTCAGTGTATTCATTTCTAGCCTTATTTTATCCTAAAAAAATGCTTTTTAAAAACAACAACACATTTTTGCATGTTTTTTTCTTTGATTAAAAAAAGGCAACGTTTTATTCGTTTTAACAAAAACAGTACGGCATGTAACAGGCAATTTGGATATGTTTTTGAGCTGAGAATTGCATCACAAAATTTGGAGACGTGTGAAATCTGGAGGATAATTATGTTCTTATCCGTGTCTTCATCTGGGAGGTGTGAATTAGGTCAGTTTGCTTCAAAATGTGAACCAAACAGAATTCTCCTCTGGCCTTGTCTCTGTGGGGCTGATGGTTCCCTCCTTCCAGGCAGGCTCCTGTGGCCTGGTAATAAGCTCTGTGACAGACAAGCGAAAGGAGGGACATTGGAGCTGGACCTTGTATAGAGCCACTGTTCAAGGCACAGGAGGAGTGGAAAGACTGGTTGGCAGCCACATATCCTTGTCTTTCCCTTTCTGAATGCTATTTAATAATCACCTCTCCCTCCCCAAGAAAACACAGTATCTGCAATATGCAGAGTTGGTCCCCAATGGACCCTTTGCTAGAATTTACCATATTTTTCGCTCTATAGGATGCACCTGACCATAGGACGCACCTTGTTTTAGAGGGGGTGAACAAGAAAAAAAAAATCTCCCCCTCTCTGCTCAGCGCCCCTTCAGCGAAGCGGCAGGAGAAACGGAGCCCCTTCCATTTCTCCTCCTGCTTAGCTGGAAGGGCACTGTGCCTTAGCTGAAGGGGCACCTACCCTTCAGCGAAAGGAACCCGAAGCCTCCAGAGTGCAGCGGGAGCTCCCGCTGCGCTCCGGAGGCTTCAGGCAGCTATCTTTGAAGCCTGGAGAGTGAGAGGGGTCGGTGCGCACCTACCCCTCTCGCTCTCCAGGCTTCAGCAGAAGGCATCCCAAAGCCTCTGGAGCTCCCACCGCGCTCCAGAGGCTTCAGGTGGTTATCTGGAGAGCGAGAGGGGTCACTCTCCAGATAGCTTCAGGTTCCTTTCGCTTGTGGGGCTGGTGGTGGGGAAAGCCGAGCTTCCCTCACTGCCAGCCCCATGAAAGCCACTGCCAGCCCCAAAGAGCAGGTCGGGTAGCAGCGGCAGTGGCGTAGCGTGGGGGGTGCAGGGGGGTCGGCCGCACCGGGCGCAACTTGCACTCACAGCTCTCTGCCCCTACCTGGCTCGAGTGCTAAAATCCATGGGTTAGGGGGCGCAAATTACTTGCCTTGCCCCGGGTGCTGACAACCCACGCTACGTCACTGAGCAGCGGAAAGGCTGTGTGCAGCCTTCCCACTGCTCCCAGAGCTTGTCAGGGCTGTCGAGGGAAGCCCAGGTCCACCCCGTGCCCCAGGGACCACACATTTGCTCAGACATTTCCCCTAGATTTTAAGAGGAAAAAAGTGTGTCTTATGGGGCGAAAAATACGGTAATAATAGAAATGTTGCAACTGTACTTGAAATGTAGTCACATTAAGACACCTTGTTTTTCACTCTGAAAAGTGCCTTGCCCTCAATGTGGCAAATGTGGGGCATGTGATGGACTCTCCAACATGGTGCATTGCTCCAGTCGTTGAGTGGATATTCTACTGCAGATTGCCTTGTTATGAAGAATACGGGAGCAATCATTCTGTCCTTTCTGCCTGAAACGTAGCATTCTTATCTAAGCTGTATGGATGTTCTGGGATTGCTGGAGGAAATTACTTGTCAAAATAGTGCATTGTCTGTTTTCACCATTTAATAATCAGTTTCCCACAGTATGTCTAAAGAGTTAATGTCCCACAGGAATCTTTTTCAGGATGCTCAAACCTTCATCGCAGGTACAACAACCAGTTGCTGCTTTTTTCTGTTTTTTTAAGCATACTGTTGCAATTGTTCCATCAAATTATTTCATGTTAGCACCACCCGCCTTTTGCAATGTACCAAACACACAAAAAGAAAGGGGAAAAGTACCTGGTCTATCTCTTAAATAAGCCAGTACTTCAGTATCACATGAGGATCAAGCAAACTGGCTTATCTCCCAACAGCATAAAACACATAGCAAAGAAATAGAATACATCATTTAATATGTCTGTATACCAGCTACTAACAGCTACTTCCATTCTAGATGGAAGGAGGGAGCTCAAACAGTTCCAGTCATAGGCCATATAGGAATTTGCTAAGTTATATTATTAGAATTGGGAAGCCGTGCCTTGCATAAAGGCTGAGGATGCATATTGATGTGATTTTGCTACCCACTTTTGTTGGCAGGAGTGCAACTCTTCAAGAGCCAGTATTATGCTAAACTATGTGGGTGTGAGCAAGCTTATTTGTAGTTTAATGAACAACCCATCAACTGCATAGAACTCCTTAGGCTGTGGTTGACGCATAACATGGTTTAGCACATGGGTAGGCAAACTAAGGCCTGCAGGCCGGATCAGGCCCAATTGCCTTCTGGATCCGGCCTGCGGATGGTCTGGGAATCACTGTGTGGATGGCCAGCCGGCATGTTCTCCCTCCCTCCCTCCCTCCCTCCCTCCTCCTGGCTTCTCCCCGCCCTGCCTAGAGGAGGAAGGGGGCTGGGCTTTGTTGGTGCCAGCAACAGCAGTGCTCAAGCGGCCGCCATTTTAAGCAGCCCCTCTCCGGAGCCCTTTCGTGCGCCGTTCATTGTCCCTCCACCGCCGCCAGCCCCTGCCGCTCGCAAGACCCTGGAAATAATCTCCTTCAGCTCCTGCCTTCTGGAAGAAGGTACAGGGTTCTAAAGACTAGGACTAGCTGCCTGAGAAACAGTTTTTATCCAAATGTGATTTTTGTTTTAAACGCAGTGTAAGGTAGTCTCTGTGGTAGTCTCTAGCAATAATTAAATATTGTATTTAATTATGGGTTATCAGAGTTTTTAGGGGGTTAACCAGGCTGGGATAGCTGGGATAGCAGGCTTGTTGATTTTTGAATATCTGATGTAGATTTTTTCAATTTCGTTGTTCTGTATGGGACAATGACAATAAACATTATCGTATTGTAAGCAGCCACTGGGGCTCGTGGTGCTCCTGCATAATTATTATTTTTTCAAAATATAGTCTGGCCCCCTACAAGGTCTGAGGAATAGTGGACCGGCCCCCTGCTGAAAACGTTTGCTGACCTCTGTGCAGTATGAGTCTTGGCATTATGAATCCCCCCATCCCCTTTATTTGTGTAAAGAGGAGACCAAAAACATCCAACTTTAGAACTAACCATTGTTCCCTGTGATATCCAGACTCAGGGAACTGTGGTTTGTTTTGTAGCCAAAACAGATCAGGATCACATCATAGTTTGACACCCTGGTTTGTTAATTATGACAAGCCACTGTTTCCAGAGCTCACAATTCACAGGGGAAAGGGCTTAGTTCTAAGGTGGAAACAAAAGCTTTCAATCTCATCCTTATGTGTTTTAAGAACGAGAGGAGGCAGCGCATGGGGCCAAGGCGTGTGCACACTTGTTCCTATAACACTAAACCATGGCTTATGTCACAAACTGGCAGGACAATGGGGAGGAGGAAGAGCATCCTGGCTAGGATTGGAGCACACTGGGGCAATCTGGGGATTGAGAAGGAGAAGCTGGTGTAGGAAGTATTCATGGGGCGATGGAGGATGACGAGGGGATGGGGGTCAGCTCACAGGAACCAGAGCATCAGGACCCATCACCAAAGCCAGAGGTATCTTGTCTCCACAAACATGGCGGGCTCTGAGGCATAGGGAGCAGCGGGCAGGGCTCTCCAGGAGGCTAAGGCAGGCAAAGGCCCACATAATAAATAAATAAAAATAGGTAGTATCATTTCATTTTTAGGATGAATCATACAGGGGCAGAGGAATATGAGGGAAGCTATTGGTTTGTTTTTGTTTTGTAGCAGGAACCCCCCCCCCATCATCCAGTTTGTACAAACTTCACACACACACTCACACACTGAAACAAAGGACAATTATCAGATCCTCCCTCTGGGGGCAGGAAACTGCCAACTCCCCTTTGTCTCCTGGAAGTGACTCATGGGGAGGGGGAGAGAAGGGAACCAGCCATGTGACAGGACACTCAGGTTACCACCACCACCCCTCCCTCAACCCCTCCTTTCTGTAATGTATGCATGATGTTTCTGGGGGTGGGCTTGACTTACAGGATGGGAATTCCAAAAGTTTTTATAAGACCTTGCACACCATTTTTCTGTGTCTTTCCTCTCACCTGCAAGTGAGGGGAACACCCTGTCGCGACAGTCTTTCTTCAATAAAGACCAAGCCTACAGGCTGCTGATTTGCTTTAATTTACTCCGGTTGGTGTCTTTACTTTTTGTCCAAGGGAGCCCTCGGATTTTTCCGGTAACAGTTTTAATATATATTTTTGTGTCTCTAGGATGTGAATCGCTCTGTGATCTTCGGATGAAGGGCGGTATACAAATTTAATTAACAACAACAACAACAACTGCTCTCAAAGCGACTGCATCCATCTAACACCCATCCCTGAGCAGCCTTCCCCAGAAACATCTGAGCAGAACAGCTTTAAATTCCAAACGGTATAAGGGTGAGGAAATGCCTCTTGAGGGCAGTGTTGGACCAGGCAGAAGAGTCTCATTCCTTCCGGATGAGCTCAGTCCAATTTGAAAAACGAACTGATATATTTATAATTCAAAAAGGCTTGAGTAGCTATTGAGCACTGGTTTCTCTTGGCAGCTTCCACGCGGTGTTAATGTCATGCAGAATATGGGGGAAACCATGAAGCAAATTAGCAGTTTATGAGCTCCATTTCAGAGAAGCTTTCGCTTCTCCAGGCCCGTTCTTGTTTAACATGACTGCCATTAACGGCATGCCTTCTTTGTCAAGAGACATCAGGGAAGCAACAAAGGCAGGACCATCCCCTCGGCTCATCGATGATACTTAAGAGTTTGTGGCATCGCCTTAAAACAGTGCTCAAGACCTTTTACTCCTCAATTGGGCCAAGTACAATAATCTCCAGACAGATGTCTTCCATCTGATTCTGCCTTATACTTTCAGGTAGGTAGCTGTGTTGGTCTGACGCAGTTGAAATAAAAAAAAAAATTGTCCAGTAGCACCTCAGAGACCAACTAAGTTTGTTCTGGGTATGAGCTTTTGTGTGCATGGACTCAGATACTCTGAAACAGAAGTCACCAGACCCTTATATATAGTGGGAGGGTGGGGTAGGCTATTTCTCAGAAGGATAAATGAAAATAAATCTGACACCAGGAATCACAAGACAGAGAAACCAGGAGAACACTTCAGTCTCCCAGGACATTCAATACAAGATCTCAAAGCAGCTGTTTTATTACAAAAGAATTTCAGAAATAGACTTGAAAGAGAAGTTGCTGAATTACAACTTATTATTAAACTGAAAGAAGGGATGCGGGTGGTGCTGTGGGTTAAACCACAGAGCCTAGGACTTGCCGACCAGAAGGTCAGCAGTTTGAATCCCCGCGACAGGGTGAGCTCCCATTGCTCGGTCCCTGCTCCTGCCAACCTAGCAGTTCAAAAGCACGTCAAAGTGCAAGTAGATAAATAGGTACCGCTCCGGTGGGAAGGTAAACCGCATTTCTGTGTGCTGCTCTGGTTCGCCAGAAGCGGCTTAGTCATGCTGGCCACATGACCCGGAAGCTGTACGCCGGCTCCCTCAGCCTATAGAGCGAGATGAGTGCCGCAATCCCAGAGTCATCCGCTACTGGACCTAACGGTCAGGGGTCCCTTTACCTTTTTTTTTTTTTAAAAAAAAAAATATTTATTAAGGTTTTCAATATGGGTACATAGATAACACACAGTATAACATATATCATAACATATTTTCACAACTTCTTTGGACTCCCTCACGTCTCCCGCTCCCACTTTCATCCTTATAAATTTTTACCAGCAATTTGTCATCTTGTTTACATTCTTATGTCCCACAAACTTAATTTACAGTCTAATAATTCTCCGAAAGGTTTATGTTTTCTCAATCTCACTTGTCCTCCTAATTCTATCTAGTTTAGTGGTGCTCAATTGTTTATGATCTAGCATCCTGTTTACAGGGGTCCCTTTACCTTTACCTTTTTAAGCATGTTGTATACAAGTAGGTTCTATTCCTTTCCTGCAATGAACACAGGAAAGGCAGCAGTGAGTCAAATCCTGCCCCCCCCCATTGAAAGAACAGCAGAAAAGGGCTACTATTGCTACTAAATCAGGAACTGTGGTGTTGAATTGTGACATAGCGACAGATTGCTCTCCTGCTGGGATCTTCTCCCTCTAGTGGTTATTCTGCAAAGTCTCTGAAATTAAGAGTTTCTCCTGTAACACTGCTTTTTAAAAACACATAGGCTCTGTTGCCATTCTAGATGGACCTGAGAACCAGGCTTTTAAGAGGCACAATTTAGGGATCCCCAAATGTTTGCTAGGTAGCGTGAACTTGCCTTCAGAGACTCCGAAGCTTGCCTTGAAACACCGAGCTACTGTGTCGGATGTGTCAATGCTTGTTGTAACAGAAGGGCAAAGAGATGATTTTTGGAGGGAGAGGGCTTAGTTTTCCTCAGTGAGCTTGCACTGGGATTGACAGGTGCTGACAAATGCCTGATGTATCACTGCAGGCTGCAAAGCATAGACCTTCCCTGGAGCTGAAATTGTCTACGTTGTCATTGCCATCTACTGCAACCATTCTATCAGGCTAGAGGAGAGGGAGGCGGGTGGAACTGTGGTCTAAACCACTGAGCCTCTTGGGCTTGCTAATCAGAAAGTCAGCAGTTTGAATCCCCGTCATGGGGTAAGTTCCCATTGCTCTGTCCCAGGTCCTGCCAACCCAGCAGTTCGAAAACACACCAATGCAAGTAGATAAATAGGTACCGCTGTGACGGGAAGGTAAATGGCGTTTCTGTGCACTCTGTTGTGCCAGTGTCCCGTTGTGCCAGAAGTGGTTTAGTCATGCTGGTCACATAACTCAGAAATTGTCTGTGGACAAACACCGTCTCCCTCGGCCTGAAAGCAGAGATGAGCTCTGTACCCCATAGTTGAATTCGAGTGGTGTACAAAAGAGAGCCCTGGACATAAACCCACTTTCCTTCTTGGGACCCTGCAATGTACACTCTTTAAACTTTGTAGTTAAAGATGCTGCTAAGTATTGTCTGAAAGCAACTAGTTTCCCCCCACATTGGTTCAACAGATCTTTAACATGCCCAAGCAACAGCGCTTGAACTGAAGGAATTGCAAAGGAAAAGGCACACAAAGTGAGATTTTGATGTCCCTGAAATTAAAACTTTTAAGAAACTTAGATTTTAACATCACCATTCACAAGGCTATTCAAAACGATTGGTGCACTAAAACATTTTGTTATGTATTTGAGAAAGCTAATCAAACATTACAAATTGCATTACTTATTCTTGCAATTTAAAATAAATGCAGTGGTCTCAAGTTTTGTCCTTTTCATTCCCCCCCACAAGACACCTGTTTTTGAAAATTGAAATTAGCAAATGTTGGTGTGTGTGTTGGTGTGTGTGTGTGTGTGTGTTGGTGTGTGTGTGTGTGTGTGTGTGTGTGTGCAAGTAGCTAGCTTTTTCCAGGGCACAAAATAGCCTGGTACCGAAGACATGTAGAATGTTTACACTAGTGCTCATCTGGTTTTTAGCTTATTAGAATAATAGCATTGTGGAGTTTGAAGGACCACAAGGGTTATCTAGTCCAAACTCCTGCAAGTGCAGGAATCTTTTTGTCCAAGGAGGGCTCAAACCCACAATCCTGAGATTAAGAGTCTCATGCTTTACTGACAATTGTTGATCTTTTTATAAAAAAGGTTTTAAATTGTATTTTTTTAAACTTTTTCTAAATTAATGATTTTATTTTATCCTTTTTATATTAAACACATTTCTTATGGCATAATATATTAATAATAATTAATAATACGATAGATGGCTAGTATATATTTATTATGGCACAATATATCATCAGATGTAAGGTGCTCCTTAGCTGGACTATTAGACATCTCCACCTGATGCACAGTTTTGCCACTTGACAGGGAGAGATCTACCCTGGGGCAGTTAAGTTATCAGTCATAGGACCTGAAAATGTGGCCTGGAACACATCAGCAAATCCTCTGCACTGCACACGAATCCTAGTGCCTGTGGTGTGCGTTTGTGTGTTCGTTCTTCAGCAAATCAATGTGGACCCTCATCCTGCCAAAATGAAAAAAGTTAGGAGAGAAGGATTAAATTCCAGAGTCTTCTAATCTTCTTTTTCAATGCTGCTTTCTGTTTAGTCTGGTGACAGCGCTTTGAAGAATCTTGCATGTTATGATTTCCAAAGGAGGTATGCAAGTTCCCTGTCTCTTTCTTCCTACTCTGTGGCTCACACCTTCCTTCTGGGAAAAGTGAAGAACCCAATGAAGTGTGCATTGATTTAAAAAACAGGAGACTGAAACACACGCTTTTGATCCCAACAAATCAATGAAAAGTTTTACTCGGCTGGATTGTATTTCCAGTTCCAGGCCAGAAGGTACATGGAGAGCTGGGGGTGGGGGGTAGGTCGCTTTCAAAGCCTCTACCTGCAGCTTCCTAAGGGTTGGTCAGGACTTTGAAATCTCATTGATGTTGCTAAGCAAATTTGTAATGGGGTGGGCTGTAGTGGTGGCCAGAAGCAGCATGAAAATGTTGCACGCGCATAGCTGGAATTCTTGCAAATCTGTGGACGAAGCAATGGATGCACTTGGTATAAGTTGACAGAATATGCAGAACTTGCAGACTTCACAATACAGCATAAGAGAACAAGAAGAACATACGTTTAAAGAAGATTGGGTGACGTTTATTGAATATATATGGGAAATAATTGTGCACAGCTGAAAATGCTGGCAGCATTAAGATGAATTAAACAGTGTAAATAAGTTTTGATGGATGCAATAATGGACTACTGAATGGTACAGTTTTTGTAAAATATGCAGAGATTTAAGGTATGTAAAATGAACCATGGAAAGAGAAGAAGGGAAGTTCTTGACAGCCTAAGGATGTAAAATGAGTATTTGAAATAGTGAAAAAACAGAAAATTTAATAAAAATTATCTATCCAGCTATCTATCTATCTATCTATCTATCTATCTATCTATCTATCGATCATCTATCATCTATCTATATAGATATAGATATAGTATATCTGAAGGAGTGTCTCCACCCCCATTGTTCTGCCCGGACACCGAGGTCCAGCTCTGAGGGCCTTCTGGCGGTTCCCTCACTGCAAGAAGCCAAGTTACAGGGAACCAGGCAGAGGACCTTCTCGGTAGTGGCACCCACCCTGTGGAACTCCCCCCATCAGATGTCAAAGAGAACAACAACTACCAGACTTTTAGAAGACATCTGAAGGCAGCTCTGTTTAGGGAAGCTTTTAATGTTTGATGTATTACAGTATTTTAATATTTTTTTGGAAGCTGCCCAGAGTGGCTGGGGAAGCCCAGCCAGCTGGGCAGGGTATAAATAAATTATAATTATTATTATTATTTCTATCATCTATCTATCATCTATCTATCTATCTATCTATCTATCATCTATCTATCTATCTATCATCTATCTATCTATCTATCTATCTATCATCTATATCTATCTATCTATCATCTATCTATCTATCTATCTATCTATCATCTATCTATCATCTATCTATCTATCATCTATCTATCTATCATCTATCTATCTATCTATCTATATCTATCTATCTATCTATCTATCTATCTATCTATCTATCTATCTATCTATATCTATCTATCTATCTATCTATCTATCTATCATCTATCTATCTATATCTATCTATCATCTATCTATCTATCTATCTATCTATCTATCTATCTATCTATCTATCATCTATCTATCTATCTATCATCTATCTATATCTATCTATATCTATCTATCTATCTATCTATCATCTATCTATCTATCATCTATCTATTTATCTATCATCTATCTATCTATCTATCTATCTATCTATATCTATCTATCATCTATCTATCTATCATTTATCTATCTATCACCTATCTATCATCTATCTATCTATCTATCTATCTATCTATCTATCTATCATCTATCATCTATCCAATCTATCATCTATAGAACACATGGATACACTTGGTAGAACAGGCCATTTTCCAGGCTGTATGTTCTCTAGCAACCTGATGGGGAGAGAAAAAGCTCAGAGGGATAATAAGGGGTAATAAGAAATCGAGAAAGGTTGCATGTTTTTGTTGGGGTGTGTGTGTGCAAGCAGCGTTTAAAAAAGAAGGTTGCACTTGATAGACAGGCCTTTTTTGAGGATTCACTAGGAATGTTTCTGGAAGGGGCACCTCAGAGGCAGGCCAAAAAAAGCGGGTTGGGGGAGAAGCAAGAAAGAGCGGCAGCAGCAGCAGCAGCAGCCTTGCAAAGTGTCTGAGGATTCAAGGCTCACCATGGAAACAGCAGCGGCAGCAAACAGGCCCGGGTAGCTGGCGCTTCAGCCAAGTGGGCAGCGGCAGGAGGCGCTTTGCGCTCTCTCTCTCCAAGGCCGGAGATGGAGAAGGGGGAAGGGGGTCGCCAAGCGTCGGCCGCCGCCGCCACCGCCGCGAGCAAGTTGGGCTCCCAAGCGCAGCATCCCAGACCGACTCAGCCCATCGCGCCGATGGAGAACATCAAAGAGATGCAGGTGAGAATCTTCGCGCTGGTCCTTCCTTGCTCTCCGGGATGCTTTTGCTGCGCGAAGGAGATCCTTCCAGGGGGACCCTGGAGACGCAGGGGCGGGGAAGCTGCTTCTGCGCCCGGATCTCCTAGCCGAGTTTGTTCCGGGGTCTTTAACAAAGCATGCAAAAAGAGGGGATTTCTGGGGATACAGCTCCCTCCTCCCGGGTGGCAATCTGCAACTGTGGACGTGTAGGGTAGGGATTTCTTCTTGTTATTAGAACTGGGAAAGAGGTTTTTTTTTTAATTTTTATTTTTGCAGCTGCTTGACATTCCAGGGCGCCAGAAGCTGCACCCGCAGAAACTCCTTCTCCCCATACCTCTTCGGAGTTGGTGCTGTTTTGCTGCGCGAGAACAAACTTTGCCTCGCTACGAAATGTACTCACAAGGAAGGAGGTGGGGGGCGGGAGGCCGGGAACTTGGGAAACAACATGCAAAGAAAGAAACGGGCATTTGAGAAGGTGGTTGAAGAATATTGACTGCCTTCGGGCAATGTCGGGTGGGGAAGAGTCCCATATGCTGTATTGCACACAATCTGCCCAGAAACGTGTAAGGAGAAGCTCTGACCTGTTTTGAGCGCAAGAGCACCTTGAAATTTGATCACTCTATTTCCCTGAGGGTGATTACCTCTGCTGTGTGCCATATCTTTCCCAACTGCTTATAGGAACTTTGGGGAGTTTAGAGTTTAGTGTATTCATTTCTGTATCTAACCTTTCTTCTAGCTTAAAGGTAAAGGGAGCCCTGAGCATTAGGTCCAGTCGTGGCTGATTCTGGGGTTGCGGCACTCATCTCGCTTTATTGGCCGAGGGAGCCGGTGTGCAGCTTCCGGTTCATGTGGCCAGCATGACTAAGCCACCTCTGGCAAACCAGAGCAGCGCATGGAAATGCCGTTTATCTTCCCGCTGGAGCGGTACCTATTTATCTACTTGCACTGGTGTGCTTTTGAACTGCTAGGTTGGCAGGAGCAGGGACCGAGCAACGGGAGCCCACCCCGTCGCGGGGATTCAAACCGCCAACCTTCTGACTGGAAAGCCCAAGGCTCAGTGGTTTAACCCACAGCGCCACCCACTTCCTAGTTTCTAGTTTAGGGTTTCCCAAACTTATGTCTCCAGCTGTTTTTGGACATCGCCCCTGACCCCTGGTCATGCTAGCTAGGGATTATGAGAGTTATAGTCCCAAAAAGGAGCTGGCGACCCAAGTTTGGGAAACCCTGTTAGCTCAAGACAGCAGCCCTTACTCTCTCCCTCCACCCCACTTCTTATTTTTATTTTTAAGCATCACAATAATCTTTTGAGTTAGGTCAAGCTGAGAATGAGTGAGTGACTAGATCAAGGGCCCCAGATTGCCTCAAGACTGCCAAGTATTTTGTGGAAAGGCCTGAAGCCCATGCCAGAAGTTTAGATTTGTGCAGCTAACAGTTATGGAATAAAGTGCTTTGTTGCCCTAGTGCAAGTTAAAACTAGTATCACACACACAACATGGACTTTTTGCAGTTAGGAAAGTAAAGGGGAAATGTACTGAAAAGTGTGGAATGAACAAATTATTTGTGGAAGGATGTGTAAACACCCTGCAATTTAAACAGGATGAATGCACATTGTTATATGATTACCCCACAAACAAAATAAATGCTGAGTGAAGACCAGATGTAGTCTAACCACTGCATAAGCTTGGTGCAAACAAATCAGGATTAATGCTCAGTAAGTTGGTCATCTGAAGGAACTCCCATTGATTGCTGCTGTGGCTCAGTGGTAAGGCAACTGTTCTGTGGTGTTTGCCTTGTGGGTTTCAATCCCTAAAGGATCTCTTCTTTGCCAATTGGATAGCTCAGTTGTTCAGAGCATGAAGCTGATAATGCGAAGGTTGCAGGTTCAATTTCCGTATGGACAGCTGCATATTCCTGCATTGCAGGGGGTTAGACTAGATGATCCTCAGGGTTCCCTTCCAACTCTACAATTCTCTGATTCTGTGAATCTGGCACTCTCCAACCCTGTTCCAATAACCTGACCACTCTACTGGCTCTAATTTTTAAACAGTGCTTGGTTTTTAAAATGAGAGGCGCTATCTCTTAAACTTGCTTGCAAATAATACTTTGGGATTTGAAAGCCCCCTCCCACAAATCCATTTGATAGAGGTTGTCTGTGGCTACTTAAAAGCAGAAGAAGAACCATTTTTTTTAAAAAAACACACAGATTTCTATAGTTGAGCTGTGTACTATCCCTAGTCTTCTTCTTCTTTGGCGATCACTTGTAGCCGAGTAAGATTATCTTCTCTAAACACGGTTTTAACAATGAGTCCGTAAGTGACTGTCAAGGCCAATTCTGGATCAACACATCCTTCCACAGTGGGGACATAGGTTCCCGGGCGGGATTTGATCACGGTGTGGATTTGCCAAGCGTGCCTTCCTTGTTCTCCCTTGCGTTCTGAGTTTGAGTGTCTTCAAAGCCCATGACACCTTTGGTAAAGGCTGTTCTCCAACTATCCCTAGTACATCATTCTGGATATTGGGACAGAGCTGGTGGTTTCCAATCTCCTTTGCCAATTTTCTGGCTAGCAACCCTTTTCTGCCAATGGGACTGCTAGATGTTGCCAAATACCTCTGAATATGTGTGCACATTATTTACTTTCGAGAACAGCTTCTTGCTCATTTAAGAGCCCGCTTTCTTTGGCCCTGACCCAGCTATTGTAAGGACGATGTAATTTGGATGTGGACTGCTTGGTTAAAAGGGATCAAGCAGACACAATAGTTACCGTAGATGATGAATCCAGAGCTTCTAATGTTAGAAGATCTGGGCATGCAGATGGTAAACTGTGGCATGCTCTTTCTCCCTCTGTCTCTCCCTCCCTCTCCCTCCCTCCCCCTCTCACATGCTTATGTGCCAGAGTTGTGAAAAGGGGATGCTGCTATTGTGTGGCGGCTGGAGTGTTGGATTCTTGGTGATGAAACTTGCTGGGTGCAAAGCCAGCTCGTATCCGTTAGCCCAGGGGTAGGCAACCAAAGGCCTGTGGGCTGGATAAGGCCCAATCGCCTTCTCAATCCGGTCCGCGAATAAGTGTGCTTTTACATGAGTAGAATGTGTCCATTTATTTAAAATGCATTTCTGGGTTATTTGTGGGGCCTGCCTGGTGTTTCTACATGAGTAGAATGTGTGCTTTTTTATTTAAAATGCATCTCTGGGTTATTTGTGGGGCATAGGAATTCGTTCATTCCTCCCCCCCCCAAAAAAATATAGTCTGGCCCACCACATGGTCTGAGGGACGGTAGACCAGCCCATGGCTGAAAAAGGTTGCTGACCCCTGCGTTAAACCAAGCTATCGGAGAAAATTATTGCCGAGTTCTCTGGAGGAAGTGCAGGCAGGTTAACAAGTCTGGTTAATAGTTGACAAAGCAAAATGATCTTTGAGCCTCGGGCCTCTCTTGCACTGTTTATGCAAAGATTCAGCCACCTGTAATGTGAAGGAGCATTTTGGCCAAATAAGTTTTACACCCACACAAGTGGCATATGCAACAAAATGTTTGAGTGCTTCTGTTTAGCGTTTTAGGCTGCACATACCTGGATAATGTCCCATTACAATCAATAGCGCTTACCTCAGAGGAGACATGTATTTGTTGTTGTTGTTTAGTCGTTTAGTCGTGTCCGACTCTTCGTGACCCCGTGGACCAGAGCACGCCAGGCACTCCTGCCTTCCACTGCCTCCCGCAGTTTGGTCAAACTCATGCTGGTAGCTTTGAGAACACTGTCCAACCATCTCATCCTCTGTTGTCCCCTTCTCCTTCTGCCCTCCATCTTTCCCAACATCAGGGTCTTTTCCAGGGAGTCTTCTCTTCTCATGAGGTTTCCAAAGTATTGGAGCCTCAGCTTCACGATCTGTCCTTCCAGTGAGCACTCAGAGCTGATTTCCTTCAGAATGGATAGGTTTGATCTTCTTGCAGTCCATAGTCTCCTCCAGCACCATAATTCAAAAGCATCAATTCTTCGGCGATCAGCCTTTTTTATGGTCCAGATCTCACTTCCATACATCACTACTGGGAAAACCATAGCTTTTGCTATACAGACCTTTGTTGGCAAGGTGATGTCTCTGCTTTTTAAGATGCTGTCTAGGTTTGTCATTGCTTTTCTCCCAAGAAGCAGGAGTCTTTTAATTTCATGGCTGCTGTCACCATCTGCAGTGATCATGGAGCCCAAGAAAGTAAAATCTCTCACTGCCTCCATTTCTTCCCCTTCTATTTGCCAGGAGGTTATGGGACCAGTGGCCATGTATAGGACTGCACTATCAACTAGCAATGTCCCCTCATACAACTTTGTGCCCACTTCCCCATCTGATTTTCTACTCCCACCTCATCAATACTCTGTGGGCACTGAGCACATACAGTTTTCTCTGTGTTTTGTTTTCTTTTTTTGGGGGGGGGGCTGCTTCCCTCATTAGGGATTTTCCCTTTCCAATTTTAGTTTATTTCCAGCAACATTGAGGTTTCCTTACACCTACTGCTACCTCTTCTGTCACAGGCCTCAGTGCTACAATTGCAATACGATGCAGATGAAACAATAGGGTCATTGAGGAGAAGGAGGAATTTAAACTTAAGTGTACAAATGTTGAGTGTGGAAATAAGTTAAGGAAGCCTTGTCTGAGCTGTAAGGAATTAATATGTGTTTTGGTTGGTCATATACTCCAAGGATAAGGGACTGCTCCACCCTAAGATTTGATCCTCAAACTTGAGCATAGGATGGGCAGTACAGATAGCAAAACCAGAAAAAATGGGTGACTCAAAAGCAGGTCTCTGTGCTGCAGTGGTAGTGCGTTGCATCGACAATACAGGCTAAAAGTGAGGTGGCTTTTTGTGGTTTCTGGGGTCAAAGTGTCAGTTTGCATTTCTTAGTATAGAAAGTATTGATCTGATGTGTAGAGATCTTTCCTGTTCTAATTAATTCAAGAGGGCTCTGGAAGCTTCTCTGTGTGAAAGAAACTTGATGTTGTTTGGGTTATTCCTTCAGAGAAGCTGAGTACAGCTGGTTTAAACTGGTTCTCTTATCTCTTTCTGTGAAGGTCATGCTGATTATAAAAGTAGGGCCAGAAGGAGCTTTCTCTT
This sequence comes from Podarcis melisellensis, assembly GCF_964234715.1. Taxonomy (NCBI): domain Eukaryota; kingdom Metazoa; phylum Chordata; class Lepidosauria; order Squamata; family Lacertidae; genus Podarcis; species Podarcis melisellensis. Next base: position 76,893,875 of record NC_138539.1, read on the forward strand.
TCTAACTCTTTTCCTTCTGGTGTGGCATTCTATACATAATATGCTATAGTGTTAAGGTTTAGACTTACTGTAAGTTACTGTAAGTTTAAGTCTGCCGCAACTGGATTTCTTATGGACAGTGCCAATCCTGAATGTATTAGATTTGTGACCATTATGCTCATTTGCCTTCAGTAGCGGTAAAGCTCTGCTGGATGAAATATTAATTGCCTCTGGTCTTTTTTGGGGGAATCATGCTTATTATATATTGGAATCTAGTCTGGATCAATATTGAGTAGATTTCCATGACACAAAGTCCTATAATTCCAAAAGGAAGAGAGTAAAATTGCACTTATGGTGGTTTGAAGATTATGGGAGTGTCACATGACTTGGGATGCTGAAGTGTTGGCATCTAGTTGGCTACTGTGAGAAGAGGATGTTGCCGAACTACAACCCCCATCATCTTTGGCCATTGGCCATGCCTGCAGGGGCTGATGGGAGTTGTAGTTCAGCATTATATTTAGTCCTTGCTGTAGTTTGGAATGAGAACCAAGACCTCACTGAGGTGTTTTCTTGGCTCCTATGCAATTGACTATGGGAGCAGGATAGTCATTAGGTGAGATTGGTTATGAACCTACCACCTTCTAAGGGCTCAGACTGGGTCAGCAATTTGCTAATTATTCTAGCTGAAGGTTTCCTGTCCTTGGTCACTGAAACAAAACAAGACGCTTTGGCAAACCTTTTTTGAGTTGCTGCTATAATGTAAGTCACAGGAGCCACATGTCCATTCTGCTGGAGAGAGAGGCTTGGAAGAGAGATCTCTACCTCTCGCATTGCAGGCTTAAACACAAGGGTGATTGCAGCAAGCACATTAAAACTTGATTAGATTCGCATCTGCCCTCATCCACCTTTAAACAAAAGTTTGCCATGAAATACTTAGGCTAGAATAAATCACAGCTGCTTTGCTTTTTAAATAAGTGAGGCTTTTTTTAATTTTAACTCAGGGCTTCCAGAAGTTTTATCAAACAATCTCCATCCCTTGGCAGTAAAACAAAGTAGAAGAAGAAAGGTTCCAAACAGGTTAAAAAATAAGTGCTTAATTTCCTTACAAAAAGGATTGTGCAATCTTTCGGTTAGCAAAGGTGCAGGCTATAAAATCTCATTTTGTAGAGGTTCATTTCACTTACAGGGAGCCACGGCTGCATGGCTCCTTTGCTTGTTCCAGGAAACACACAGAGAAAGAGACTAAGAAGGTCTGGGGATCAGAGGATGCTGAGAGCCTGCTAAGCCGCACCCACTCTAGTAATTTCAGCTCAGGGCTCATTAACCCTTTCATGCACGCAAGTGTGATTCAGTACCTGTATATTACAACACACTCACCATGGGGAAGACGTTGGTTCAAAGCACTGCATTATCTTGTCTGAGTTGCAAAAGATGCCCAGGGGTTTCTCACAGGGGAGTGATTCCATGGTGGTCAAAAGGTACCTGAACTGGGTCTAAGGAGTTAAAAACAAATGCTTTAAGGAAAATGGGTTTTGAGGAGAGATCTGAAGGACAAAAAAGGTGCCAGTCAGGCCACTGAGCTGCCTTGCAATGCATTAAGTTAAAGTGGATCCTCAGGTAATGTTACCTTTGGGTAACATAACTTTTGGGTTGCAAACGTGGCAAACCCGGAAGTGTATACTTCCGGGTTTCACCGTGCACGCATGTGCAGAAACGCTCTATTGCGCCGTGTGTGTGTGCAGAAGTGGCACCTCTAGATTTGGAGGGTCCACTGTATTTTCTTTCTTCCCTGAGCAAGTTCTACTGCACTTAACGAGTGAGCCCAGAAATAGTCTCCCAAGAAATCCAACTCTCTCCCCCCCCCCAGTTTGTTGAGCACTTCTTCATACAAGACCACCTGCCCTCTTAAATTTAGAGTTGCATCTGGCAATATGGCCATGAAACTCTAGTTGTCGACAGCCTCTAATTAAAAGCCACCCTTGTTAAGCTAATGTCAGTCAATTGCTCATAAAAAAAGAATGCAGAGTGCAAATCAATTTCATTATCAGGTCTGCCGGTGGCAACGTGCATTATCCACTACTGTAAACCAGGGTGCAAGGGACGCGGGTGGCGCTGTGGGTTAAACCACAGAGCCTAGGGCTTGCCGATCAGAAGGTTAGCTGTTTGAATCCCCATGACAGGGTGAGCTCCCGTTGCTCTGTCCCAGCTCCTGCCAACCTAGCAGTTCGAAAGCAAGTCAAAGTGCAAATAGATAAATAGGTACTGCTCCAGTGGGAAGGTAAACGGCGTTTTCATGTGCTGTTCTGGTTCGTCAGAAGCGGCTTAGTCATGCTGGCCACATGACCCGGAAGCTGTACGCCGGCTCCCTCGGCCAATAAAGCGAGATGAGCGCCGCAACCCCAGAGTCGGCCACGACTGGACCAGGGTACATGTATTATTATCTGTTACTGGCATTCACTTTCATGTCACTGAGGTCTGTTGAGCTCTGAAGTACCCCCTGTTTCCCTGGCTAACTGTGATCTCGTTTCAGTGTGCTAGCTTCCAGCCTGTAAAAGTCTATCCTGTATTTGACCTATTCCACATTATTTCCAGGTGCCGGTGGAGAAACATTTGTTAAATAGTGGAAGGCTGGATAGCTCAGTTTGTTAGAGCGTAGTGCTGATAACTCCAAGGTTGCAGGTTCAATCCTCGTACAGGACAGCTGCAGATTCCTGCATTGTGGGGGTTGGATTAGATGATCCACAGGGTACCTTCCAACTCTACAATTCTATGAAATATAAGGCCACTGGTAAAAGTAGGAGTGGAATGGGGAGGACCTCTTGCAGATACTGTCGATCCTGTGGCTTCACTTTTTTCCTCCTTGAAACTGCATTTCTTCTTTTTAAAATATGGGAGCTTTTTATTTTTGAGAAAGCTCAGATCAGCTCCAGTACAAACCACGGATGAAACAGCTATGAATCTGTGCCTGGGCTCAGCCCAGAAACTGATATTCAGTCCCATGGCTGAACCTTGGAACATATGAAATAATTAATGATACAGTCATTCTGTATCAGTTGCACTGGTTGCCTGACTGCTTGTGAGCTCAATTTAAAAGGCCAACGTTGGCCTTTTAAAGCCCCAGATAGTTTGCAAGGAGCTTGTCTGAAGTGCCACTTGCCTCCATGTGAACCTGCCTGGGGCTTATGATCCACTGCAGAGGGCTTGCTAGCAAGCCACCAGCAGGCACAATCAGATTGGCAGGCACGAGAGACAGGGCCTTTTCAGTGATGGCACCATTGATGTGGATCTGCCAGCCATAGACTCATAGAGTTGGAGGGAGGCACATTTGTCTCCTTGTTTTCTTTTAGGTGGGCCTTCCAGACCCCTCAAGTGTCCCTATTTTCCAGGGACAGTTCCAAATTTACAGAAGCCATCCTGGTTTATGATTTGATCCTGGAATGTCTCGCTTTTTCTTAGGATGTCCCTATCTTCATCGGAGAGATGTTGGAGGGTATGGTAGGATGTCCCTATTTTCATCAGAGAAACGTTGGAGGGTGTGGAATAGGATTTTCCTATTTTCATCGGAGTAACCCAGTATCGCCTGAGCTCTGCGATTGCAGCTTTCTCCCGATTGCAGTGCAGAGTGTTTGAGGACCGGGACACTCACAGGGAAATCAGTATGCTTGTTTACAAAGCTATTGTGCTACCAACCTTACTGTATGCTTGTGAAACATGGACAACTTATAAACATCATCTCCAATTCCTCAAAAGTTTCCATCAACAGTGTCTCTGAAAAATGTTACACATCACTTGGGAAGACAGGCAACTAATGCCAGTGTACTGGAAGAAGCAAAGATCACCATTGTCAAAGCGATGACTTCAACATCAACTTCGTTGGACTGGTCATGTTGTGTGGATGCCTGATGATCATTTTCCAAAGCAACTACTCTATTCCAAACTTAAAAATGGAAAGCTTAATGCTGGTGTCAACAAAAGAGGTTTAAAGACTCTCCCAAGGCAAATCTTTAAAAATGTAGCATAAATACAGACAACTGGGAAACACTGGCCTGTGAGTGCTCCATTTGGAGAACAGTCTTTACTAAAGGTTTCTTGGGTTTTGAAGATACTCAAATTCAAGACGAAAGGGAAAAACATGTTAAGAGGAAGGCACATTTGGCAAACCCTCACCTTGATGCGGGTGGCACTGTGCGTTAAACCACAGAGCCTAAGAGTTGCTGATCAGAAGGTCGGCGGTTCAAATCCCTGCGATGGGGTGAGCTCCTGTTGCTCAGTCCCTGCTCCTGCCAACCTAGCAGTTCAAAAGCACGTCAAAGTGCAAGTAGATAAATAGGTACCACTCCAGCGGGAAGGTAAACGGCGTTTCCATGTGCTGCTCTGTTTTGCCAGAAGCGGCTTATTCATGCTGGCCACATGACCCGGAAGCTGTACGCCAGCTCCCTCGGCCAATAAAGCGAGATGAGCGCCGCAACCCCAGAGTCAGTCACGACTGGACCTAATGGTCAGGGGTCCCTTTACCTTTACCACCTTGATCAACTCCTGCCCAGAAACCTATGCCCCCACTGTGGAAGGACGTGTGGATGCAGAATGAATGAATGAATCTTTATTTGCATCAGTCATTGGCCATAGCAATAAAAAAAAATATGATGCATAAAGAATAGAAATACAGATAAAAAGTCAATTATATAAAATACATTTTAGGGTTTTGGATCCAGAATTAGCCTCCACAGTCACTTACGGACTCACTGTTAAGACCATGTTCATGGAAGGTAATCTTACTTGGCTACGAGTGATTGCCAAAGAAGAAAAAGAAGAATGGCTTTCAAGGCATTAAATTTCAATTTGCCTTTAGTTAAGGAAGGTAGGCTGGATGTTTAAGCCCTTGCACAGGGCTTCTGCTGACAGGACTTATTAGCTGAATCCCACCCTAAAGAAATAATCAATAAGTACTCTTAAATCCTGTCACAAATGTTATCAGAGGTCCACACCCATCATGTCCACAATCCTTGAATCTTGCCCATTGTTGAAATCTCCCATGACATCCTTGCAACTGAACATATATAAGTTCAATTAGAGAGAGAGAAGGAGGCCACAATTTTTATTACTCAGCAAGCATATGGCCCTCAGTGCAATTCTTCTGCTCGGAATCATATAAGAGTTGAGAGACGATGCTGAAAACCAGCAGGAACATAAACTGGAGTCAAAGTCAGGGAAGGATTAATAGTAGTAGACCCAGGACATTTGGGTTTGAACCCACACTCAGCCACAAAGCTTACTAGGTGACGTCGAGCCAGCCACCAATTCTTGGTCTAACCTACCTCACAGAGTTTTTGTGAGGGTGGGGGTGGGAGATAGCTCTGAGCTCCTTGAGACAAGAGTGTGATGAATCTAGATATCTAGATCAATTAATTAACCAGAGAGTGTGACTTGATTTCCAGTCTTAAAGAAGAAGAATCCATATGCTCTCCCAGTTATAATGAGGGAGAGATTCTAAACTGGGCATAAAATGGGAGTTTGATGCATCTTGTCCCTAGAGAAAGATCAGGACTACCATGGTATGATGTTGTTTACACCCAGCCTGCTATTTCAACTTACCTATTCTATATGCCCAGGCGCAAAAATTCTGAATGTTTCACCACATATCTGGGCGCAAGGATTTTTTCTTGTGTTGGCACAGTCTTGTTGACTTTCATGGAAAGCTTAAGCTGTAATCTTCATGTCACAAAGGAATATTAAATCATTTTCTTAAACTGTGTTTGAATTGTTTCTTTATACTGCAGCTTACATAATACAATGTATTTGCCACTGGGGGGCACCACAGTATTGCTTTTCTGCATTTTGCAGGGCAAGAGAAACTCACCCCTTTTCAAGTGCCTTCTCATAGCTTTGTAGGTGGCATCCTGCTGGCTGTGTGTTTTAAAGCGAAAGCTGGTTTTAGCTGCAATGAGCTGTTCGTCCTGGCACAATATTATCACAGCACTGCACAGCATGAACCAATTTAATTTTATATCCAAACTTAAGGGCTATTGGCTCTGTCTTTTCCGTGTTTGCAAAAGTAGTCTCTGAACACAGGAAACGTAGAATTCGTCCCCCCAAAATGCATCAAGGCCATTCGCTTCTCTGACACTGATCAGTTAAGCTGGCTTGATGGCACATAACATTGATAAACCTTACAACAGCTCAGGGAACAAACCTGTCAATGTTTCATGTCCATCTCCCGTGAGGATAGAGAGTTGTCAGTTTGACTGGTATTTAAACTTCACACAGTCACTAGGAATGGGAATAGCTTTGTGAGGCAGGCTGAAGTCCCAGGATGTGGGGATATTTGCATTTGCATTTTGTATTTTTATGCTGTGAACCACCCTGAGATACAAATTAACTAACTGACTAACTAACTAACTAACTAACTAACTAACTAACTAACGGGTCAGGGAGGCATCTGGCCAGAGATGAGATGATGCAGGGTAAGCAACAGACTGAGAAACGAGAATCTGAGGGAAGAATCCATCTTGAGAAAAGGAATTATTATTATTATTATTATTATTATTATTATTATTATTATTATTATTATTATTATTTATACCCCACCCATCTGGCTGGGTTTCCCCAGCCACTCTGAGCGGCTTTCAATAGAATATTAAAATACATTAATCTATTAAACATTAAAAGCTTCCCTAAACAGGGCTGCCTTCAGATGTCTTCTAAAAGTCTGGTAGTTGTTGTTCTCTTTGACATCTGGTGGGAGGGCGTTCCACAGGGCAGGTGCCACTACTGAGAAGGCCCTCTGCCTGGTTCTCCGTAACTTGGCTTCTCACAGTGAGGGAACCGCCAGAAGGCCCTCGGCACTGGACCTCAGTGTCTGGGCAGAATGATGGGGGTGGAGATGCTCCTTCAGGTATACTGGGCTGAGGCCATTTAGGGCTTTAAAGGTCAGCACCAACACTTTGAATTGTCCTCGAAGTGGAGATAGCCCTCCCTAGAGATTCCATGTATTGAACAAGGGACTTACTTTAGGCAAAGCAGAGACTCTACGACTGAGCAACGCCCCTAAAAAAAGAAAGACTGAACTATTCCTTGGTTAAAAACAACTATCTACCACATTTCACCATATTAGATTTCAGGGCAGTGCAGATGGCCAGAGATCGTAGTAATGCTCATGGAGCTCTGAGTCAGAGACTGGGCTTCTGTTTGTGGCTGTATTAATTAAATCCAGTGTAAGGTCTGACATCTTTTGACAGCCATTCACCTGTCTTGCCTCACAGAGCATAAGAAAGAAAGAAAGAAAGAAAGAAAGAAAGAAAGAAAGAAAGAAAGAAAGAAAGAGAGAGAGAGAAGGGAAAGTGTTTGCCCAAGATCCATAGAGCAAACAAGACCAAAGATGAAGTGTGGTTAGAAAAGAGAGGACTGGAACAGGGACAGCTAAGATTGCTATGCAAATTTGGTGGTGTAGTTTCAGAAGTCAACACTACCATAACAACACCACACCTACGTTGGGCTTGTCTCAGCAGCTCAAACTCCTGAGTTCTAGAGCTCCTGCTGGCTTTTCTGGGTGGGCCAGGCTCTGTGAACATTGGCCACATTCAGGAATGTAAACCAATTTTCAAGGCACCTAATCTTAGCCAGAGATCCTCGTGCCCCAAAAGTTTCGACTAAGGGACTTGGAGCAACAAAGCAAATGTTGGCTTCCGATTAACTGTTAGTGAACTTTAGCTAGCAAAATGTTCAGAAGTGGGAAGAGACAACTTTGGAAACAAAGCATCAGCAGAGTTTTGAAGGTAAGCACCAGAGACCCTCGCTGTTTTGCAGATGGGAATTGCATACCAGCCGATTCTGGTTGTGCAATGCAAGTGGATTCGGTGCTCTTGGGCAACAAACCTACTTCCCTCCCTGAATCCTTTGCAGTAAGGAAAGTGAGGGGGGAATGTGCTGAAAAGTACAGTAGAGTAAATGGGGATGAATGCTGAATAATCAGCATTTAATTGGATGATTGATTGACGTATAGTGGTGGAGAAGAATGATTTGATTTTCTTTTGCTTCATTGTGACTCAGGTTTTGTTTTTTAAAAAGGTGAAATTTATACTTTTAAGCTCATTTTCATTTTTAATTATTTTGCTTCCTGATCTTTAGAGAATGCTTGGATTTTACTATGGATTTTCCTAGCATTTTTTTTTTTTTGCAGCTGATTTTTATGTGGCCATGTTTATTTTGATGCTCTATTTAGTTAAGTTTTATAGAACGTAGAAATTCTCTCTTTTTTAGTTTTGGTATTTGCTATTTATTTAAGGTATTTAAGACCTATGCTGTAAACCACTTAAGAGTTTTCTTTAACTACAAGCGATATATAAATGGTCCAAATAAAAATAATAATTGAAGAAAACATGCGCTAAATCAGAGTCAATATGCAGAAAACCCAGTTGGTGTTTGCTCCAATTCAGCAGTAAAGATTGGGTTTTCCTGGGGGAAAGCACAGGTCTGGATGAGCTGCAAGTGGAAGTATGGGCATGTGATTTTCTCCCCTATTCTTCAAAAAACAGTAGCTGGGGTGGGGGATGGGCATCGCAAAAGGTAGGGATGCTCTTTTGGGCCTCTTAGTCCTAAATCTCCCCTTCTACATCCAGAATCCAAAAGGATACCCTTCCACACCCCAAAACAACCATTTTATTGATTCAAAACGATAAAGATGATAAATGATTGCACACACAGAGAAAGCACAGGATTGCTTAGAACCTTCTTGTTATAACATGAGGTAAAAAGTTCCTGGAGAACAGATAAATGGTTGTTTTCTTGCGTGAAGCTTCTTCTCTTTCTCTTATTTATTTTTTAAAATCCTTTTCTTGGAGAAGAGTGACAGATCATTATTAGTGCATAATTTTTTATTATTACCTCATGAATTAAACTTCCCCCCATTATGGGCTCTGATGATTTATGTATTTTGAATGGGAAAAATTCCCGCCGTAAAGACCGCCGTGTCTTCTAGAAGGTCTTTAGATATGGAATGACGGCTTGTTTTCAGACACTTAACGTAGATGATGGAGTGAGCTGTGTATATTGGAATCCTTATAATACCGTATCTTGTGATTCATGAGCTGATATTGCAGTCTTATTTATTTCATGATGGATTGCTTTTTGTCTCAGTACCTTCATTGGCGAGTTGCAGCCCCCCCTTCCTTTTGTTATAAGTGAAATAGGTCTATTAGCCATGGTAACTAAATGCAAACCCAAAAAACTACAGAGAATTTTGTTGTTTTCATGTTGCTGATTGTGGGCTTTGACAGGATTCCTGCCAGCCACTGAGGGGAACTGTATGTTAGTTCTTAAATGTGATATCCTTTCTCATGTTTTTCTGAATGCAAAGACACCCCCCTGCGTCACCCCTATTGGCTTTCTGAAGCTTGGACCACGACTGAAAACGATAGCCTGAGACTAGAGACTGGCACACCCCCTTTGTAATGTTTTGTTTGTGGCAGCTTGGGTAACCTGTTGCTTAGCAGCTCTGGCAGCTGCTGCTGCTATTGTCAAACGATCGAAGGCAATTTGCTGCCCGGGTGAAATGAGATCTCTCCATCTTTCAGGTTGCTTTTATCAAATGATTGGCTTTTGTTTTCCAACCTCATGGCGAGGACCTTTTCAGGAAGTCAAATGATGCATGGCTCATTTGGGCGACAATCGAAAGCCCGCTTAGATCTCATTTTGAGAAGCAGGCGTTTTGGAATCGGTTGGAAATAAACGAAGAAATCATTCTGTCCGCTCAGCTGTCAGGAAAACAGTGCCTAACCAATCCCTTCCTGTGGGTACGTGGCAAAGCCTATGTGGCCCTCCAGATGTATAGAATCGTAGGGTTGCAGGAATACAAATACAGGAATCCTACCCACAGCTGTCCCTGGGTGGGCTCGAACCACCAACCTTCCGGTTAACAGCCGGACACACTGATTCATTGCACCATGAGGTAGTTGGACTACAACTCACATCACCTCTGACCATTGGCCATACTGGCTGGGGCTGATGAAATTTGCAGAGGCGGAGCTAGCTGCTCAAGCACCTGGTGCGGCGCACATGCTGTGTACCCAGGGGTGGGGCTAGCCTCCTGCAGGGGCATGACTAGCCACCATGGGGGCGGGGCTAGCTGCCGTAGGGGGTGCCGCCCATGTTGAGCGTCCCAGGGGGCTGCTGCCCACAGTGAGCGTCAAGCATCCCATGGGTGTGCTGCCTGTAGTGAGTGTCCCGGGGGCGGCAGCACGGCAATGTCACCCCCCTCAGGGATGAAACCCGGGGCGGACAACCCCCTTCCTCCGCCACTGGGGATTTGGAGTCCATCTGCATTCCTAACTCCCTTGACAGCTTCAGAGCCCAATTCTATACATGATGTGATGATGATGATGATGATTAATTGAGTTTATATACCGATCTATACTCAGAGGTCTCAGGGCGGTTCACAGAAAAGATCACAACATCAGAATAAAAACAACAACCCAATAACACCCCGCCCCACGAAAAAAGCCACGTTTTAAAAGATCAACCAAAGGCCTGGTTAAAAAGGAACGTTTTTGCCTGGCACCTAAATGTATATAATGAAGGCGCCAGGCGAACTTCCCTGGAGAGAGCATTTCACAGATGGGGGCCACTGCAGAAAAGGCCTGTTCTCGTGTTGCCACCCTCCGGACCTCTCAAAGAGGAGGCACATGAAGAAGGGCCTCAGAAGATGATCTCAGGTTCTGGGTAGGTTCATATGGAAAGAGGCGGTCCTTGCGGTCCTAAGCTATTTAAGGCTTTATAGGTCAAAACCAGCACTTTGAATTGGGCCCGGAAACTAATTGGTAGCCAGTGCAGTCGGACCAGGATCGGTGTAATATGCTCAAACCATCTTGCTCCGGTGAGCAACTTGGTTGCTGAATTCTGCACTAGCTGAAGTTTCTGAACCGTCTTCAGAGGCAGCCTTTCATATAACGTGTTAAGTTGTGGGTGAACATATCAGACGACACAGCGATTCTTCAAACAGCTCTTGTTTATTCACAGAACAGAACAGAACTGAAGGGTTCAGCCAGCCTGCTTATATAGAGCTCCACTACAACGCAACAGTAACCACTTTCTGTAACTGTCCAATCACTGAACGTCACTTTCAATCCTTTATTTACATATGTGGACCTGAGTGAAAACTATCCACAGTATCCCTCTGCTTGCCCAGGGTGAGAACTTCAGTACATAACATAACACGTTTATACTTGGGGGAAAGTTCCCGTTGAATGAATCCGAAGGAACTTACATATGACTGCAGCCCTACCCAGTGAACAGTGAGATTTCCCCCTCCCCCAAGAATACCACATGGAGTTTCAAGCATCGGGAATTTTTGAGCTTCTAATGCAGGGCCTGGAAAGAAACGCTAAGTTCCCTCTAAGGTACTAATGGGAATTTTGTCCTTCCAGCAAAAGCTGAAGGAGGAAAAAGAGGCCAAGCGTGCTCACCTGGATGGCAGGCATGATTATATCCTGTCGATTGTTGCTTCCTGCGTGGATTTAGAGAAGGCTGAAGTGGAAGATGCAATCCTTGAAGGAAATCAGGTAGGCTAATGGATGTAGCTTCAGAAGGCAGAAACCTGCTGGGAGCGGAACGGATTTAATGCCATGTTGATTGTGGATGCATTTAAGAACATGCAAGTTGGTGTGCGCCAAATGTTCACTCGCTTCACTGTAAATGGAGCAAAATGGTTTTCGAAAAATCCCTCCAGATGTTTTGTACGCCAGTTTATTGCTTCTGCTGATGATTTAGCATTCCTCCTCTCCTCCTGCTCAGTTCTGGGTCATCTTCCTGGAAACGGATGATCCTAGTGAGTCAGGAACATAATTTAAAATATTTATAGATCACCCTTCATCCTATTAGGATTCCAGGACGGCAGTTTATGCCTCGGTACAAATCACATTGTGAGTGTGAGGATGTTACAAAGCTACAGAGCCGTTTCCAAGAGGGATGGCTCGCTGTAGCCAGCCAGACACCTTGGCTACCCGAGGCCAACTGAGGCTCCTTGGGGCTGTGGCTTTGTTATATTTAAGGGGAGTTTGGATTAATACTCTTCTGCACCACTCTCAAAAATCCATAATTTCTAAGGTGCCAATTGAGGTTGAGAGATTGTCAAGCGAGCCCAGGTCATCCACAAGGCAGGAAGGAACTGGAAGCATGAAATGGCAATTAGCTTTTTATTAGCAGAAAATAACACAGCAGAGTCCTCCGGCTTGTATTAATTTAACTGGGACATTGCTAAAATTGACCACTAGCCCTACCCTTCCCTCTCTAGCCCCTCATTTTGGATTCCTCCTGAGTAGACGAAGGCTGTGTTGAGTTCGGTGGGCTCTCCCTGTGGGCCTGTCTGGCAAGAGAGCCAGCAGGAACTGGGGCTGCCCTGGTGTTGTGTAGCAAGGGCAACGTCTGACTGCTCTCTGTCTGAGTCGCCAGTCACACTGTGACTTTCAGCCTCTAATCCTGTCCTGGAAGGCCCTTCTCCTGACGCCCTTGATTGCTCAAACCTTCTGCTTCTAGCACACCTCAGAGTTCCACCACCATGATCTGGGGTCCAAGTCGCCATCTTGGGCAGGTGGCTCCCACCGCTCTTCCTCATCCAGCCAGTCTCTGACATCCTATCAACCCGTGACCTGAGTAGCTCAGTGAGGGCCTTACCCAAGGGTGAGTGGGAAGCCTGGGTGTCAAAACAGTCCCAAACCCTTGTGGGCAAGACCTTTTTAAGGCAGCCTTTCTCAACCTGTGGGTCCCCAGATGTTGTTGAACTACAACTCCCAACACCCCTAGCTAGCAAGGCCAGAGCTCAGGGATGATGGGAGTTGCAGTCCAACAACATCTGGGGACCTACAGGTTGAGAACCACTCTTTTAAGGTCTTCTTCTCCTTGTGAGATCCTGTGGTACGATTCCTTCCCATGAGAGCACACAAGAGCACAGGGAAGTGCAACTCAGACCTCCTCAATTATTTCCTGGTCACACACCATCGGGCAACGTTGACCCATGTGCAGTTAGTTGTGCCTGGAATGAGCTTAAGACTTCAGCAGGCTCAACTACACTATCAGGGCTTGTTCACACAGGGGTGGAGGAAGGGGGGCGCATGGGGGCAGTCCGCCCTGGGTGTCACCATTGAGGAGGGTGACAAAATGCCGGGCGGCAGTCACTGCAGGGCTTGCAGTGTGCCCGAGCCACACGTCTCTCCTGGGAGTGACATGGTGGCTTGGGAGCCCGCAGGCACACTGCCTCAAATGGTCCGCCTGCCACCTGCAGGGCAGCTGAGTGGGAGGAGCCAGGCAGACTCCTCAGAGGCCCTGCGCAGTGGTGTAGCGTGGTGCAGGGGGGGCCTGCCAGACCTGGTGCAACATCTGGGGGTTAGGGTTAGGGGGCACAAATCCACGGGTTAGGGGGTGCAAATTACTTGCCTTACCCCGGGTGCTGACAACCCACGCTACGCCACTGGCCCTGCGGAACATCCTGCCCTGGCCTGCCCCACCCCATGGGCGGCTGGCCGCAACCCTGTGCGCAGGGCACGTGTGTCACCCCAGGCGCCTGATCAGCTTGCTCCATGGCTCCACTAACCTTTTCTCTGCTCTTTTTCACCTCATAGCTTTCCCTGTGAAAACCCGCTCTTTAAAGCTCAATCAGAGGAAACGGCAATTTGTGGGAAACATGATGTTTGCTCCGATGAAGCACTAGAGAGTGGGTTTTTGCAGAGAAAGCTCTGGTGCAAATAAAATAAAATGCAATGCTTGGGCACAGAACTTTTAAGCACAGACCCATGGCTGGAAAGAGCAGATAGGCCCCCAAGGTGTTGAAAGCATGTGCAGGTTGTTGAAAGACCTGATTTCCATACTCTTTGCAAGTGTATGCAAATATTCTGGCACATGGACATGTTTAGCTCTTGCTATTTCTCATAGCAAGGCACTGATATACATTTAACTTTAAACTGTTAACTACAAATGGTGAACTTTTAACAGATAGAGCGTATTGATAAATTCTTCATTGCTGGTGGCTTTCGTCACGTCATGTTCTACTATCAAGAGATGGAAGCAACGGAAACAGGTAGGGAAAGTATTGCCCAGCAGTCAAAGATACAACCCACCAGCTCTTTACACACACAGTATGTGCTCTTTAAAAGGTTATTTTATTTTTTTTGAAATCATTTTTATTTGATTTTACAAATATAAATATAAATTTACAACAATCCAAATGCATATCCATATCTAGAGATTGCTCTGAATCAAGAGACTTCCCCCCCATCTCCTTCCTGGAACTCTGGGCGGCTTCCAACAATACACTAAAATACAATAGCCTATTAAACATTAAAAGCTTCCCTAAACAGGGCTGCCTTCAGATGTCTTCTAAAAGTCTGGTAGTTGCTGTTCTCTTTGACATCTGGTGGGAGGGTATTCCACTGGGCGGGTGCCACTACCGAGAAGGCCTTCTGCTTGGTTCCCTGCAACTTGGCTTCTTGCAGCGAGGGAACCGCCAGAAGGCCCTCAGTGCTGGACCTCAGTGTCCAGGCAGAATGATGGAGGTGGAGACGCTCCTTCAGGTATACTGGACCGAGGCCGTTTAGGGCTTTAAAGATCAGCACCAACACTTTGAATTGTGCTCGGAAACGTACTGGGAGCCAGTGTAGGTTTTTCAGGACCAGTGTTATGTGGTCCTGGCAGCCACTCCCAGTCACCAGTCTAGCTGCTGCATTCTGGATTAGTTGTAGTTTCTGGGTCACCTTCAAAGGTAGCCCCATGTACAGCGCATTGCAGTAGTCCAAGCAGGAAATAACCAGAGCATAGTGTTCAGTTGGTTGCACTGATACTGTCCCCCCACCTTGAAATTTTCTAGGACATGGAGGCTCTACGGCAGCTATCCCTCACTCGGCTAAGAGCAAAGGGCCTAAATTATTTGTGACAGAAGGCAAGGATGTCGCTTTAACTGGCATATGCGTTTTCTTCATCAGAACTAACCCATCCAAACCAATCACTGTGGAAAATATTAATCGAGTGAGTATGTCCCGCTTTTTAGTCGCATTCATGAGCACTTATGATTGCCTGTAGGGGAACTGCCCTGTGTCCACCTCGAGTTTGATTTGCACTTTGCCATTTATCAAGCAAAACAGACTGGGATTGCATGCTTGATCTCCACATTCAAGGCTCCAGTCCTCAGTGTTCTTTTCAGTAGTATAATAAGCCCCAAGCTAACAATGTGATGTGTTGTTTTGTTGGCAGGAAGTGGCTTTCAACATGATGGATACGGCTCATGGGGGTTTACTGAATAGTGTCCAGCAGTTGCTGTCTGATATCTTCATCCCAGCTCTGAAGACAATGAACTACGGCTGGGGAGAGTCGAGTGGACCACAGAAAGGGGCTAACATCAAGCAGGACTTCATTGCTTCTCTAGAGGGATTTGTTAGTGTTCTTTCCGGGGCTCAGCAGAGCCTGATGGAGAAGGTAGTCTTTCTTCTTTTTGTATTAGAAGAATATTAGCTGAGCAAGGTGCATAGGTATTTATGCGCCCCCTCGCCCAGCTTGTCTGGAGTTTTGGGTTGGGTTGCCATCAGTATGCTGATGACACCCAACTCTATCTGTTGATGGATGGCCATCCTGACTCGGCCCCAGACACACTGATCAGATGTTTGGAAGCTGTAGCTGGATGGTTATGTGGGAGCCGGGTGAAGTTAAATCCTTCGAAGACAGAGGTCCTTTGGCTGGGCCGCGACGATATGGGATTGAGGGGGCAACTCCCATCTCTTGTGGGGGCGCAATTAGTGCCAGCACTGTCCGTTAAGAGTTTCGGTGTAATCTTTGACACCTCCCTCTCCATGGAGGCGCAGATTGCAGCTATAACAAAGGCGGCATTTTTCATCTCCGTCAAGCTAAGCAGTTGGCTCCTTACCTCTCTTGCCCTGACCTAGCCACTGTGATCCACACGATGGTCACCTCCAGACTGGATTATTGTAACTCGCTTTACGTGGGGCTGCCCTTGAGACTGACCCAGAAACTCCAGCAGGTGCAGAATGCCGCAGCGAGACTCCTTACGGGGTCCTCGCTGCAAGATCACATTCACCCGGTGCTGTACCAGCTGCACTGGCTCCCATTGGAGTACAGGATCAGGTTTAAGGTGCTGGTTTTAACCTTTAAAGCCCTATATGGCCTAGGACCCTCGTACCTACAGGACCGCCTCTCCTGGTATGTCCCACAGAGGAACTTACGATCTTCAAACAAAAACATCTTGGAGGTCCCAGGCCACAGAGAGGTTAGGCTGGCCTCAACCAGAGCCAGGGCTTTTTTGGCTGTGGCTCCGATCTGGTGGAATGCTCCGCCACAAGAGATTAGGGCCCTGTGGGACTTTACTTGACATCTTTCTGCAGGGACTGTAAGACAAAGCTGTTCCGCTAAGCCTTTGGCCAGGGCACAGCCTGACTCCCTCCTTTGGCAATCTTCACAGAACTCTAGCCCAGTGGTTGCCATCAATTTGATTTGAAGTAATTTTTTAATGAAATGATTTTAGAATGTTGTATTATTTTATTGTTGTTAGCCACCCTGAGCCTGGCCTCGGCTGGGGAGGGCGGGATATAAATAACAAAATTATTTATTATTATTATTAAAACAGTACATAGTTGTGAAGTATGCACCAATGGTATTGTACTCTTTGAATTAAGTAATGGACAAGCTCCCAAGGTTTCTTGAGTGTCCATTCCCAGCATTTACTGGGAGCATCATTTGAAAATTATATTCTAAGAATGTCAGAACAGCCCTGTGGCATCAGACTAAAGGCCTGTCTGGTCCAGCATCCTGTTTCTGCAGTGGCCAGCCAAATGCCTCAGGGAAGCTCATAAGCAGGTCAGGTGGGCAACAGCCCATTGTTATTCTGCAGCAGAGGTATGCTGCTAATGCAGTTTATTCAGCGGGTGACTGTGTTCTAAACCGCTGAGCCTCTTGGGCTTGCCGATCTGAAGGTCGTGGTTCGAATCGCCGTGACGGGGTGAGCTCCTGTTGTTCTGTCCCAGCTCCTGCCAAGCTAGCACATCAGCACAAGTAGATAAATGGGTACCACTGTGGCAGGAAGGTACATGGTGTTTTGGTGCGCTCTGGCTTCCGTCATGGTGTTCCATTGTGCCAGAAGCAGTTTAGTCATGCTGGCCACACGAACCAGAAAGCTGTCTGTGGACAAACACTGACTCCCTTGGCCTGAAAGCGAGATGAGCGCCACATCCCATTGTCATCTTTGACTGGACTTAACCGTCCAGGGGTGCTTTACCTTTACCTCACCTTATTCAGCTGAAGTCTAGAGCAGGGCAGTGTGAAGTTCAAAGTGACTGGGTCTTACGTTTTGCAGAGACAATAGCCTTGGGGTGAGTCTGTGCACAGCCACAATTCCTTGGGTGAATGGGTTACTGAACGTATACATGGAACAAAAATAACTGGTTAAAATATTGCTTAGGTGAATCTGAAGAAGTGTGAAACGTATGATCTGAAAACGCTCAAGGGACCTGCAGACTACCTGGTGGCATCAAATAGTACGGAGACTCTGGAACGGATAGAGGCCTGCATGAAAGTGTGGATTAAGCAAATTGAACAGGTGATGTTTCGATGAATCGAAGAATCCTACAACTGTAAAATTGGAAGAGACCCCAAGGGTCATCAACAACAACAACAACAACAACAACAACAACAACAATAATAATAATAATAAAGTTATGATTTATACCCAGCCACTCTGGGCGGCTTCCAACAAAATATTAAAATTCAGTAATGCATTAAACATTAAAAGTTTCCCTAAACAGGGCTGCCTTCAGATGTCTTCTAAAAGTCTGGTAGTTGTTCTTCTCTTTGACATCTGGTGGGAGGGCGTTCCACAGGGCGGGTGCCACTACCGAGAAGGCCCTCTGCCTGGTTCCCTGCAACTTGGTTTCTCACAGCGAGGGAACCGCCAGAAGGCCCCTGGCATTGGACCTCAGTGTCTGGGTAGAATGATGGGAGTGGAGACGCTCCTTAGATATACTTAATGTAGGAATCTCGGCTAAAGCATCCACAACAGACGGCCAACCAACATCTACTAAAAACCTCTAAGGAAGGAGACTCCATAACTTTCCAGGGGAGACTGTTCCATTGTCAAAAAGCTCTTGTTGTGGTTCGAGGACCCAACCCCCGCAATGTGGAATGAATACACAAGGACACGTGATATAAGGTTAATGGGCAAGAAAAGGCCACAACTTTATTGATTACAGCAAGTGAAAAGGTATTGGCTTAGGCATTGGATTACATCAGCTGACTCCACCCCCTCAGAGAGGGGTGAGTCTAAAACAAGGGGGGTTTATTCACCAGTAGGTGGAGCCTGTTGATCCTAATCCAACTATAGGCTTTCCCCTGATGTCACCGAGGGTCGTGCCATGGCCTCCCGCCAAGCAGGCATCGGACAGAATACACGACCACCAGATTCCTTTAACGGAATACCCAAAAATTGAAGGCATAGGCGATGGCCACACCTAGCCCTTCGAGGCACACCACACCACATTATTCCAATGCCTAACCTACCCACCAATACCACAAAAGTTGTGACGATTGCTACGAGGTAGGCGAAAAAACCAAAAATCCTAATGCCAAATGGAAAAATTCCTACCAGGCCCCCCGGACAACCAGGACGACCAACCTAAGGTCCATAGCAAGGCCAAGAAAAACTAAGACCCTGAGCTCAAAGGGAGTGGAGGGTGGGTGACTCGCGACGGGACGACGAAGAGTGAGGCCGAGGAGGGGCTGGCGCCGCAGCATTTAGGCTGCTGTACACGCCCCCTCGGAGGCACCTGGTTGGGTGCCTGCCGATGGGCGTGGGCGCCAGCCAGGTGAGTGGGAGGCCGGGGGCTAATGCCCCCTGCTAGAGGCGGAGCTCGGGCTTCCGCCCACAACCACTCCCCTCTCTTCCAGGGAGGAGAGTCTCTGTCGGACAGTTCTTCTTGTTGAGTCAGAATCTTCTTTCTTGTAACTTGAAGCCATTGGTTTGAGTCCTACCTTCCAGAGCACGAGAAAGCAAGCTTGCCCCATCTTCCATGTGACAGCCCTTTAAGATATTTGAGGATGGCTATCATAGCTCCTCTTAGTCTCCTGTTTTCCAGGCTAAACATACCCAGTTCCTTCAACTGTTCCTCCTAAGGCTTGGTTTCCAGACCTTTTATCATCTTGGTTGCTCTCCTCTGCACACATTCCAGCTTTTCAACATCCTTCTTAAATTGTGGTATCCAGAATTGGGCACAGCATTCCAGGTTTGAATAATTTACTATACATTGTGATGATTATTATTAAAAAACCAAACCTATAATTCATCATTATGATACTAAGGGCCTTGCTGACTGCTGACTGCTTGTATCTTTCTGACAGAAGTTTTAATGGAAATTCATTAGGAGAAAAGTGCATTTCTCAAGTAAATTTCTTCCTAGCTTGCTTAGCATTAAGACTCAGCATCCAACCAGATTCAAGATGTTAACACTGAAAGCCCAGCAGGTTGCACACAGTCCACTGAGAGCAATTAGCTTTCCCATATTTGCCTGGTAATAACCCCCTGTGTGACTTTGTAGGTCATTGCGGAAAATAGCCAGCTGCGGAAGGAAGCAGATGATCTGGGGCCACGAGCAGAGCTGGATCACTGGAAGAAACGTCTGTCCAAGTTTAATTACCTGGTGGACCAGCTGAAGACCTCAGATGTGAAGGCTGTGCTCGGAGTGCTTACGGCTGCTAAATCAAAACTTCTGAAGGTAAGTCTGCTGGTTAATTGCTGGTGTGTTCATAAGCTTTAGAACCCCGTTCCTTTTTCTTTAAAGGCGATACCTGTTTCCAAACACACATACAGAGAGAGACTTTCCACCCAATAAGCTCACAAGGCAGCTTATAATAAAATGTGCCATGTTCCATAAACAGAACAATAAAATACTATAAAATTAATACTTGTATATAGCAACACACACTGAGCCTTTCAATTGGGGTTAGCCCATAGGGCAGCTCGTAATAAAATGTACATTTCAGGACTAGAACAATAAAAAAAATAACACGTATATATAGTAACACAAGGGGAGAGCCTTTCAGCTCAGCTTATAAAATGTAAAAGAGCTGATAGTATAATGTACAACATTCCAGTAACAGAACAATTGCACTACTACAAATATACAGTGGTACCTTGGGTTAAGTACTTAATTTGTTCCGGAGGTTCTTAACCTGAAACTGTTCTTAACCTGAGGTACCACTTTAGCCTCCTGCTGCTGCCGCATGATTTCTGTTCTCATCCTGAAGCAAAGTTCTTAACCCGAGGTACTATTTCTGGGTTAGCAGGGTCTGTAACCTGAAGCGTCTGTAACCTGAGGTACCACTGTATATAAAACTGCTGTACAATTCATGAAGATTAGCACAGGAAATTATGCCTGTTGAAAAACAAAGGCTTTAACTTGCTTCTTAAATGTTCCTTATGCTTGATATATACTTTGATATAATAAAATGAATGATATATCCTTGGCCTTAAAGGTAAAAATAAAGGGACCCCTGACCATTAGGTCCAGTCGCTGACGACTCTGGGGTTGCAGCGCTCAACTCACTTTATTGGCTGAGGGAACCAGTGTACAACTTGTGGGTCATGTGGCCAGCATGACTAAGCCGCTTCTGGCAAACCAGAGCAGCACACGGAAACGCTGTTTACCTTCCCGCCAGAGTGGTACCTATTTATCTACTTGAACTTTGACGTGCTTTCGAACTGCTAGGTTGGCAGGAGGAGGGACTGAGCAATGGGAGCTCACCCTGTCGCAGGGATTCAAACCGCTGACCTTCTGATCGGCAAGCCCTAGGCTCTGTGGTTTAACCCACAGCACCACCCATGTCCCTTACCCTCGGCCTTATTATATGCCTAATAAATTACACCCCTAATTATACCTAATTGACCTGCAGCATAGGTAAGGGGTAAATATATGTTGATAAGAGCAGCTTTCCTGAACCTGGTGCCATCCGCATGGATTGGACTACAAGTCCTATCAGTCTCAGCTTGCATGGCCAATAGTTGCAGATGATGGGGATTGTAGTTCAAAAGAGGTGAAAAGAATTAAATTGAGGGAGGCTGGTCTGAATCAGCTTCTTATTGCTTTCACAGGGTGAGCTATTGTGGTTCTTTGACCTGAGATTTCTGTTCATTCTTTGTTGAGGGCAAAAGCATTTCAGAAATTCTCTGAATTAAAGTATATTTTTTGCATTTTAATTTTCAAAGAGTTGGCGAGAGCTGGACACTCGGATCACAGATGCAGCAAATGAAGCAAAAGATAATGTGAAGTATCTGTATACGCTTGAGAAATGTTGTGACCCTCTATACAACAGTGACCCTGTAAGTTTTTTAAAAAACAAATCAGTGTTATAAAGATATAGCAAAGGAGTTTCCAGGCCACAAGCGAATGATAGTGAATCCTAACATTTAATTAAACTGTTTGCAAATAGAATCACTGCTAACTAAATCCCTGATCTAGACCTTGTGCAGAGTAGAAAAATGAATTTGTTGTCCACAAGAATGGGTTTCAAAGCTTTACTGAAAACAGTCTTACAATAGTTACAAATAAACTTTAAAAAAATGCAAAGTAAAACATTGCTCTTAAACATACTAGTAATGGATTCCAGTCTTATTTAAGTGCTTAATTCAGTTCAATAATTGCCTCTCTCTGCTCCCAGAGAGAGAACCGAAGTAACTTGTTTGATGTATTACAGTATTTTAATATTTTTTTTGGAAGCCGCCCAGAGTGGCTGGGGAAGCTCAGCCAGATGGGCGGGGTATAAATAAATTATTATTATTATTATTATTATTATTATTATTATTATTATTATTACTTGTTCAACAAGCTAAGTTCCTACTGCTGCAGCTGCTGGCTTTTTCTCCTGCTGTGATGCTGAGTTCTCAAGTTTCACCTCCAGAAATTAGTAATCAGTTACAGTATCATACTCAGTGAAATGGAAAATCTCCAGTTTCTCCTTGTTAAATTTACCTAGTGTTTAACCTACTGCCTAATGCAAACTTCTCGTTGCAAAATCTTTTCATACACAATGCAGACAAACATTACATTTTTTTGCTTATTAACCTTATATTTTTAACAGCATGTGGCATTGTGTCTTCAAAATGATACCTCTCTTGGTCCATGTTGAATAATATTATTAAGTGATCACTTTGGCCAAATGACACACACAAGAATTTGCACTTACTGACATGTTGGCATTTCAGGTGACGATGGTAGATGCTATTCCAGGACTCATACATGCTATCAAAATGATCCACAGTATATCACGCTATTATAACACCTCAGAGAAGATAACGTCTTTGTTTGTGAAAGTAGGTACAAAGACTGTGCTGAATTATTTCCTTTTTCTTGGGAACTGAAGTTTGGCTATTGTGAACAATTAAAAGACTTAGAATGCTAAACCACGGTTTGTTTAGCAAAAGTGTATGTGATTTGAATGCCTAAACCATGGTTTGTTTTCCGGCAACACATCATGATGTGAAACCATGGCTTGCTCTTGGTTATTGAACATCACTTGTTTTAACAATGGCATTATATCTGAACCGAACAGTCTTGCATACAGATGCACAAGGCAAAAGCATCCGGAAAAGAAACCAAACTTTGAGAAACAAGCTACGGCTTGTTTGCTTTTCTGTGAAACAACTCATGGTTTCTTGAACAAACTATGGTTAAAGCAACCGTGGCCTAGGGTTATGTGCAAACACAGCCATAGTTAATCATATGACTGGATAAATGAGCTTTCTTTCAATAGAAAATATAGCATATGAACAAATAATGCGAAAAGATGCAAAGTAGAAAGCTAAGTTGCCAAAATTAGGATCCGTTCAATTTTGGGATGGAGATCCGTTGAGTCACTGATAAATCTCTTAGACCTAATTTTCAATAGCTTGTATGTTATTTCATTGTAGCCTACTGAAGCTAGATGTATTTTTTTGGATATGGCTTCACACTATGCTTATCATGTGAAATGTCTCTTGTTGTGTGTTCTTTTTGTCCTAGTAGTTTGGGGAGGCATCAAGGGAGCTCATGAAAGCACCAGGGGGAGGGATGTATCCAGTGGCTGGCTCCTCCCTTATCATTATGACTTCAAGACCCTCCAGATTTTCTGGGGATAGAGCCTTATATTTCTGAGCAGCCGGGGATGGAATGCTTTTTACACTAAGCGAAATGCATGGCCTGGATCAAGCCAAAACAACAGTTGTTGATTTCACAAAAAAGCTGACTGAGACTACTAAGCTTCTTGTTTTACCTGTAGGTTACAAATCAAATGATAACTGCCTGCAAAGCTTATATCACCAATAATAACACTGCAACCATCTGGGATCAGCCGCAAGATGTAGTTCTGGAAAAAATACAGGCTGCTATACGACTTAAGCAGGTAACCTTATAACGTGGTATAAGACAGGGTAGCTAACCGTTACAATGAGCCATGGTTGACCCTGCGTGGGTCACATGTCAAAGTGGGTGTGGCTGAAGGGTTAAAGTGGGTGTAGAGAGTACTGCAGTCCTCAAGGCTATCTGACATTTCCCCACTATTTTTAAATCATTCCTTATTCATTATGCTCTCCCTGGAGAGACCCGCTTGGTTCCATCATTGCCTGTCTGTCTTTAGGTGCCAGGTGAACACATTCCTTTTTCTTCAAGACTTTGGATATTAAATAGTCTGGCCTGTTAAATGTGGGGGCGAAGGCTGTTATTAGGATTATTTTATTATTATGCTATTATAATACTCTGTATCATGCTTTTATTATTATGCTGCATAAATTATGTTCTTTTAATGTTGGGATCTTTGGATAAAAGGCAGAATACAAACCTAATAAGAATAAGAATAGTTTAAAATGTGGGGTGGGGGCTCAGAGGAGTTACAGACTCTGCTAACCCAGAAATAGTACCTCGGGTTAAGAACTTTGCTTCAGGATGAGAACAGAAATCATGCGGTGATGGCGCGGCGACAGTGGGAGGTCCTATTAGCTAAAGTGGTACCTCAGGTTAAGAACAGTTTCAGGTTAAGAACCGACCTCCAGAATGAATTAAGGTCTTAATCCGAGGTACCACTGTAGTTTCATCAAGAGATATATCTTTTTCTGAGCCTCTCTGACTTACGCAAAGAAATACCTAAAGTCAGTGTATCAAAGCAGCCTAGTATACTGCTGATCATGTGTGTCGTAAACAAGCATGTCATTTTTGTCATGGTGCCCAATTCCATTTATCCATCTATTTATTTATTTCCTGGCTCACGTTCTTAAGGAGTACCAGAACTGTTTCCACAAGACCAAACAAAAACTGGAACAGAGTCCATCCGAGCGCCAGTTCGATTTCAGTGAGATGTATATCTTTGGAAAATTTGAAACCTTTCACCGCCGCCTACTTAAGATTATGCACATCTTCGATACCATCACAACCTACTCAGTTTTGCAAGACTCCAAGATGGAAGGACTAGAAGTGATGGCCACTAAATACCAGGTATGCAGAATGCCAGCCTAAATGGATTTAGTCATCTATAGTTGGACACGGTGGCACTGTGGGTTAAACCACGGAGCCTAGGGCTTGCCGATCTTAAGGTCCGCGGTTCAAATCCCCGTGATGGGGTGAGTTCCCGTTGCTCGGTCCCTGCTCCTGCCAACCTAGCAGTTCAAAAGCACGTCAAAGTTCAAGTAGATAAATAGGTACCGCTCCGGCGGGAAGGTAAATGGCATTTCCATTCGCTGCTCTGGTTCAACAGAAGGCGGCTTAGTCATGCTGGCCACATGACCCAGAAGCTGTATGCCGGCTGCCTCAGCTAGTAAAGCGAGATGAGCACCGCAACCCCAGAGTCGTCCGCGACTGGACCTAACGGTCAGGGGTCCCTTTACCTTTACCTTTAGTTGAGCCCAACCTCATTTCTCTCTCGCTCTCTCCTACACTACAGCCAGCTCTTTGTATCGCTGCCCAAGGCAGCCATTTTGTGCTGGCACCTACTGCATTTTCATCAACATTCGAGTACTGGCACATTATTATTATTCTTGTCATCAGCATCCCCTCCCCAAAGCACTGTCCCTACCTACAAACCTGGAGATCCTCAGGTGTACAACTTAAGGGACAGAATTTAAGAAAAAATGCATTTTAGGATAAGGTCGCATTTTGTCAAGGCGATTAGATAGAGCATGCTGTTAGGATAAGGGAAGGCCTTTCTAGCCTCACTTCCACCTGATTCTCCTTGATCATCATGCTGGGTTTCGAGTCCTCCAAGCCCAGGACGTTTGTGTCATAGAGCCATATTTTCCAGCTTTCTGCCACTGTCATGCTCATGACAGGACCGCTGCACCCAAGCACTTGCCTAAGTATGCCAAAAGCTGGCACCAAGCCTGTCTAAATTTCTCCATGCATTAATTCCCTAATGCTAGGCATGAGCTCTTGCTTCTGGTCCAGAGGCTTTCAACCTTTTTGGGTCCACAGCTCCCTTGACCAACTGCATTCTTTCTGAGGCACCAATGTGGAGCTCAGGAGCCCAGTTATGTCCCCCCTTGCCTGCAGGGCCGGTGGCCCCTTGCCCCTTCCTGAACACCCTCCCCTTGGGGGGGGGGGTTCCCTCGGCCTCCTCTCCTCTCCCCTCTCCTTGGGAGTCCTTTGGGCAGCAGCCGCCACTACCCTGGTCTGCCCCAAAGAGAGGTGCCCCCCCACTGCCCCACAAGGGCCTGGGCCTTAGCAGCCTGACAGAGACTGGCCAAAGATTGGGGAGGCAGCGGTGGGCACTGCCCTGCCTGCATGGTGGAAAGGCTCCCCTTCAGCACCGGGCACTGGATGCCAGGTAGGCCATGCACACAGCAAGCACAAGAAAGGTCAGCCTCCTTGCCCAGCCTCCCACTTGTCTGTCCATTCCCAGCAGCGAGGGCTGGCAACCAACACCCTCTGGCCAGCCCCAGAGGCACCATTCACTTGGGGAGCACATTGTAGCCAGGGCTGCCACTGCAACAAACCACAGTGGAAGCCTTTGGGAGGCAGAAACACAAGAGACATAGCTGTCAACTGTCCCTTATTTGGTGGGAAACTCCCTTATCCCAGCACATGTCCCGCTGCTGTCCCTTATTGATGATGTCCCTTAAATTTCCCAGGTTTCAAAGGAAGCAGCTCCTCTCCCTCCCTCCCTCCCTGCTGGCCAGGGAGGAGGGAGGCTCCAACTGTGTTGCTTGGCTGCGTTGCTCACCCAATAAGGAGTCTAAGAATGACTGGGGGGGTAGAGCTTGCATGCCTTGTGCTGATCAAATCGGCCGTGTTGCCTGAGGACTTGCCTTTGCTCAGTGCTTCCTAGCGGAGAGGTGACGGTGGTTTTCCTTGCTGCATCCCCTTTGCCGGGTTGCTGCGCTGTGGGAACCACCGCTTGAGGCTTCGTTTGGCTGCTGGCTGGGCTTTCTGCCTTTGGCTTGGAGGGGCTAAAAGCTGAACATAACTGTGCTTGGAAAATCCCTTATTTTGGCTGCTGATCCCTTATTTTTGAGGCTGCTGGTCCCTTATTTTCACATCTGTAAGTTGACAGCTATAGCATCAGAGGAGGGGAGGGAAGAAAGAGGGGCAGAGGCCAGTGTTGCCCACAGCACCCCTGACCATCATTCAAAGCACCTCAGGGTGCTGTGGAACACTGCTCTGGCCGATTTTCACATGGGAATTGGTTATTATTTGTATAAAGGGGCTCTCAGTCATTTCCTCCCATAGTAAAACATGATGCATTGCATAGTTCACCACCCGAGGGAGAACAAGACCCAAAGAGGGGTTTTTAGACCCAAATCCAGTGTTTCGCTTGCTGCACATTTTATATTGGTCTTCAACCAGCTGAACAGTAATAGGTTTTGCCCGAGAATCCTGGGAATTGTAGTTTGCCAAAGTTGTCGAGAAATCCGTTAGAGACCTCTCACCCCCTTACAGTTGCTGACTATTAATGTAGTAAGACATCTTATTGTACTTTCATTTGTACAGACCACGGCAATGCAGGAGCAATGGGAGGTAACTTGCGCCAGGGTTTTTAATGCTGTGATTTGTGGTTATGAATACGACTTTTTTGCTTCTCCCTGGAGGCCTTTGAATGAAAGGAAATAACACTGGGACGTTGTGTTTCAACTCCTATGTTTCTACTTCTATATATCCTTTGTCAAAATAAATAATTGCACCAGAGTGTGTTCTACAGAAGTGTTGCACATTTTTGCATGTTTGAGTATTTATTTTCCTTGAAATAAATGTGGCTTTTAAATGAGAACTCATTGGGTTGAGCCTTTTTTGTGTGCAAAACTTTATTATCCAGTTAATGAATGCTGCCTGCGTTTTAGCATTATCAGCTACACTATTGTAAATATAAGCTGTGTAGGTCCCCTCACCCCCATGTGAAAGATTTATTGGCGGAAGAAAAAGTAAATGTTTAGTCATATGCTGATGAGATTAATACACCTTTGTAACAATATTCACTCCCAATTATATTTAGAGTATTGTTGCCACCATGAAGAAAAAGCAGTACAATTTTTTAGATCAGAGGAAAACTGATTTTGATCAAGACTATGAAGAGTTCTGCAAGCAAACAGATGATCTTCATGTAAGTTTGATACTCACAATTTTTTTTCTTGATCACCCTTGTCACTGAGAATAAATACCCGGTTACATCTCTACCTAACTGCTACTACTACTTTTATTATTATTATTCTGCCCTACACCTGGAGCTCTCAGGGCGGTTCATAGAACAAAATCAAAATACAAAACCACAAAATACATAATCAAAATAAAAACAACAACCCAATAACCGCCCCCAAACCCCCACATTTTAAAAGGGCCTAGGAAGTCAATCAAATCAGTTAAAGGCCTAGTTAAAAAAGAGCGTTTTTGCTTGGCGCCTAAAGGTGTATACAGTGGTGCCCCACAAGACGAATGCCTCGCAAGACGGAAAACCCGCTAGATGAAAGGGTTTTCCATTTTGGAGGTGCTTCGCAAAACGAATTTCCTATGGGCTTGCTTCGCAAGACGAAAATGTCTTGCGAGTTCCTGCGGGGTTTTTCCCCTCCCCCCTTTTCCCCAAGCCGCCAAGCCGCTTACCAGCTGATCCGCTAAGTCGCTAAGCCGCTAAGCCGCTTAACAGCTGATCCGCTAAGCCGCTTAACAGCTGATCCGCTAAGCCGCTAAGCCGCTTATCAGCTGATCCGCGAAGCCCGCTAAGCCGCTAATAGCGCTAATCCGCTAATCCGCTAATGGGCTTGCTTTGCAAGACAAAAAAACCGCAAGA
The DNA here is from genome assembly GCF_964234715.1 of Podarcis melisellensis. Taxonomy (NCBI): domain Eukaryota; kingdom Metazoa; phylum Chordata; class Lepidosauria; order Squamata; family Lacertidae; genus Podarcis; species Podarcis melisellensis. The sequence goes on from NC_138539.1 coordinate 76,922,126, forward strand.
CGAAGAGACTCGCGGAACGGATTCTTTTCGTCTTGCGAGGCACCACTGTAATGAAGGCACCAGGCAAACGTCCCTGAGGAGAGCATTTCACAGATTGGGAGCCAATGCAGAGAAGGCCCATTCTCATGTTACCACCCTCTGGACCCCTCAAGGAGGAGGCACATGAAGGAGGGCCTCAGAAGATAATCTCAGGGTCTGGGTAGGTTCATATGAAAAGAGGCGGCCCTTTGGTTGTGATAGTTAATTTAGAATATAATTAATAAACATCTTCCATCCTCATATTTTCCTCCTGCAGCAACAATTACAGGCATTTATGGATATTACCTTTGAAAAGATCACAAACACCGAAAGAGCCCTTAGTATGCTGACAAAGTTCGAAAGGTAAAGATGATTACCTATAATCATTTAATGTGAAACTACCAGTACTTCTGTAACCCTTTCATCCTTTATTATTGAGTTATTTTTTTCAAGGTGCTGCTCACAGATAAAAGAACATGAATTCCCATGGCGTATGGGTTTATCATCTAGAGTTTAGATGGCCTTTGTGGTCCCTTCCAACTCTGTAGGTGGAATGCAATGTCATGCCAGGACAAATGTCCTGTCTACCCAAACATTTCAGCTTGCCAGAGGGAATGACCCCCTCCTTGCCCTGTAAGCTGTTCTGAGGGTTCTCCTGTGCCCCCTGGAGTCAATTTTGGGGGGTTCATAGGGATGGAGAGGAAGGAAAGTCCCATTGCAAGCCAAAGTCCTCAGGTAGGGCTTCCACTGATAAGACTTGTTTTGTGAAGTTCGCTCACTGTTCCCGGTAGGCAGCATTGTGGCCAGGCAGCCGGGTCTCATTGGTTTACTGGCCAAGGGGGCAGAAGGATGCTGCCTCTTGTTATTGTTGTTAGGGTCTGCGCCCTGTGGGACTTCCTCAGCCAATCAGCTTTCAGGGTGGGCGTTGGGCTCGAGTGGCAGGTAGGCACTGGGTAAGCCTTTGTTTTTGGGGACGCGGGTGGCGCTGTGGTCTAAACCACTGAGCCTCTTGGACTTGCCAATCTTAAGGTTGGCAGTTCAAATCCCCGCGACGGGGTGACCTCCCGTTCCTCAGTCCCAGCTCCTGCCAAGCTAGCAGTTCAAAAGCATGCCAAAAGATAAATAGGTACCGCTCTGGTGGGAAGGTAAACAGTGTTTCCATGTGCTGCTCTGGTTTTGGTGTTCTGTTGCGCCGGAAGCGGCTTAGTCATGCTGGCCACATGACCCGGAAAAACTGTCTGCGGACAAACGCCAGCTCCCATGGCCTGTAAAGTGAGATGAGCGCTGCAACCCCAGAGTCGTCTGCAACTGGACTTAACTGTCAGGGGTCCTTTAGCTTTTTTAAGCCTTTGTTTGGATGGAGGGGAGGTTGTAGCCTTTGCCTGCCCCTCCTCAGTAAGGGTATCCCATTAAAGGGATTCGGGGTGTGAATTCTGTCTGAAGCCTGGACATGGGCTAGGGCCATGTCACAGCCCCTATGGGGTCTCCTTGGGGTGCCCCTATGTGATATAAGTCATAGGGTGCCCCCTATTGGTAGTTTACCCTTAGGTGGACTCATTGCAGATGGGCAAGAGTCAAGATATAGCCTAGCTTCACCCCAATGCCAAAGCCAAACCGCTCACACCTGTAATAAATAAACTTGTTGCCTAATTGAAGCCATAAACCAAAATACTTCATGTCAGTGAGTTTTATTGTTCTCCTGGGAATTTTGTGGCTCGGGTGCCAGTATGGGAAAACCCAACTAGAAGACCAATTGGAAGAATCACTAGGAGGTAGTGATTCTAACATGGTTACCCTTCTTGGCTCTGTTCCTTCCCACTCCCTCCTTCTTGTGTTAAGTTTTGATGGTGTAAGAACCACCTTGTATTTGGCAAGACAGTGCCTTGGTACGCAACCTTGTCCGATGATTCTATGAAGAGAAACCGATGAACGAACTCCGTCTTCACAAACCTCTCCGGACGGTGATGCTTTCTCTTTGCAGACTAGGAATTCCTAACCTTGGCATTGATGAGAAATACAAGATAATCCTTCAAAACTATGGTCACGACATTGAGATGGTCTCTAAGCTGTACTCCAAGCAAAAGAACGACCCACCACTGGGGCGCAACCTTCCTCCCGTGGCTGGTAAGATCTTGTGGGCTCGGCAGCTGTTCCACAGGATCCAGGAACCCATGGATCTCTTCCAGAAGCACCCCCTCGTTCTGCAGACAGCAGAAGCCAAGTCCATAATCCGCAACTACAACAGGGTGGCCAAAGTCCTTCTGGAGTTTGAGGTTGTCTACCACAGGGCGTGGCTTCAACAGGTAAGATGGCATCCTTGTTGTTTTCGTAGTAGAATTCAAGTGGCATGAATTGATGCTAGAGATGGGGAGAAATTTGAGTTCCTGTTTAAGGCAAGCTGACGCAATTCACACTTTTTGAAACACTACATGAACTGAAAGACAGTTGTCCCCTTTAAATTTACACTTCTCTGAATTTTGCAATGCGGTTCTTCAGCTGAGTAGCATGTACAACAATGGGCATATTAATGTCTAGTGGACATAAGTGGGCACATTAATGTGTAGATTAATGAAAATCGTACACAAAATGTGTTATATTGAGTGAAATGCTCAGCAGAAATGAGTATATTAGATTGTTTACTAATCTGGGTGGGTTTATTGCTGCCAGGATTCAGTGATGTAATATAAACTTTGCTTGTGGAAGGTTCAGTCTTTTATATCTTGAGTTAAAAGGTTCTCAGATAGCAGGACAGAGAGACTCCTGGTTTAGGTCTTGAAGAGCCATGATCAGTGAGATGAAACTGTATAAGATTAGATGGACCAGTGTTCTGACTCAGTATAATTCCCCCCCCCCCATGTTCACATGGGTTATTCAGTGAAAGGTTTCTGAGTATAAAGCATGTGAGAATGTGCACAGCTAGCACAGAAATAGGGTTCCTTGCTTCAGGAACTGTGGGAGAGAACCAAGATCAACAGTGGTTCAGAGCTGGGCTTGTCGTGTAGCCATGAAGTATAAAGTAAAGGTAAAGGGACCCCTGATCATTAGGTCCCGTCATGGCTGACTCTGGGGTTGTGACACTCATCTCACTTTAATGGCAGAGGGAGCCAGCATACAGCGTCCGGGTCATGTGGCCAGCATGACTAAGCCGCTTCTGGCGAACCAGAGCAGTGCACGGAAATGCCGTTTACCTTACTGCCGGAGTGGTACCTATCTATCTACTTCCACTGGTGTGCTTTTGAACTGCTAGGTTGGCAGGAGCTGGGACCGAGCAACGGGAGCTCACCCCATTGTGGGGATTTGAATCACCAACCTTCTGATCGGCAAGTCCTAGGTTCTGTGGTTTAACCCACAGCACCATCCACGTCCCGCCATGAAGTGTAGCAAGCGCCATTTATTCTCCAACCTTGCTGGATGTGAATGTTGAACTGCAGTTTGCTAGAACCATAGAGCTACAGAACTGCCCGGTAGCTTGCTGAGATGTTGCCTCCGCTTCATGACTTGGGGTGGGATTCACCTAATGAGCCCCATTGGTGGAATTGCAATGCAAGGACTTCTGCTTGCCCAATGGGGTTTCCCCCCTCGCCTCCCCTACGGCCCCATAAATTGACTTGGGTGTGTGTGTTGGGAAAACCCCTATAGCAGCACACGGGTGGAGGAGAGGGGAATCATTCCATCTGGCAATCTGAAACTCTTGCGCAGACAGAACAATTGGAAGAGCACAGCATTGAATCCCACCCATGGGCATGAAGGATTCTTCTAGGGTTTTTTTGGGCGGTTCCAAGCTACTGAAAAGGGCTTCCGGGGCTGTATTTTCCACGCAGGATGGCTTCCTCCAGTGCAAAGCGTAAAAGGCATCAACTAGTTGGGTCTTCTAACTTCATCCTCAAGCCAGTCTATAGCAATCAAAAGTCTATGGAAATCTTCCAGATAGTTAGAAGAGCAGGATTCTGAGATTGGTTGCATCCCAGTTGCTCAGATGGTTAGATTGGGCTGCCCCTTCTTTTGTGCACGGCAGTGGTTTTCAACCAGTCAGCCATGACACCTTGGGGTGCCTTGAATGATGGTCAGGGGAGCCACGGGCAACACAGGCCTCTGTCCCCCTTTCCTTCCCTCCCTTCCTCTGATGCCCTCTGGCATCTCTGCCTCCCAAAGGCTTGCACAGCTGTTTGTTGCACCAGCCCTGGCTACAAGCTCCTCAGGTAAATAGTGTCTCTGGGGCTGGCCAGGGAATGCTTCCCAGGCCCCTGTGGGGTCGTGGGAGGAGGCACCACTCTTTGGGGTGGGGCTGGGGCAGTTTAGAGACTGGGGTGGCAATTGCGGCTGCCCGGAAGACTCCCAAGGAGAGGGGAGTGGAGAGTAGGCTGAGCCCACAAGGGAGGGTGCTCAAAAAAGGGTGAGGGGCTGCCGGCTCCTGAGCCCCACAGGGCTGCCTCAGGAAGAATGCAGTTGGTCAAGGGAGCTGTGGACCCAAAAAGGTTGAAAACCTCTGGTGTAAGGTGATAGTTTTGGACAAAGCCAGATGTGAGCTCCTCTTGATGACAGTAATGTCTGTAACATTTCTTGTCTGCAGGTCCACCTAGCTAGAGCCGGGCTTCAGGCCTCGTTATTGGTGAAAGCTCCAGAGCCAGGAGAAATATTTGTCAATTTTGACCCCGAGATCCTCACCTTAATAAGGGAAACAGAGTGCATGTCACGCATGGGACTAGACATTCCACCCTTTGCCGTTGCACTTCAACAGAAACGTGACTCCTACAAACAGAACTTCAATAAGCTGCAGGTATTCTTGGATTTCTTCCACCTAACTGTTGCATCTATGGTTAAGTCATCTCGCTGGTTTAAGAAGATAACTGATGTCCCAGGATAAACTATCCTTGTGCAGTCTTTTTAGTTTACTTCATGCGCTGCTTACATATGACTCTTTAGGGATAAAACAGTTTTTTAAGGATCTCCTGGATGTGCCAGGAGGTTGAAATCCTGTCTTGTTTAAATTGCTATGTAGTCTTTCCTAATGAATTTATCTATATCTCACTAAAGTTTTCTTTTTCTTTTTGATAATAATTTTTATTAGTTTTCAATTACAATCCAATAACAGCCTCATTATAACAATACCAATTTATAATTCAATTATTAATACCAATAGTTCAAATACTGAATTACATAATTTAGATAAGGTGCTAGAATTGATGGCTTGATTATTTGCTTTATTTCTGCGTTCCAAAATCTTATTAATTTCCATTACATTCCAGTCGTAATAATAATCCCTTATACAACAACTGCAATATTCATAACTTCTATTCGTGTTGTCACATTAAATGATTTATAAAACTACAAGTTAGGAACTCAAACTATATCCTCATATGTCACTAAATTTGATTAGGTGTTCCCTCCAGTAAACTTGGAGGCTTATCAAGTATAATGATGAGATGAACTACAGCAAAACTGACCCCACATTTTAAAAAATAAAATAAAAGAGTATCCTTGCAAATTGTCATATTCTTTGCATCCTGATAGCCTTTAAACCAGGTCTTAACATATTGTGACCCACCCTGTCAGATATAGATGGCTTACAAAGTCTGTATCTGCACAACTATAAAAAACACCCTGAAAATGCTCTGAAAAAAAATGGTTTTAAAGCTCACAATGGAAAATTTCATAGAGTTCTAATTTCAGCTCTACAGTGCCATCTGTTGTCACAGTGTTGTAACACATTTATAATGTTTTATTTTTACTAATGTAGCTGAGTCCCAACAGTGGCTTTTTCCAGGACAGCAAAAATAAGATGGTTATAAATTATCTTGCCAGGCCACAATACATGGTTGATGGACAACTTGTGACCCAGTCAGTTGAGCATAGTCCAAGTATGTCTTTAATCTGTAGAGTAGAACTTGACAATATAAGGTGGATAAAGGTTTTTTTTGGGTCGGCAGGCACATTTGGAATATTGAGAGTGTGTTGTGGGTGCCTATCACAAAATGGCTGCTGTGGGGTGTGCCATAATACAAAATGGCTGCCGTAGGGTGTACTGCATAACACAAAATGGTGGCCGCATGAAATGGGGAGGACATGACCCACCAGTGGGAATAACACACATACTGAGATTTTTGGGGGGTATCATAAGGGATGCTGGTACCTTTGAGTGCCATCCTCATGCTGCATGTTTACAATTCTTCCTGGGCCTCATTTTAGATGATGCTGGCAGAGTACAAGAGAGTGAAATCAAAAATCCAAACTCCCCTTCATGTGCTAATGGCTCCTCATTTGGCGAAAGTGGATGATGCGATCCAGCCTGGTTTGACCACACTGACCTGGACATCCCTGAATATTGAGAAGTACTTAGAGAATATTTTGGATAAGCTTGGTAAGTCTTATCATTAGGAATAAGACCCTTATAACCAATAAGCACACAAATTCAGTGCCTTGTTAATGATCAGGACTGTGGTTCAAACTCTGCATGTGATCTGTTCGGTCTTGGTGGTACAGCCTGCAAATTACACAGGGGTTATGTTCTGGGGATCGCACCCAAAGCCATAATCATGTATAGTCAAAACCCATCAGGTTCAATGGCGGGTGAGATTGCCAAAGTCATTTTTCCTTTCCACCCTTTTAAATTACCGGTAATTGATTTTTTTTTTGCTGAATGCACACATGTTAAATGTACGTAAGTTGCAGACTTACTGTATACTGTTAGGTGCAAAGCAGACGTTCATTGGTGTGTTAAATGACATTAAGAAGAAATGAGTGTTTGGTCAGCTAGACTTATTGTACAATTGTTCTTTCGTTTGATCTTTGTTGTCTTCTCTAGTGCCAGGATAAAGATCTTGAACTCCAGGAAGGAGTTCAGGAAGCTTATCACTATTTCTTTGGATTACTCATTCAGTTATTCTTACTTATGAGTGGAAATTATAACGATACAGAGTGTGATAGGTTTTTTATTTTTAAAGCCAAACTAGATATTTAGGAGAAGACATGGGGCTGGGAACACCAGTTGTTGACCAAACCATTGTAAAACAATAAAGAAAGCATCTTATTTGCAGAGAAAAGCTGTGTGTGTGTGTGTGTGTGTGTGTGTGTGTGTGTGTGTAGGGAAAAGAGGTAAGGAATAGATTAAAGACCTGATCCATTGCCTGCTATTTCCATTCTTCAAATCATACCTTCCCCATATTGCTTTGCTGTCTGGCAGCATCAGCCATTCCACATCTTGTAGTGTCACCCATTCTATGGCTGATTCTACACATATGTGAAAAACACTGTGAAAATGCTTTTTAAAAACGTTTTTTAAAATACATGTGGAATTTACCATTAGCTCACCACCGCCATCTAGTGTCACAATTGTATAATACACTTACAATACACTTCCATCGCTGTATTTGCAGCCGTGTAGCTGAGTCCCAAGTCTAATTCTCAGCCTGTGTGCAGTTTTGTTTCACTTCTGAAACTCTTAAAAAGTGATTGGTTTTTATATTTTTCTTCTAAACATTTTTTATTTATACATTTATTTATTTAATTTTATACATTTCAATAATTTTACAATCATTTCAACATTTCAAAACTCTACTTCCTTTCCCCTCTTTCTGCGGTTCCTTAAATTTATTTTTAATATCTTCTGCATATTCCAAATTAACTTTACTTACTCATTTATTCATCTACTTTAAATATAGACTCTTATAAAACTGTGGGTTATTACAACAATCCTGCCAATGTTCTTATCTATTTACAGTTTGTTTGTAAATATTCAATAAACCATTTCCATACTTTTATAAAAAAAATTTATATTTTTCAACTGTCCTCTTCAAGATTTTGATGATGAAAAACCCTCTCTGCCCTCTCAGTTGGCTGTTACGTTAAACCCCATAATGATGGTTTTAAGAATTTCCTAACACATCAGTCCATTCATGCTTAAAAGGGAGGGGAAAGTGGCTTCTGAAAGTACTTGGCCTAACTATATTCATTCTCTTCCTTGCCCTTAAAGCTGACCTTGAGCTGATGCTTGATCGAGTAAATGACCTAATAGAATTTCGTATCAATGCTGTTCTTCAAGAAATGAGCACTGTGCCCCTTTGCAATCTCCCTGAAGACGATCCGCAGACCTGCGAGCAATTCCTTCACATGACAAAGGTATAGTCATCATGTACACCTAGCCTTCACTGAGGAATTAAACCTGTGCCTGAGCTGCACCGCTTTCAGCTGCTTGCATTATTGCATGTCCTTACATATACACACACATTTCCCTGCACATAGAAAATAAGCGTCAGGGAGAAGACTAGATTAGACCTCACCTCCTTACTTCTAGTTTTATGAATGGGGTTTGCATTCATAAATGCATAAATGCATTTAAAAAGGGACTGTTTGCATGATAAAGTCTACAAATCACATGAATGCCTACCTGCAGTATGGTGTAACAGATCAGGTGCGGAACTATGGCCTCAGATAAAACTGCAGAGTCATTGTTGTTTGTTGTTAGAATTCCTGCTCCATTATTGCAGTCATGGGATTTTTGTCTATCACATGACGGTGTATGTTTTGACTCCATAGAGTGGGAAGTGACGGAGACAGGATGTTTGTGTTACTGTGTTCCGTGAAGTGGGTCTATTGTCCTTTGTTCTTTTTCTCTTTGCTGTTTGATGCTAGAGAGAGAGGCAGCCATGTTGCAGTGCTCTGTGTGTGTTTATATGTAAATAAAGTAGATTAGCCAAAATGCTGAGTTGCTGAGGTCTGTTACACAAGCTGTGAAGACTCTGTGAATCCCTAAGTGTGCTGATGTCTGTTAGCATCAGGTGCTGTGATGTTCGGGCAGAAGAAAGCTTTTGAAGCTCCCGAACGAACGACCAGGAAGGAGAGAACATGCCAGCGGGCATGTGTCTCTGCCAGGGTCCTACTTGAGTATAGGATGAGCTCCTGACAGTTTAATCATTTAGTCGTGTCCGACTCTTCATGACCCCATGAACCAGAGCACACCAGGCACTCGTCTTCCACTGCCTCCTGCAGTTTGGTCAGACTCATGTTAGTAGCTACAAGAACATTGTCCAACCATCTCATCCTCTGTCGTCCCCTTCTCCTAGTGCCTTCAATCTTTCCCAACATCAGGGTCTTTTCCAGGGAGTCTTCTCTTCTCATGAGGTGGCCAAAGTATTGGAGCCTCAGCTTCAGGATCTGTCCTTCCAGTCAGCACTCAGGGCTGATTTCCTTCAGAATGGATAGGTTTGATCTTCTTGCAGTCCATGGGACTCTCAAGAGTTTCCTCCAGCACCATAATTCAAAAGCACCAATTCTTCGGCGATCAGCCTTCTTTTTGGTCCAGCTCTCACTTCCATACATCACGACTGGGAAAACCATAGTTTTAACTATATGGACCTTTGTCGGCAGGGTGATGTCTCTGCTTTTTAAGATGCTGTCTAGGTTTGTCATTGTTTTTCTTTCAAGAAGCAGGCGTCTTTTAATTTTCTGACTGCTGACACCATCTGCAGTGATCATGGAGTCATAGGTTCCTTCTGAACAGAGCTAGGTTATTTTGGATTCATGCAGATACTCATAGTAAAAAATGATTGCAGGCCATTGAAATTTGTTGTTGTTGTTGTTAATGTCCCACCTTTTCCCTAGACAGGGACTCAAAGAGGTGGCTTTATAGTGAAATATAAACAAAAAAAATTCCTTCCAGTAGCACCTTAAAGACCAACTAAGTTAGTTCTTGGTATGAGCTCATACCAAGAACTAACTTAGTTGGTCTTTAAGGTGCTACTGGAAGGATTTTTTTTTGTAGTGAAATATAAGTGTGCAATAAAAAACGTTCAGCTGATTTCGGTGTGGGTATGAAGATGCCAATTACCTAATTTTATACTTGATTTGCATGTTGAAAATCATATTCTACCCCTAGGTTTTTCCTGCTTCTAAAATTTATTCCAAAAGTGGTCATTATGGAGAATATAAGGGTATACAGGACTTAACATTTTAATTTAGTCTTCTTTTTTTTACCTTTCTTTTAGTTTTTACAATTATGATTCTCATCCGGCTTTTATCTACTCCCCCAAAATCAAAAATATAGTAAAAATTAACTTTAGTTTCCCATTGTTCTCTATTGTCAGGGGCTGGACAGAGGAGGAGGAATGGTGGAGACTGCCTCCCCATCCTGACCCTTCCAGGGAGGAGGAAGAGGAAGACAGTATAGATTTACAACAGGGGGTTGATGGAGGTAGTAGTTCAGAGGCAGATGAGGGGGGAAATTGGGGAATAGTGGGAGAGGAAGACCAGCCAGAGCGGAGAAGCAGCTGGCTGACACATTGTCACTAGAAAGCATTCCAGACCCTACTTGTCCCAGAATCCGGCGAGCCTTAAAAGTAGGAGAGCAAAGAGTTCAAAGACTTCTTCTTTGTGGAACAGGAATTCAATAATATGAAGCTCCCATCATTCCTATGTTGGACCACAAAACTATCTTCCTAGCCCCCTCAGATGTAAAGCTTAGATCCTCACCATACTCATCCAAATCTTATTCCTGGTTCCTTATCTTCTCCTTTGTTATTTTTTCAAATACAGAGAAAAAGCTGCTATAGAGTGGATAAAGGAAATGTGGTTGTATGAATCAGTCCCAAAGTCACACATATAGTTGATTATTTGATGGGTACAGGGCTGTGAATGTATATCTATTGGCCTCAACTTGATAGGCCACAAGCTGGTAAACCAATGTAAAACTTTCTCCCAATAGTAAAAGTTAATATATCCCCCAAATAAAACTATTCATCACCTATTATGGAGATCCATCTTGACAGGGCTGAGATGCAGTCTGACTGTTAACTTGTCAGGGTTTCAGGGAGAGAAGAGCAGATGGGGGAGGAGACAGAGAGCGAGGGGGAAGAATCCCAGAGAGATGAGGAGGAGGATGACGATGACCAAAGATCGTCCATGAGTTTGTCCAGTGAGTCAGAAGACTCCCAGAAGGGAGCCCCCCTGGTCAGACCAAAGGGGGACCAAGGGGGAAGCAGGGAGGAACAGGGGAGCGAAGGGAGAAGCCTCAGTAGGAGTAGGACACAGGAGCCAGCTTCTCAGCCGGAACGGAGTGAAGGGGGTGGAGTTACCAGGGTGTCAGAGGGAGCAGAGCGTGAAGGAGACAGGGGGAGAAAATCGGAGCAGGACGCTCAGCCGGAAGGGGTGGAGAGTAGCACCGGGAGCAGTGTAGCGGTCGAGAGAAAGGTCAGAAGCAACGTACGCGCGCCAAGTTCAAATGTAGAGGCGCGCGGAAGTGAGAAGAGCCCTGGGGAGGAGCCCGGCCCCAAAGCGAGAAGGAGGGGGGCGGAGGCGTCAGAGGATTCAGCCTCGGGCGAGTCCCGGCGAGGGGGAACCCAGGGGGGCAGAAAGACCCTGCGGAAAAGGAAGGAGAGGAAGAGGTGGTCCAGCACAAGCCTCTTAAATTGGTGCCGAGGCGGGACAGATTCAGAGGGTACTTCAGCGATCTAACGGTACAGACGTAGAGTCACAAAGACGGAATGTAAACGCAACCATGATCTTCAATAAAGACTTTCTGTAAATAAACCGGATTGGAATTGGGTCTCTTGTGAGCTGGGACCAGACGGGTGGCTCTGACATAACTGTTTCTGGCTTTACCAAGACTTAAAGCATATCCCCTTTGTGACATCACACATGACATCAGAATGGCATGTTTGAATTCAGCCTCCTAGACTATCTCCGGGCCAACAGCAATGGCCAGTAAACTTCTGCAGCCAAGTAACCATCAGCCTGACTACCCAGTTGTTTCTATCTAGACTATTGGATGTTTATTTTTTGCTCTCATAATCAAAGCCTGAAGAAGAGCTGCATATAATCTGAAAACCTGCTTCCACTGATAAAGAAAACTAATTGTCAAGAACTGGGTAGAAGAGGAATGGTGGAGACTGCCTCCCCATCCTGACCCTTCCAGGGAGGAGGAAGAGGAAGACAGTATAGATTTACAACAGGGGTTTGAGGGAGGTCACAGCTCAGAGGCAGATGAGGGGGGAAGTTGGGGAATAATGGGAGAGGAAGATTAGGCAGAGCCGGAGCAGCAGCTGGCTGACATGTTGACCCTAGAAAGCATTCCAGACCCTCCATCTCCCAGAACCCGGCGAGCCTTAAAAGTAGGAGAGCAAAGAGCTCAAAGACAGAGAGCACGTAGCAGCACCCGTAGAGGAGGTGATGATGACGCTGAATGAGGAAGTGGAAGAGAAGGGGGGTGGAGATTCACTCGGGACAATGCTATTGTTAAAGAGGCTGGGTTCTATAGCCTCTCTCTGTGAAGACTGAAATGAAAAAGGACTGTAAGAAACTTTTTTTTATACTTCCCCGGGCAACCAGCTGGGAACCGCTGATAGCACCCTGACATCTATATGACACCTTTTTCAAGTTGACTCTCTGCTGCTTTCTCATCCTCAAAGTGTGGCTTCCACATATTGGAGAACAGACTGTCAGGCAGCAGGTGAACAAAGCACAGAGATGCATCACTGGTCGCCAGCTGCAAAAAGCAGGCCTCTTACGTATGTCCTATAAATCATGGTGGGAATGGTAGTTCCTTCCTGCTTGAAGAGAGGAGAATGGGATAGTAAGAAAGTTATGAAACTTCTGTCTGATCTAGGGTACAAATGACACCTTTCTCATTCAAGTAAATCTTGGGTTTTAGTAATAAATTTGGTTGCCTTATAGTTTATATATGTAGACAGCAGAGTTAAAAAGTTTTGATGCTGGAGCTACTCGTGCTTGCCCCTGTTCTGTCTCATTCTTGAGGAAGAATAAAAGGAAAAATAAAATACACAGAGTTCCCACTGGTAAAAAATAAATTAAAAAGATTCTTTACTTACAGTTACTTCATATTTAAAATGATGTCTTTGGATTCAAAAGCCACATGATCGGAGCTAGTTTCATGGCATCCTTGTGCAAGAGAGGGGTAAGGTAAAGGACCCCTGGGCAGTTTAGTCCAGTCAAAGGCAACTATGGGGTGTGGTGCTCATCTCGTTTTCAGGCCGAGGGAGTCGGCATTTGTCCACAGACAGCTTTCCAGGTCATGTGGCCAGCATGACTAAACCACTTCTGGCACAACGGGACACCATGACGGAAACCAGAGCACGTGAAAAGGCAGTTTACCTTCCCGTCACAGTGATACCTATTTCTCTACTTGCACTGGCATGCTAGGTTGGCAGGAGCTGGGACTGAGCAACGGGAGCTCACCCCGTTGTGGGTATCCAAACTGCTGACCTTCCGATCAGCAAGCCCAAGAGGCTAAGTGGTTTAGACCACAGCGCCAACTGCATCCCAAGAGAGGGGGAGAACAGAGCGAGCGAACCAGAGGAAGGGGCAGACCTTAGCTGTTTAGTGGGAAACCACAAAATATATCTTCTCCTGGGTATCTGTTAGTCCCAAGTCTGCTCTCTACTGATTGAAGGCATGTAAGGTTGCTGGTACCCAATTTGCTGGTGGGCATAGAGACCAGTGTCTGCCTCTCAGGTGAGCAGCACTTGCATGACATCACAGTGGTTAGCCCCTCCCGTTCAGGCAAGCATCATCATGTGGTCACAATGGCCTGTCTCTCCATTTCATGCAGGCAGCATTGAAATGGACCATAGCACTGTGCAAGGACAGGGGCTACTTGTGTCGTTCTCGTCACGATAGCATATTGTTGGAAAAGTAGCAGGCGAGAAGAGGAAAAGAGAGGGTCGGCAGGAACACCCTAGCAGTACAGGGCTTCTCTCTAGAGCTAGTGCCACCAAAAGTTGTAGAGATAATGGAAATAAGTGGAAGAATGGTTTGTTATGCTCTAAATACAACAAAGTGCTATAGACGGCCATGTACTGATACCGTAGAAAAGCAGTGGAGTTGTGGGCTACTAAGAACTGTGAGGTATCCACTTGAAGCAGGTGTTTTATAGAATCGTAGACTTGTAGAGCTGGGAGGGAAACTGGGGATCAACTGGCCCAACCCCCTGCAATGTAGCTATCCCATACGGGGATCAAACCTGCAACCTTGACATTATCAGGATCATGCTGTAACCTATGGAGCTATCCAAGGAGATAAAGAAATCAGGTGGTGGGTATAAGGACAAGAGAATGAGACAGGAGAAGGTAAGGAGACTGGAAGGACAGTGAGCCTTGAGGGTAGGAATAAAGATTGAGAGGGGACCAGCCAGCAGGGGCAGAAATGCTCACCCTGGAATGTTGCCTCATCAGAGCTGAGCAGATGCCTTCTGAAGACTGGCCTGTTTGTTTCTGCTGAAATGACATAGTCACAGTGAGTGTGGTGCAGGAATACCAGCCTGGGAATTGGGAGACTCGGGTTCAAAATCATTCCTGCTCAGCTATGCAGATCTCATTGGGTGACCCTGGGCCAGTCACTATCTTTCAAGCCACTCTGCTTCACAGGGCTGTTGGGAAGATGAAATGGATGGTGACAGCAGACATGTCTGTGTGGTCCCATGTATGCTTCCCTGAGATCCTTGGAGCAACGATGAGACAAAAAAATGCAACAAAGACTGTTGGCTCCTTTCCGTGTGTTTATGTAACTCAAGAGAACTACATACACAGCTGTCTTGTTGCTAGCATTGCTAAGCCAGAATTAAACCTAATTTATTGACAGCTGCATGAATTATGATAGCTAGGAAGTGGAAGGGGCTAGGTGAATATAAAATGGAAGAATGGTATAAAGGGGTGTGGGATATGGCTATTAATTGTTGGGTTGAAATAACGACAGACAAGTAGCAGGTGTCATATGGGAGGCATCTCTCGAGCATGTCTCGGGGAGTCCCTTTTATTGAATATTACAGCATTGCCACATACGTGATTGTTCCTGATTGGTTAACACAAGTACAAAGCAAAGGGTTGCATATAGGCATTAATGACCGATAGATTAAAGGCTGGGAAAGGGAGCACAGAACAAGACAGGCATGTAAACCTCCTTATTAAACTTTTACTAGTGATTGATATAATAGTCATCCGTAGATGTGGTCCACTATGCATTAAGAACAGGTCAGAGTACGAACTCAATGTGAACTGAACATTCTAGGAATGTTTCAGCTTAGAACGGTTTGTGCAGCATCATATGCAGAAGCAAAGCTTAGAAGCAAGACTTCCCATCAGGCCACAGTCATGTGCAGAAGCAAGGCTTTCCTTCAATTAATGATAAATTAACATGTGCCATTAAGATAAGACAGGGGATATGCAGGAGAAATGATTTTGAGGAAATATGGAAGGTGTTTGTAGAATTTGTACTGTTAAAACGGAAAGGGGTCAAACCATCGCAAGAGGTGTTGAAATTTTGCGAGGTTGGATAGTTACAACGGAATGGTCTCGGTGGTGGGGTGCATATATTTATTCTTATTTGTTTATTATTATTATTTTGTCAAAATAAAAAAGAAGGTTTTAAAAAGAAAAAAAGAAAAAAATTAAATCTAAATGATATTGGCATTTTTGCAGGAACTCTGTACGAAGGGAGCATGCACTTTGCACCTGAAAAGCTCATTGGTGGAGGAAGCAGCAAATGAGCTTATCAACATGTTACTGGACACAGAGGGGCAAATCAGAGGGGATTCTGGCAATAAGTTTCTGGGTGGAAGCAGCAGTGAGGAAATGCATGAAGGTAAGGACTGGCATTCCACCATATGTTAACTCATAGTCTATTTCAGGTATGGGAAATTTCTGGCTTGTGGGCCAGTCTTGGCCATCCACGTGTTCTAACTTGGCCTGCAAGGCTATTTCCCCTCCAACCACGCCCACACACCCATCAGCTGATGTCACCAGTGATGTCAGCTGAGGGGTGAGAGGATGGGGCATTCACTGCATGCCCTATTCCCAGCAGAGAAGAGGATTGCATAGCCAAGGCAGCAGGATTTCAGCTGAATTGGAGAAGCGTGCTAGCTGCTTCAAACAGCACTTTTGTGAAGCGCTTTAAGGCAGCTCCTGCAGTCTCTTCAGCTGAAATGGGGCTGTGGAAGCTGCTGTAAAATGCTTCACAAAAACATTACACAAGAGGTTTCAAATATTTCTTTTGAAAGTGGGTGGTCGGTGGTCGGTAGAAAGGTTACCCCCTACCTTATTGTTGTCACTGCCATTTGCAGGAGAAGCATGTGAGTCTTAAACGGGTGAGGGTAGAGACTCAGAAAGGCTTTTGCAAGTCTCCTCTCCCTGAAGTTCAGAGGGAAAAGGACTTAAAAGACAAATGGGAGCAGACTTGCATACACCTTTGCCAGTCTCCCACCTTCCTTTTTAAGTCCCCGATCTTGCTCCGATCTTAATGGGGTGGGGGACCCACCAAAAGTGTATGCGCAAGCTTCCTCCCACTTGCCTTTTAAGATCAGAGCAAAAGAGATTTTGACAGGTGGGCACCCCATGCAGAGAAATTCGGCACTGAGATTTCAGAAAATGCACGAGAGCAGAGTGCTCATAATATGACATTGATGGATAATTTCCTTGTTGTACTGTGCTGTGTTTTGTACAAGCTAGTAACTGAAATAATTCTTTGCAGTTGTAGTTGCTCTTTGTAATGTTTAATGAAAATAATAGTACTAACTTTTAAAAAGAGAAAAAGAAATACAGTGATACCTCAGGTTAAGTACTTAATTTGTTCTGGAGGTCCGTACTTAACCTGAAGCACCCCTTTAGCTAATGGGGCCTCCTGTTGCAGCTGCACCGCCGAGCACGATTTCTGTTCTCATCCTGAAGCAAAGTTCTTAACCTGAAGCACTATTTCTGGGTTAGCGGAGTCTGTAACCTGAAGCGTATGTAACCTGAGGTACCACTGTAGTGATTCCTGTCTGAAACTGAACTAGGCATTGCTCATACACTTTCAGGCCTATATCTGCAAACAAAAGTTCTAAAAAAATTGTTCTTAAAAAGAGAAAGGAAAGTTGAGGCTCTCAGGCAATTCTGTACCTGGTCAATTTTGTGTGTGGATTGTCTGTGCTCCTGAAGCATCACAGTACCGTTAAGAGCCATTATGAACAATCCATTGTATAACATGGGGTATCTCAGTTCTGACTCATATTAACTGGCTAATTACATAAGTGGTTGACAACAAGAAAAAGTGAGAGAAACAGACAGACAGACAGACAGACAGAAGGCATGTTCAGATGAACACAAAATATCTCTAAGGGGGATGGATGCATGTGCAAGCCTAGTCCCAACTTCATTGTGAGTGCTTCCCCCCTCCCTTTGTTGCACAGGGAAGGTCTGCATAAAGTTTCTATTCATATTGACACAGAACTTTCTGTGCGACTGGGGACTCAGGCACCTTTGCTGTGCAACACAGTCAAGATTAAGGACTGGCTGCTCAGAAGGCTACTGACTTAACTCCACTGATTACTGTTCCCAGGAGCGGAGGAGGACGGGCCATCAGACCCCTTAGCATCCTCGCACACAGCTAGCCAGATGTCAGCAGGCTTGTCTTCCCCCTTGACCAAGAAAAAGAAGAGGGAAATGGAAATGCTAGAGGAAGAAGCCCAAGAGCTGCTGTCCCATTTCAACCACCGCAACGTGGACGCTCTTCTGAAAGTTACTCGCAACACCCTGGAGGCCATGCGGAGGCGCATCCAAGCCTCTTCTATGTTCAGCTTCTTAGGTAAGTCTCGTGCCATGCTCAGCAGAAACAGCTGGGCATAGCAAAACCACGGTTAAAATTTCAAACATCCCATCTTCTTACAAGCTGTTGTTGATGGAACTGGCTGTTGGTGGTCTTAGGTGAGACTGCACAGTTGGGTGGTTCAATATTTGTCTTGTTTAAAGCTTTGCCAGATCAGCCAAGGCCAGCTCAAGACATTTTGCCACCTGAGGCAAAGGGCTAGCTGTTGCCTTGCTTCCCAATTCCATGTTGAAAAGCTCATTAGGCTGGCAGCTGAATATTTTCCCTAACATACTGTATTTCACTGTCCCCCAAGGGCAGCAGGTCACCTTAGGGCAGGCTTCCTCAAACTTGGCCCTCCAGATGTTTTAAGACTACAATCCACACCATCCCTGACCACTGGTCCTGCTAGCTAGGGATTATGGGAGTTGTAGGCCAAAAACATCTGGAGGGCTAAATTTGAGGAAGCCTGCCTTAGGGCAGTGTTTCCCAACCTTGTGCCTCCAGCTGTTTTTGAACTACAACTCCCATCATCCCTGACTAGCAAGACCAGTGGCAAGGGATGATGGGAATTGTAGTCCAAAAACAGCTGGAGGCACAAGGTTGGGAAACACTGCCTTAGGGGATACAGGACAGGCTGCATGCTGTTATTTGCAAATGCTGTTACTTGTTACCAGTCAATAATGCTCCATGAGACATTTTCAACAGAAGTCAAGCATCCCTGGTCAACAGGATACAGGACTGGGTCTACTACGGGGCAGAGGTATGACCCTGTCCAGAACCGGCAATGGACTTACCTCCTGGACAAGTCCTAATTTTTAGCATTGAGGCTGATTATTCCATCCTCTGCGTCTCCCCACCGACTTGTGTGCTACAGCAAAGTCTATGCACAAAGGAGACTTTAGCAATCAAACAGAGCAGATAGGAGTCCCAGGGCACACAATCTGCTTCCCCTTGACGTCAGTGGGATAACTTCCTCCGATGCTAATGGAGGTGGACTGTAGCTTCCTGAATATTGCTCTTTCATGCAAAAGGAGGAAAGAATGCAGACAGATTGGGGACGAAGGTGCTTTGAAGTTCTGCAGTGCATTGAAAATACATGCTAGTGCTTTCTTTATGAACCGCTGTGGGTTTTGATGAGGAGCATGGTTAAATAATCCTAGATGTCTGCGTTGACAGAATGCTGCTGTTTCATCAGAGACGATATGGCGTCGAACAGACTTATGCTCTCTCAGCATGGACACCACACGCAACCTTGTTTGCCAGCACACTGAGACACTGTGTGTGGGCCACAACGCAAGTGCTGCAAATCCTAGCATACGCCAGCAATACAGATTTGTTCTAGTGAAGGCACGCCTTGGGAATGTCTATAGGGCTGAGGATTGGGTGGGTGTTGAGTGTGCTTCTGCCGCACATCTAATATCCACTGTCAGATTGTTATGGTGGTCATCTCCTCTTCAGGCTACATGGCTAACATGAGCTGGAATAATGGGACCATGTGTGCAGGGTCTGTCTTTGCTAAATCATATAAAGATTTACTAGGAACCGTTCTTTTTTTAGTTCAGCACCCCAAGCCAAACCAGAACCATGGGCACCTCCAGTGGAAACACTTTTGGAGTGTCACCAAGTCATCTGCGTCAGGGACTGGACTGAAGAGGAATGGTGGGGGCCGCCCCCTTCTCCTGAACCTTCCCGAGAACAGAAAGATAGTATAGATTTAGAACAGTGGCTTGTGGAAGGGCATAGTTCAGAGGCTGCAGAGGGCAGAAGCTGGGGAATACTGGAAGGCGAGAGCAGGAAGAAGGAGAAGCACCAGGGGAGAGCCAGCTGACAGAATCAGTGTCCTTGGGAAAAATTCCTGCCCCCGCTATCCCAAGACCAGATGGGCATTGAGGGTATTAGAACAGAGAGCTCAGAGGCAGAAAGCTCAGATTAACCGATGCAGGAGTGATGTCAAATAAGGGAGACATAGGGGAGTGGGACTTTACTTGGAGCAACACCATCATTGAGAGGCTACATTTTTTCTCCCTCTCTGTGAATACTGAATAAATTATGTAGTAAGGACTCTTTGTATTTATCAGCATTTTTGGCTGCCCCTGGGGGAGGGATAGGGTTCCCTGAAGTCTTGACACCTGGGAGATTCTTATTTTTCTTCAGCAGACTGTCCTGAATTAATAATGGTTTGTCTGTCTTGCTGTCAGGGACTGTGCTGCAGAGTGCTGCACTGAGGAGGAATGTTGGGAGCCTCTCCCTCCCCCTGTTCCTGATCTGGATCTTGAATCTTGCCAGGAGCAGGAGGACAGTATAGATTTGGAACAGTGGTTTGCAGAGGGACATAGTTCAGAAGGCAGAAGCTGGGAAATAGTGGATGGGGAACAGCTAGGAGGCGAAAAACTGGAAGGGAGAGGGTTAACAGATTCACAGTCTCTAGACAGCATTCCTCCACCGCCCTCCCCAAAGTCGAGAAGAGCTCAGAAAGTGGCAGAACAGAAATCACAGAGGGTATAAACTCAGATTACGAGATAGAGAAGTGATGTAGATTAATAGGGACAGAAGGGGGTGGAGTCCTTAATTGGGAGCACCGCCATTACTAGGAGATGTGTTCTTTGTTCTCTCGCTATGATTATTATAGTTTCTAACTGGTAAGAAGACTCCTTTTCCTTTGTTCTGCTTATCTACTGCCATGGGGGAGAAAACTGATTCCCTGAAGCCTGACACTTGCCTTTCTTTTTAGATAAGGAGAGTGCCTCCAAGCAGAGACAGAGTGCTCAGCCCATCTTTAAGGCTAGCGTTATCCTTTCCATTCCAAATTTTGCTATGATGCCCACACTTGAGGAAGTACAGCAAACTCTCAACAAGGCTGTGGACTGCATTGTAAGCGTCATGAAAGGAGTTGGCCAGTGGAGCAAGGAGAGGCTATCCAAGGTATGGCGCCTCTGTGTTTCTGATAACTTTCCTGATAACATACATTCAGGTCTGGGTACCACATAATCTCCCTCTCCCCATTGTTTTTGCACAGCAAAAGATGCTAGAAAGTAAAATGGCTGCTTTGCGAAATGAAGGAGACAGCGATTCTGAGACTGAAATGAAACAAACTGAAGTTGGAAATATCCTTGGTAATACTTTGCAGCGATTCTGTATGAATCTTGCCTTTATTAGATATACTGGCAGAAATCCGTACTTTAAAAATTGTTATTAAAACTTAAGGAACATTCATGGTAACTTAGATCTCCTAAAGCAAGTGAAGTTTACAAGGGTTCTACATAATTTTTGGAGGAATTCATGAGCAGGATCCTGCAAGCAGGCTGATGTATGCAACTCAGGATGATTTTTGCATGTTAAAACATCAGCAAAAACAGATGCACTAGTCCCCATGTGTATTTTTTTTTGCCACATTCTATAACGTATGGAGTCCCTCAAAGCCTGAAGTGAGGTGTAGCTTGTCAATGTAAAAAAATAAATAATTGTCAAGAGACCTTATTTGGAATCCATATTTAACAAATAAATAAGATAGCAGAATCGCCAGGAGAAGATTGAAATGCTCTCAAGGAAGCAATTGAACCAAGATCCTATTACTTAACTTAGCATCAATATACTGCAAAGCTATCAGTATGTAATTTTAGGCTCTCTTAAGTTTTTAGAATGGTCAGCACAATATATAATGAAGATGTGTTTTGAGATTTGTGATTTTGTCTCTGAGGCCTAATGTATTAATGTGATGATTACAACTGTTCCCTGCTCAAGACACTGCTTCAGATACAGCCTCTCTGATCTTGCCTTCTTCTGTCCAAAACAAGAACTACTACAAAAGCATTTCAGAGAATAAGGAAATAATTAAGCTGATGTCCGTTCTTAGCACATCTATCAACTCCACCAAAAGGGTAAGTAAATGTGTAGAGGGGATCTTTAAGTGAGGCGGCTGATGAAAAGGAAGTAACCAAATTGGGAAGAGAAAAGAGTCACAGAAAGGGATGGGGAGGAAAGTACATGGAAAGCAAGAGGAAGAGGAGGAGGAGGAAGGAATTGGCGGAAGTCAGTGGAAAAATGGGACTGCAAAGCATTGTTAAGAGTGTCAGTTTTAATTTCTTAGTGCAGAAAGTATTGATTTAATGTGTAGAGATCTTTCCTATTCTAATTAATTTAAGAGGGTTCTGGAAGCTTCTCTGTGTGAAAGAAACAAGCAGAAGGTTCATGATGTTTGGGTTATATCTTCAGAGATGCTGAGCCAGTGTGGTGTAGTGGTTAAGAGTGGTAGTCTCGTAATCTGGGGAACCAAGTTCGTGTCTCCGCTCTTCCACATGCAGCTGCTGGGTGACCTTGGACCAGTCACACTTCTCTGAAGTCTCTCAGCCCCACTCACCTCACAGAGTGTTTGTTGTGGGGGAGGAAGGGAAAGGAGAATGTTAGCCGCTTTGAGACTCCTGAAGGGGAGTGAAAGGCGGGATATCAAATCCAAACTCCTCCTCCTCCTCCTATTCTTCTTCTTCTTCTTCTTCTTCTTCTTCTTCTTCTTCTTCTTCTTCTTCTTCTTCTTCTTCTTCTTCCTGTTATCTCTTCTGTCAATGTCATGCTGACTATAATTGCAAGGCCAGAAGTTTTCACTCTTCCTATCTCTTTCCTTCTGGTGTGTTCTGTATATAGTATGCTTAGTGTTAAGTTTCAGCTTTGTTATAAGTTATTGTAAGTTTAAGTTAAGTCTGCTGCAAATGGATTTCTTACGGACAGTGCCAATCCTGATTGAATTAGATTTGTTACCATTGTGCTCATTTGCCATCAGTACCAGTAAAGCTCTACTGGATTAAATACAATTTCCTCTGGTCTATTTTTTGGGAATCCTGCCACATATTTAAGTTTTTACTATATGTTGGAATGTGCTCTGCATCAATATTGAGTAGAATTTCCATGACGAGAGGGTGGCAGAACGCAACTATTGCAGGATCATGTCTGACCTGGGCAGCCTTCTGAGCTAGCAGAATTCCACAGTCACCAAAATGGGGGAAATAACAACAAATAAATCTCATTGGCTATAGGTGCTTAACTACCGTATTTTTCGCTCTATAAGACGCACCAGACCATAAGACGCACCTAGTTTTTGGAGGAGGAAAACAAGAAAAAAAATATTCTGAATCTCAGTGAAAGCAGCAATCCCTCTTCCTGTTCTGGCTTCTGGGATAGCTGTGCAGCCTGCATTCACTCCATAAGACACACATACATTTCCCATTACTTTTTAGGAGGGAAAAAGTGAGACTTATAGAGCAAAAAATACGGTACTTTTGCTTTTGGCTTTGTGACCTTCCTTACATTGTGAAGGAAAACACCCTATCAAGAGCTTTATCTCAGTACATGCCTGAAGGCCTTTTCTGTACCACACCAGGAACGGAAGGGCTGTTACATTTATCTTGCATTCCGCAGGCTTCTCAGTTCATCTATGTATACTTATTGTCCTTCCTTACTAACTTACATTCGCTCAGATACTTTACATTTTCATCTAGGCATATTAGCATATCTTTTTTTGAGCAATATTTTTCCATATATTCATCAAAACATTTCCACTCCTTTTTTATTTTTGATTTGATTGATTCCTTATAGTAGCTGTTAGTTTTGCCAAAGCTAAGTATACATTTAATTTACAAATCCATTCCTCCCTTGAAGGTAGAGTTTGTGATTTCCATTTAGCAGCAATCACTACTCTAGCTACTGTGCTTGCATATAAGAAGATTCTCCCCGCCCCTGTGGTATCTTTTCCCCATCAATCCAAGGAGATATATTTTAATTATTTTAATTATTTTAAGTATTTTAATTACTGATATTTCAGCATCTTCTTTAATTCTTCATGTATTACTGTCCAGAATTTCTTAATTTCCTCACACCTCCACCACATATGTATTATTGTTCTTGTTTCTTTACCACATCTCCAACAAATGTTGGATTTCAGTTTATATATCTTTGCCAACCTAGCTAGTGTTAGATACCACCTGTGGAACATCTTAACAAAATTTCCTTTGATTGTGTATGAGGCGGTAAATCGAATATCTTCTCGCCAGAGTTTCTCCCATTGCTCTAGATAAGTAGTATGTCCGACATCTTGGGCCCATTTAATCATTGTTTCTTTCACTTCTTCATCCATCAATTCCCAGTCCAGTAAGAGATAATAATTTTATATGTTTTTTATATATAATAAAGATTATATGTTTTAGATATCAATTTCTTATTATTTTGAATTATTGTAATATTGAATTTTGAGTCCTCTTTTGCAAAGTCTTTCTTTTGATCAGAATTAAATATACTCCTTTTTGAAGGTTCACAACTTCTTTGGGTTTGTTTTCATTCTAATCTTAACTCTTCCTGCACATTTTTCCTAGGAACCAGGTAAAACATTGTAGTGGAGCTGGCTTATTCAGCCGCCTTACTTTGTGACTTGTTAATGTTTCAGGAAGTCCTTGCAGCCTTGGAGCGCTTCAGATGTTACCATCACATCTGGCAGAGAGAGAAAGAGGAAACCATTGAAAACTTCATCAAAGGAAGCCCTCTGCTCTCTGAATTTGAATCCCAAATTCTATATTACAGAGACTTGGAACTCGAAATTAACTCTGAGCCTGAATACATATGCGTGGGAACAGTTGCGCTATTTACTGGTATGGTGATTTAATATTCAAATGCCATCAAATTCATGCTAGTCTCCCTTGCATTTGTGAATCTTGCTTAAAACAAAAAGGGTGCAATCCATCACACACCTCCCCGAGAGTAAATCCCATTGAACTCATATATAGCATTTGTGTTGTAAATGTCACTCCTTTTGCTCTACCTATTGGTTCTAATGAATGTATAGTCGTACCTTGGAAGTCAAATGGAATCCGTTCCGGAAGTCTATTTGACTTCCAAAATATTTGGAAACCAAAGCACGGCTTCTGATTGGCTGCTGTGAGCAACGGGAGCTCACCCCGTCGTGGGGATTTGAACCGCCGACCTTCTGATTGGCAAGTCCTAGGCTCTGTGGTTTAACCCACAGCGCCACCCGCTTCCCATGACTGTATTATTACAATGCATTATAAAAGCTATTTTGTTTTTGGTCCCTTCTCTCCAAATTCATGGAATGGAAAAAGGAGGAGGGGTGGATTCAGGAAGGGGTATGTCACTACTTCCTTAGCTAGCTGTCACTGAATGATTTTTTGTTCCCTCAGCGGATCTGAAATTGGCCCTAACAACAGAAACCAAGGCTTGGATGGTTGCGTTTGGACGTCACTGTAACAAGAAGTACAGGACAGAGATGGAAAACATATTTACCTTTGTAGAGGAAATCAGCAAGAAACTGAACCGTCCGATTAAAGACTTGGATGACATAAGGATAGCAATGGCTGCCTTAAAAGAGATCCGAGAGCAACAGATCCCCATAGACTTCCAAGTGGGACCAATTGAGGTAGTTGGGAAGGGATCCTGTACCCATTTCCTGATGTGATCTTTGGTGCTGAATTGTGTCTGTTCCCTGCTGCCCCATCCTGGCCCACAACTCAGGGTCCTATCACAGTCTGCTGTGCTCTTTTGTTTATTTTATATAGCCCCCCAATGCAATTTAATATCCTGCCTTTTTCTCCTAGTGAAATTTCAAGGCAGCTAACAACATCGAAATAATAAAATGTCACATAAAAAAACAAATTAAATTTAAATGCTGATCAAACCAATTTTCCTCCCCATACCTGATGTTGATGCAAAGTTATGGACTCCTTTATACCTCCCCTCCATTTTACAAACAAATTAGGTATTTTATATATTTCTCCACGGCTTAATCTGCTATTGTATGTTTATGATGGGGCTCATTATCGCTTCAACTAACACAGTAGTACAGGGTCCATCGAAAGGATGGCTTGAAATCATTTTGGTCAACAGTGTTTCACATGATATGTTAGTGATTTTTCCTTCGTCACTATTTAACTGCTTAGTGACATGTCAGGTTGTGCAAAATGTTCCTTGCTTTGGTGGATGATGAAAAGCGACATTGAATTCTTTGTGCATTTCTCTAGAAAAAAGAGAGGATATGCAATTTTTGCAAGGGCAGTGTAATGGTTTCTAAGGGGTTGCTCGTGCGTAAGCAGGCACCTATTTCCCTGGCTGGGTGCAAACACCTGGCTGGGTTCCCGTGGCTGACTCAGTTGCTGGCAGAATCCATGAGTGGGAGTTTCTTAAACTTCTTCCAGCAAAGAAGCTCTTTGACGCCTAGTCTCCGCCTACCCTGTCTGCGCAAAAGCCTTCTGCGCAGGGAGGGCATGGGCAACGGAGGACCCCTACTCTCCCCGCTGGTCCCAGGCAAGGAGTCATGGGACCGCCTCGCCACTTCCCCCACCTGCCCCCCTTCTCCACTGGTGCTACGCTGATTCTCTTCCCCAGAAGATGGGCTGCTTCTCCCGATCCCTGGACGCTCTCTGGAATCCCTCTGGCTTTTGCGCTCTCCCTCCAGTACTGATGGCAGTTCCCTGACAGGCAGGTTTTTCTGATTTCTTGCAGATCCTTTCAGATCCTCCTAGCATTAGTGTTCAGACAATCATATATTAAGAAGCCTTTGACAGTCTACATACTCCATTTGTTCCTCCCTTTGCATGACGAAGCAAACAAACCAAGCACTCTACCATAAACTATAGTGTCCCATATCGCCCAAATGGGGAACTATGGTTAGTGGGTTTAGAACACTATTCTGCCTTGTCCTGAAACCATTGACCCTTGTTTCCCAATTTGAGTGAAATGAGAAATTATCATTAATGGAAGACTATCTGGTTATTTTGCTTGCTTGTGCAAATGGAGATATTATATAATAATAATTTATTATTTATACCCCACCCATCTGGCTGGGCTTCCCCAGCCACTCTGGGCGGCTTCCAACAAAATATTAAAATACAGTAATGCATCAAACTTTAAAAGCTTCCCTAAACAGGGCTGCCTTCAGATGTCTTCTAAAAGTCAGATAGTTGTTTATTTCCTTGACATCTGATGGGGGGGGGGAGCGTTCTACAGGGTGGGTGCTACTACCGAGAAGGCCCTCTGCCTGGTTCCCTGTAACCTGGCTTTTTGCAGTGAGGGAACCGCCAGAAGGCCCTCAGCGCTGGACCTCAGTGTCCAGGTAGAATGATGGGGGTGGAGATGCTCCTTCAGATATACTGGACCAAGGCCATTTAGGGCTTTAAAGGTCAGCACCAACACCAATATTAAGCTGTACTAAGCCCATTTATATATCTCTATTCATTTGGCATGGATATCTTCTTATTTTTACATATGCCCATCATTCATCATAAACAGAAAATTGTTCTTGATAGAGGGAGAGGTGGTTTAATTATGTATGGCTCATGTGACATCAGGTGCACGCACTGAGCTCCGGGCCCCCTCAATCCTGGGGGCAACCTGGTACCTCTGGGGCACATATCTGTAGCTGTAAATACGATTCACTCTCAGAACTGAAATTCTTAGATTTCCATTGCATCCCTGGTGCCATCTTGACGAACTAGAAGCACAGCTAATTAAAATTCCATGTCACCGTCAATTTTAAGTTACCTGTTCCACCAGCCTAGCTCCTTTGCATCTTTAGCAGGACCACCTGCTACATTTTTGATCTTGAGTTCCCCAAAGAATGTTTCATTATGTACATACTTACATGCAGATTTATTTATTTTTGATGGTCATAGATAACCACCTTTTGTCCCGGCAGGAGTCCTATGCAATGTTAAACAAGTATGAGCTCTTGGTGGCAAAGGAAGAGATGGAAAAGGTGGATACGTTGCGTTATACCTGGGAGAAAGTACTGGTTCGAGGAAACGAAGTGCAGAATGAATTAGTAGCCTTGCAACCCAAATTCAGAGGGGAGCTCATAAGCACGGTGGAGATATTTGTGGAAGACTGCGATCAGTACTACTTGGATTATGAGAAGGTGAAGGATCATAGTAAACTGGGGTGGGGGGGTGGGATATCATTTTGTTATTTGTAAGGTATAGATTTTTTGGGAAGCTGCCTGAAAAGGCGTCAAGTGTTAAACACTGAAAGTATATTTTAGTTGAATACATCCTCCTGGAGTCCCTTCGAGCTCCACAATTCTATGTTCTGTCTTGAAGAATAATCTCAGGCTGTTGTTGTTTTTTATACAGAACAAGTATGGGTGTTGATAAACCAATTTCCATTAAGGGGATTGGATTATGGACTGAAAATAGCTAGACTTCAGGTAAAAGGTTGGCTAGGTTCTTTTGGTCTTTGGGTGCCTTCTTTTTAATGGGTTGCAACGAAGCAGCCTTCTCTAATTGATAGTGTGTGTTTAAAATGTACAACCTGCCTTTTCATCCCTATGGAAAAGCAGTTTGTAACAAAACAAAGCACTCACACACATTTAAACAGTTCCATACATAAACAGCATTGTCTTAAAAGGCCAACGTCAGCCGACAAACAAAACTATAACTATATAAATGTTTTTATCTCCAGGTCAGGCTCTGGAAGTTTCTAATAGGGAAGGTATTCCAAAGTCATGCAATAGGGTTGTGTCCTTTCTTAAGCCTTTGGGAAGGGTTAACATTGTCAGATGGTTCTAAGATAGAGGTGCGAAACCTGTGGGCATTCTGATGTTGTTTGACTCAAATTTCCATTAGCTCCTGCCAGCAAGGTCAAAGATGATGGGACTTGCAGTCAAGCAATATCAGGAGGACTAAAGACTCCCCACTCCTGATTTTAGATAAGGGTTGGTTCATATATGCATGCATATAGTATATAGTGGTACCTTGGTTCTCAAACTTAATCCATTCTGGAAGTCCATTCCAAAACCAAAGCATTCCAAAACCAAGGTGCACTTTCCCATAGAAAGTAATGCAAAATGGATTAATCCGTTCCAGACTTTTAAAAACAACCCCTAAAACAGCTATTTAACATTAATTTTACTATCTAACAAGATCACTGATCCATAAAATGAAAGCAATAATCAATGTTCTGTAATATTAAATAAATAACACAGTATTGTAGACGATAAAAATTAACCCCCCCCCTTATCTGTAGTGGTGATAGTCATTGTTTGGGTGGGGGGCTTTTATCCATTTCCACAGTCACACAACCAATCAGTCAGTAGCCGAACTGGGTTCCAGTCACAAAAACAAGTTACAAAAACGAAGTCACAAGTCAAGAATCCCATAAAACGAAATGCAGGCCACAGTCACAAAAATGAAAAAGCCACAGAAACAAAAACACATTTTTTTTTAGCAGAAACAAAAGCACCAAATATCACCTCAGAACACTGCAATCAGAAATGGAAGGCTTTAATTACGATGGGGGGGGGGACTTAAATTAGCTGCGCAAGGGTAAAAACGGGCGGAAAAAAGCCTTAATTACCATGGGGGGGGGGGGACTCAAATTAGCTGCACAACAGTAAAAAGCTCAGGAGCACATTCGGCTTCTGAGGCAAAGTTCGAAAACCGGAACACCTACTTTCGGGTTTGCAGCGTTCGAGTTCCGAGTTGCTCAGAGACTAAGCTGTTCAAAAACAGAGGTACCACTGTATTGTACACCTGGTTACTGTGCAATTGGTGACTTGTAGCTAAATATGTGAACCAACTCTGTTGCAAAGCTTTGTGTTAGAAGTGGCGTCGAACATACTGGTTGGAGTGTTCAATTTATAGGGATGCATTCCCTCATATAAGGCACCATTGTATGTGCGAACCAGCTTTCTGTAAGTGTTGTTGTTGTTTAGTCGTTTAGTCGTGTCCGACTCCTCGTGACCCCATGGATCAGAGCACACCAGGCACTCCTGTCTTCCACTGCCTCCCGCAGTTTGGTCAAACTATCCAGCCATCTCGTCCTCTGTCGTCCCCTTCTCCTTGTGCCCTCAATCTTTCCCAACATCACTCTGTAACTCACTGTTATTGTAGTACCCTGTAGCTCCATTCTGTACAGGTTTCAAGTTTGATCCATGTGCCCAGAGCTTAATCTATGGGACTGACATCCTTGGGGAATGCAGGAGGGTGTCCTGGGGTGGGGAAAAGAGATAATTACTTTTACTGAGGGAAATCTTGATTTTTCCACTCCACTATCAAATCTGGGAGCTTTTGAAGCAGTTGTCTACATGTGACAAGGGAAATAAAGCTAATAATCTTTCAACAGTTCTACAGATTATCTGAAATTTACTAAACTTTTTTTTTTAAAAAAAATTATGACGTCGACAGAATGGGGTGGCAGAATGGAGAGGTTCTTAAAACAAAGAATGATATGTATTTTTTCTGAAAGGTATACAAATGTATGGGACTTTTATTTATAGGATATGTCAATTCTCTCTTCCAGAATGGTCCTATGGTGACTGGTATTGAACCTCAGGAAGCTAGTGACAGACTCATCATGTTCCAGGTATTCTTTGACCTTTTAGCCCCTATCTTTATTATTATTATTATTATTAAAATATTTTATTAACATATAGAACACATACATTTACATTTACACAGTACATGTACACAACACAATATCTTATTTTCATAACATAAAGCATACCTAGGTAAAGGTAAAGGGACCCCTGACCATTAGGTCCAGTCGTGGCCGACTCTGGGGTTGCGGCGCTCATCTCGCTTTATTGGCTGAGGGAGCCGGCGTACAGCTTCTGGGTCATGTGGCCAGCATGACTAAGCCGCTTCTGGCAAACCAGAGCAGCGCACGGAAACGCCGTTTACCTTCCCGCCGGAGCGGTACCTATTTATCTACTTGCACTTTGATGTGCTTTTGAACTGCTAGGTTGGCAGGAGCAGGGACCAAGCAACGGGAGCTCACCCCGTTGTGGGGATTCGAACCACCGACCTTCTGTGGTCCTAGGCTCTGTGGTTTAACCCACAGTGCCACCCGCGTACCTACAGCACTCTATATAATACCTACCAATAATAATATCGTGTACCCACAGTGCCACCCGCATAGCTACAGCACTCTATATAACACCTACCTATACTCAGTGACGTCGAACGGGGGTGGGGCGGTGCCACCCGGGTGCCATGTCTGGGTATGGGGGGTGACAAGAAGGCACCCCGTGGCAGTGTGAGGATCCTCCGTTTGCGGCTGCAGCCATGAGCAGAGGATCCCAGCACTGTCTGTATGGCACTGGAGTGGCGCCGCCGGCAAACTGCTATGTACAGCGCATGTGGGGTGTCGCTACGTACGCCACATGCATCGTATGTTGCGACGCCGCACATGCGCCCTACGTAGCGACGCCCCGCCCCGGGTGTCACAGCGTCTTCATTCGCCCCTGCCTATTCTATACATATCAACATACCTCCACACGGACACCCACAAAGTGACTTGACTTCCAGCCGTTCTTGTTACGCTGCTTTATTTTTCCAATTGGCTTAAACACATTTCTTATTTCTTTAATCTCTTCTTCTCTCTTAACTCTAATCGTTTTCTGGATTCACTCAGTATCTGTCAAAAGTTCTACTTTTTCCACATAGCTTTTGATGCATTCCTTAAAGGTAGCCCACTCCTTATTCACTTTTTGTACCATATCTGCTCTTATCATCCCTGTTAGTTCGGCAATATGAAAGTCTTCCATCATTTTAGATAGCCAAGACACATTGGACACACTGATTCCTGGACTGTCTGCAGGCCAGATTTAGAAGGCAATTGGGCCGGATCCAGCCCCTGGGCCTTAGTTGGCCTATCCATAAGCTAGCTGCTCTGGCACCTGCGGCAAGTACCATCCGTGGCGAGCATCCCGGGGGTGGGGTGGCGGCGGCGCGGCAATGTCGTCCCCCCTCAGGGATGACACCCAGGACGGACCACACCCACCGCACCCCACTTCCTCCCCCAGTGGTGACCAGCCCTGAACTAAATTGGCTTGATTTTCAGCGTGTCTTAAAACTAGCATGTTCTTGGGAACTTAGAGGAATTTTTAGTGCAAGGAAGGAAGACTAAACCTGTGACAAATTCAGAAGAACCCACCTTCTCCTAGGTCAGAAGTTTACAATGATTGGCAGAGACTTTCAGGATCTTTTCCAGTTGTAACTGAGGTTGTCCAGGGTTGAACGTGAGATCTTCCACATGCAGAATTTAGCTCTGCTGCAGAGTCCTTTCTCCATTCCATTTTACACCTCTTGCTTCCCTTAGCTGCTAACTATTCCTATTTTAGATAAGTGGCCTCTTTGAGCTGTGTTCGTTTTATTTCTCGCAATTTCAAGCACCGTATGATCAAATGTGATTTTAAACTCCAGAACCGATTTGATAACCTTTATCGGAAATACATCACCTACACTGGGGGCGAAGAGCTTTTTGGTTTGCCTGTGACGCAGTACCCTCAGCTTCTGGAAATAAAGAAGCAGCTGAACTTGTTGCAGAAGCTTTATAGCCTGTACAACAATATCATTGAAACAGTAAATGGCTATTATGATATCCTCTGGTCAGAAGTGAACATTGAGAAGATCAATAATGAACTCCTTGAGTTTCAGAACAGGTGAGAAAACTGCATTGAGCATTAAACATGGGCCATGTTGTTTACTCCTTCAAATTTGGTGCTAATATTTAGCTGCTTACAGCTAAATCTCCGAAAGAGCAATGGAACAAACATTGAGCCTCAGTTGATTGTTTTTTTTACTTAATCTTCTTTAGTCCTTGACTCGCCAGGCAGAATCTGTCACCAATTTCATTTTCATCTTTCGAGGTGTTGCTCTCCGATTAAGTGTTCAACACTTCTGATAATTATAAAGGTGTTGTGACTGTTTCCTAATGTGAGAAGCAGATGCGCCTTTAGTACAAACAGGAAAATTGATTGTGCTACCTCTTCTTAAGAGAACCATAAACTGGATTTTCTTATTGGCGGAGGAGGGCATGGAACCTGGAGCCTTCCAGAGATTATGACTCCCATAATCTCTGACCACTGGCAGTGTGACTGGGGCTATTGGGAGCTGGAGTTCCCCTTCCCTTTCCCTGCTATCGATAAAGGGTTCTTCAAGTTGGGTCTTGTGGTATCAGTGCTCCTTACGCAGACACGTTTCTTGAGATGTCCCCACCACATTGTTGTCATACCTCTTTGCCAGTGCTATTTTAAGAGTTTGGGTGTAATCTTCGACACCTCCCTTTCCATGGAGGGGCAGATTGCAGCTATAACAAAGGCGGCATTTTTTCATCTCCGCCAAGCTAAGCAGTTGGCTCCTTACTCTCTCACCCTGACCTAGCCACTGTAATCCACACAACGGTCACCTCCAGACTGGATTATTGTAACTCGCTCTACGTGGGGCTGCCCTTGAGACTGACCCAGAAACTCCAGCGGTTGCAGAATGCTGCGGTGAGACTCCTTACGGGGTCCTCGCTGCTGGATCACATTCACCCAATGCTATACCAGCTGCACTGGCTCCCGGTGGAGTAGAGGATCAGGTTTAAGGTGCTGGTTTTAACCTTTAAAGCCCTATATGGCCTAGGACCCTCGTACCTACGGGACTGCCTCTCCTGGTATGTCCCACAGAGGAACTTATGGTCTTCAAACAAAAACATCTTGGACGTCCCGGGCCACAGAGAGGTTAGGCTGGCCTCAACCAGAGCCAGGGCTTTTTCAACTGTGGCTCTGATCTGGTGGAACGCTCTGTCACAAGAGACTAGGGCCCTGCGGGATTTGACATCTTTCCGCAGGGCCTGCAAGACAGAGATGTTCCACCAGCCTTTGGCCAGGGCACAGCCTGACTCCCCCCTTTGGCAATCCTCACAGAACTGTAGCCCAATTGGTTGCCATGAATCTGATTTGAATTAATTTTATAATGAAATGGTTTTAGAATGCTGTATCATTTTATTGTTGTTAGCCGCTCTGAGCCCGGCTTCGGCTAGGGAGGGAGGGATATAAATAAATTATTATTATTATTATTGAAAAAGTCCCATTGAATTCAGAGGGATTTATTTCCAGGTAAATTTGTATGGGATTGCAGGCTAGGAAGAATTTGAACCCAGTGGGGTTTCTGTCTGAGTCAGTGTTTCTCAAACTTGGGTCTCCAGCTGTTTTTGGACTACAGCTCCCATCATCCCTGTCCCCTGGTGGTCCTAGCTAGGGATGATGGGAGTTGTGGACCATAATGTTTGAATTGCACCGTGGAAATATTTGAAATCATGTTAAAATATTGGGTGGTTGTTGTGTGTGTCTCTAGGTGCCGCAAGCTGCCTCGAGCTTTGAAGGAGTGGCAAGCATTTCTGGACCTTAAGAAAACAATTGACGACTTCAATGAATGTTGCCCTTTGCTTGATCTGATGTCCAATAAAGCCATGATGGCTCGTCACTGGAAGCGCATCACCGATCTCACTGATCACAGTTTCGATGTTGAAAATGAGTCGTTCAAACTGAGAAACATCATGGAAGCACCTTTGTTGAAATACAAAGAGGAAATTGAGGTATGAATAATGCTGGCAGTACTGAGATGAGCTCATTGGTAAGTCCTGCTGTATTGGGTGATGCTATGACAAGCTGTTAAATTCTATGCAAAAAAATGTTGATTGATTTGATAGGATATCTGCATCAGTGCAGTAAAGGAGAGAGACATTGAACAGAAGCTGAAACAAGTGATTGCAGAGTGGGACAACAAAACATTTACTTTTGCTAACTTTAAAACTCGCGGGGAGCTGCTCTTGAGGGGAGACAGCACGTCCGAAACCATTGCAAGCATGGAGGACAGCTTGATGATTTTGGGTTCCCTAATGAGTAACAGGTAATATGGAAGACCCCTTTTCTCGTCTGATAAGTTATTTATGTGATCATATTTAATAATCTGCCTAAACGCATGCATTTATTTCAGGTACAACACACCATTCAAAGCTCAAATACAAAAGTGGGTACAGTACCTCTCTAACACTACTGATATCATTGAGAATTGGATGACAGTGCAGAATCTCTGGATCTATTTAGAGGCTGTCTTTGTAGGCGGAGACATTGCCAAACAGCTTCCCAAGGTAAATGTCTTTGTTTTGTCTGATGGAATCGGCAGATGTGTTCAGGGCAATTTGAGTATTTAAAAGGATTGTCCCTTGCAACATAACACACCCCTGAACATGGACTTAGTGTGGCCGCAAGAGAATAGCATGAGAAGCTAAACTGATGCCTCCCTTGTTTGTTCCTTAAAACAGGAAGCAAAGCGTTTCTCCAACATTGACAAATCGTGGGTGAAGATTATGACGCGAGCCCACGAAATACCCAATGTGGTCCAGTGCTGTGTTGGAGATGAAACCATGGGACAGCTCCTGCCTCATTTGTTGGATCAGCTGGAAATTTGTCAAAAGTCTCTTACAGGGTGAGGCTGCTTATAGAGAAACCCTTCAGCTCTGGGCAATCAGTTACAACAGAGGAAATTGAAACCTGCTTATTGCTTGCATTCCACTAGGATTTGCCACTGCTTGCCGTTCCCTTCAGTGGCGGAAAAAGACCAGGCCTGCAACTGTCGATATTATCATGGTCAGAACTAGAAACTGAGGCAATTATGTCACAGTTAAGAGAAAAAACTTAATTCACAGCAATCTCTGCGAAGCAAGATAGCAGTTGCTTCTGGATCATCTGTTTATTGAACTGCTCAAAGAAAGTTAGCAAGGAGATTATATAACACAGACTGATTATCTGAGCTTTCCTTCTCGCATGTTTGCGGGGGACTTGCAATGTTGTATCAAACAGCTATTCCCACACTTTCTACTGCATTTCTTCATCACTTTTCTTACAGCAAAATGCTTGCTGTTTTGTTTTTGTGAAGCAGGGTTGTTGCATAAGAGCAGTGGTGTAGCATGGGGGGGTGCAGGGGGGGGCCAGCCGCACCGGGCGCAACATCTGGGGGTTAGGGGGCGCAAATCCATGGGTTAGGGGGTGCAAATTACTCACCTTGCCCCGGGTGCTGACAACCCACGCTACGCCAC
This sequence comes from Podarcis melisellensis, assembly GCF_964234715.1. Taxonomy (NCBI): domain Eukaryota; kingdom Metazoa; phylum Chordata; class Lepidosauria; order Squamata; family Lacertidae; genus Podarcis; species Podarcis melisellensis. Next base: position 76,957,562 of record NC_138539.1, read on the forward strand.
TGCATAACAGTGCCAAATCTACTTTAAGTGTACAACCTGAATTTGCCACTATGCAACTGAATCCCACCTGTGTTTCTGTCTGACAGGGAAGGGCTTTCCTTCGCTGTGCTGTCTCAACCTCCACATCCCTTCTTGCCTGCCTCTTCATCTTCCTGCGGAGTGGCTCTGGCTTTCTCTTGCTATCTCTTCGTCATTTAAATTAAGCATGTCTTGGGGATCAGCAGCCTTCATTAGTTCATGTTGCAAATGGTCTGTAATACCAGGCAGCAAGATGAAAGCATTTTAAGTCCCTAGGAGCAAGGTGAGACTCACTGTCTGCCATTAACAGGGAAGTCTATAATGGGTAAGGAGAAGATCTGGGTCTGTGAGAGGCTATGATGAAGTTTGGCAGGCAAGAGCTGTGTTGCACCACTCACCACCACGCTCATTCTGTTTTTGTTCAAATTCAGGTACCTGGAGAAAAAGCGGCTTTCATTTCCACGTTTCTTCTTTGTGTCAGACCCTGCTCTGCTGGAAATCCTGGGCCAGGCTTCAGATTCTCACACAATACAGGCCCACTTGCTCAATGTCTTTGATAACATCAAGTCTGTGAAATTTCATGAAAAGGTTTGCATAACTGGTAACATAATTCTTAGAAAGGAAGCGGTGGTTATCTGAATTCCTGGGCACTTGCCAGTCCTTTATACACCCTGCCCTAACCTCAGAGGACCCAAAATACAGGAAGCCATCTTGGAACCTAATGAAAGCACTTACCTGGCTGCTCAGGTCTCACCTGTGTTCTCGCTCCTCTGTTGAGCTTAGGCTAGAAAAGGGGGGTTGGCTTTTCAGGTCATGCAGAGCACAAAACAGCACTGACTGATTTTTATTTCCTTTTGAATATCAGGACCCATCCCTTCTACTCCTCTTCCCTTCCCACAAAGCTGGAATGGATACTGTTACATGCCAACCCAAGCTCCACGAAATATATATTATAAATTATTGTTGTTAGTATTACAGTCGTATCTTGGAAGTTGAACAGAATCCATTCCGGAAGTCCATTTGACTTCCAAAACCAAAGCGCTGCTTCCAATTGGCTGCAGGAAGCTCCTGCAGCCAATTGGAAGCCGTGCCAGATGTTCGGCTTCCGAAAATAATTTGAAAACCGGAACACTCACTTCTGGATTTCGATCATCCAGGAGCCGATTTGTTCGGGAGCCAAGGCGTTTGAGATCCAAGGTACGCCTGTGTTGTTGTTGTTGTTGTTGTTTCTTCTTCTTCTTCTTCTTCTTCTTCTTCTTCTTCTTCTTCTTCTTCTTCTTCTTCTTCCAACAACATCAGGAAGGGTACAATTGCTATCCCTGGTTCCGTGCAACTTTGTCACACAAGGTGTATAATTTTCAGGTTTATGATCGGATCCTTTCAATCTCCTCTCGGGAAGGTGAGACAATTGAGCTGGAAAAGCCCGTCATGGCAGAAGGTAATGTGGAGGTGTGGCTCAATTCCCTCTTAAAGGAGTCCCAGGGCTCTTTACATCTCGTGATTCGGCAGGCAGCTGCAAGCATCCAGGAAGCGGACTTCCAACTGATTGACTTTCTTTCTTCCTACCCCGCCCAGGCAAGTTTCTAATCCCCACCCCCCAACAAAAAACAGTTATGGGATGATGGTTCCACTTTTTCCAAGGATTACGCTTGATATAAAGAGCAAAGTATATTGCTGTGTATGTGAATAGAAGCTGTCTCTGGCTCAGGAAGTCCTAGACTTGCCAGAAAGGCTCTCAGATATTTACTTCTCAAACACCCACTCTAGTGGTCATTTAGGATGTTTACTCTGGTAGCTCTAAAAACTTAAGCTTTTGTACTTTTGTCATTCTTTTGTTGCTTGTTGTTTTCTGCCCTGAGTTCCTTTGTGAGGTAGGGCGGGATAGACATTTAATAAAAGAAATAGATAAGTAATAATAAAACTCATGCGAAACAGCCCAGATTCTCTGCCAAATGGGATTCAGACTTTGGTAAACAAACTTTTCAGGGTTTCTCTGTCAGTAAACAGTTCTCCGCTCATTCTTCATTCATAAATCAATCAATCAATCAATCAATCAATCAATCAAT